>NC_143429.1:1750000-2092500 GCF_059467195.1 Physcomitrium patens
ATGGATCCTAATGATGACATTTGATACGTGACCTACCTATTGACATGGCATCTTTTCATTGGAAAGTACGACTAAAAAAACACTACACACACACACACACACACACACACACATACATATATATATATATATATATATATATATATTGTGACATATCCATACCCATTTTAAGGCCTCCTTTCCTTTTTCATTCATTCTCATACTTGAATCCATGTTGCATGGATATAGGATGCATGAGTTGTTAAAGTCTTATTTTATTTATTCAAAAAACAAAATGAGGTTCTTTTTCTTCTTGCTGTTGCTCTTTGTTTTGTTTTTTCGTTAATTTCCTTGTTTAAGGAATCATCAAGAGTTGGAAAAGAAGATGGTAACTTAGGAGGAAGATGTTTTTCAATCTTATGTTTGTGAGGAATAACATGTGTACTTTACATAGATAATCAAACTTTTCTTGTAAGACATATTAAGATTATAACATTTTTTTCAAATTATGAGTACTGAAAAAGTTGCTTTCTCTCCTTCTTTCTTTTTGAAGTTTTATATTCATTTATTGATAATATTGAATTAATTCATAATACCTTTGAGGCTCCTGGAATAAGAGACTAATCTACCAATGTCCCATTATCTAAAAACAAGTTTCCAAGGATCCAAGCAATTAAAATATAAGTTAAAATAAGTTAAGTTAAAATAAGTTGTTAAAAAATAAGTTATAAGTTATAAGTTATAAGTTAAAAAATAAGTTAAAATATAGGTTACTTGAAAGTGATTTAAAATAATGTTTTATACTTCCCAATTATTTTCAAAAATTGAGTTGGTGGATAAGTATGTATATACACCAACACACACACACACACACATATATATATATATATATATATATATACAGGAATGAAAGAATGAATTGTGCCGATCCTGATAAGAATAGGCCAAATGCCTTTTGTTAAGAGTTTATGACTAAGATATTTTGTAAAAATATATTTGTAATTGTATATGTTTCACCCTAATTTTGAATTAAAGAAAAAACCTTGTTTTAAAAAGAACCTTGTCATTACATTCCTTCTCTCCCATATATAATAAATCAAAGTGCCTTATGAAGATAAAGTAATTGTGGAAACAATTACTTTACATAGACTTTGTTTTGTTGATAATGAGAAAAAGAAAATCGAAAAAGAAAAAAAGAACCCGTTTGTAATTGATATTATTTGGATCCAACTAAGATTATTTCAGTTAATAATTCAATTGGATCTAATTAATTAAAATATGCTCTCTGGGGACAAGATAACTAAAATGTTGGTCAATTGTTCAGATTTTGAATTAGCAAATCACTACATGTGAATAACCTATATCTTGTATAATAAGAAAATTTCATGTTTTATGTTTTTATAATTGTGATTGAAGATTTTCAAAGAATTATCTGAAACAGTATTGGAAGTTTACTCATTACTTTAATTAATTCTTGTACAAATAATTCCATCTTAATTTATGCAATCTTACATGGAAACCTATAAAAAGTATATATTTTTTCACTTTAGTAATTTTAAGCATGTATGATTAAAATTTTGGATCACATATACTATTTTTTAATTTTTTTTTAATGCAAGTTTAAACAAACTTATGAGGGTGTTACATTCTGGTTTCAAGCCTTACATGGTCTGTATTACAAGTTTATGATTTGACAAAATAATATGTAACTTAATGAAATACTGGCTTTTAAAGTATTCCTTCGTAATATGAAAAATGTGAAAGGCCGAGTGAACCAAATTTTTAAATAAGATAATCGAACACACGCATGACCATTACAATTGAAATTGTACTTGAACAGACAAAAATAGAATTGCATTATCTTGAGGGCTCATCCTCTCATCCTACGTGGCAGCTGAAAGTTGCCAACTAAGCAGCGAGATACTTGGACAACCCACGTGGATGGAGGTATGGGTGGGGACGTGGCGCAGTGGAGCACTGGGAGTCATCCGTCTATTGATGGATGCGCGGATGGATGAATACATGAACTTTCGTGGATGAGTTAATAATAACCGGTCGGTCATCCTTTGCAGAAGAACAAACCTGTTGAAGATTCGGCTTCGCCCAGCCGGAGATGTTCCCCAAGTGTGAACGTCGTGAGAACGGGGGCTTATAATCTCTGTCCGTTTCTTCATTGTAAAGACTTGACTTGAACAGTTCTCCAAACCCATTATGCAAAATTATCATTGTCTTATCTTTAATCATATCTAAAAATACCACGTATTTTTGTAGAATTTATACAATTTTGAAAGTCACGAATGTTGGGTCCAAAATGGCCCTAAAAAACTACTAGATGGATGGCAAAGTTGAACCCCATAATCCTACATAGGTTGGTGGTTCAAATCCCAATTATAATATTGCAACTATGCCAGAAATTTGTTCAAGGTTAACTTATCTAATGTCAAAAAAAAGTAATATAAAATAAAATAAACTAAAAAATAAAGCCACAATTGTTACCCCTTCTCAATTCCTTGTAAAACATTTTGAATAAAATAGATAAATAATCCATTCTAATGTACTTATATCTTTCTATTTTATTTATTCGTTTAATTCTTTTTCACACTTTTTCTCATGCCTCCAAAAACTTAATAGATCTCCTAAATTATATATGTACACAAGTGTGTTTTAAAAATATATATATATATATATATATATATATATTATTATTATCATTTGTGATTTTAAGCTATAAATTACAGTTTTGTTTTAGAAAACACATAACATATACTAAGATTATTGTAATCAATTCGTTTTAAAATAATATGTCTAAGTTTGTGATTATTATAAATGTTGAAGTTATTTAGAAGAGTGACCAGGTTTGGGGTTTAGGGTTCAAGTTATCAAATAATTCTACAACAAGAGCCAAGTAAGAATACAAGTAGAAAAAAGTGTTTAACGAATTTGAGGGATTAAATTTTTAAATAATAAATATGTCTTCTGTTTTCTTAACAAGGTATATTTGATTAAGTGAACTATAACCTTTGGAAAAGTTATGTGAGATATGCATACACACATATTTCTGTATTTTATATAAATAAAAAAAAGGAGATTTCCTATTAAAAACTTGACATATTACAAGTTGTCATGGTTGAATATTTCATAATTTCCTTGCAACTCATTTATTTGGACATTTATACAGTATGATTTGCAAAGCAACAATAATTTTGATATAGATTTAAGGAACCTGTAGGTAGACACCCCTGTTTTAGTGCATAGATGTCCCCCTTGCCATACATCAATTTAATGAACAACTAAATTGAATGATCATCATTTGAAATTGTGTCTGAAGATTGTTGTACTCTGTTTGTTACCTGAATTTGAAAACAAACAAAATCAATTCTGTTGACACCCATAAACTTGTAATGGAGTTGAAGTTCTCTAAAAAATTTATTTTTAAATTTTCTAAAAATAAGATAGAGTTGATTTTGTTTATATTGGGCTTCAAGTACCAAACTTGTTACAAAAGTCTTCAATCATAATTTCAAATAATGATCATTCATATTATTTATCCATTAAATTAATGTGGCAGAGGAGGGTGTCCACCTAGCAATTCCCTATATTTATTAAATACCAATTTAAAAAAAAAAATGGTCTAATAAGTGTCTCAAGAGAATTTGAAAACATGCAGGGTTTATGTTATTTTGTTTGCTGAAACAAATCCATTAACACTGAATAAATCACAAAATAATTACATCTTTTACAATTACTACAATTTTAAAAACACCATCTGTTTGCATCATTGAAAATATAATGCAACAGTAGTAACTATTGGCTACCCAAATAATATCATTGTATGTAATAACAGATAGTAAAATAAACCTCAAATTTATTTCATATTTGTTTTGTATAACTCATTTATATATTTACTTACTCATTAAATACTTAGATGTGGAGTAACAATCCGATTTAATGTGAAAAGAAGTTGCAATGCAATAATTTCACAGATTTCCCCTAAAAAAACCATGTCTGCATAAATGGTTTACTACAATTTTTTTTCTGAAATTTTAAAAGATATGCCTGTAATATGATAAAAAAACAACAAAGGAAATTGGATAGATGGAAGGACTACAGTATGAAACTAAGTAGAAATGAGGACAAAGAATGAAGGAATGAATGAGGGGAGGGGAGGGGAGGGGAGGAATGGGAGGAGAATGCCAAACAGCGGTGCCCATGAATTCTAGCGGAAGCCATGAGAGTGGGAGAGAGAGAGAGAGAGAGAGAGAGAGAGAATGCAGGATTATTGCAGCCAGCATTGGAGGGTGGGGTGTTGTGGGATAGGTGACGTTGATGATGCCTTTCTCCTCGTCCTCCTCCTCGTCCTCCTCCTCCTCCTCCTCCTGCTCGTCTTCCCACTATCCTTCTGCCCCTCCTCTGCCTGTCTGTGTGTGGGTGTCTGAGTGTGTGAAGGGGAGAGAGAGGGAGAGAGTGGGGAGGAAGTAGTGGGAGTGGGAGTGCGAATAGCAGGCAATATGATGCATGGAATGGGGAACCGCTGGCACCACACCACCCACCACCACCACCACCAGGTGGGCGGGGGAGGGGGAGGTGGAGGGAGGGAGGGAGGGAGGGAGGGAGGAGTCGTAGTTGGAGGAGCAGCGACTGCTGTAGCATGCATGCATCCATCCATCCATCCCCTCGCCTCGACCAGGGGGACCACTGGACCCTCGTCGTCCGTCCGCCTTCCTCCCTCCCTCTTCGTCACCCTCATCCACCCATCCATCTCTCATAAATACATCTATCCGTTCCACATCCATCCATCCCGCACCCACCCACGCCGCTGCTGCGGGTGTCTCCTGGTTTCTCACCCCTGCCTGCCTGCCTGCACTAAGTTAACGAGTGTGTGTGTCCTCGCTTGCTTTCTTGCTTCCTTGCTATTTCTCTTCTTTCTTTATTATTATTACTATTATTTATAATTGTCCCCGCCCCCGGGCTTACTGAGCTATCTCCACAAAGCTTGCGCTTGTATCCTCCTCCGCAGATTCTGTTCGTCAATGGGGTGGTCAACACACACACACAGGGTCCTCTCGTCAGCACACAGCACTGCACAGCACTGCACAGATCTAGTAGGGCTCGATTGAAGCCTTCCTTCCTTCCTTCCTTCCTTCCTTCCTTCCCTTCACAGCTTGCATCCCCCCTCCCATCCTTCGCTTGACACGCTTTATTGCTGAATTGACGATTTGATTCTTAGTTTCGAGGTGGCGTTGTTTGAAGATTTTTAGAGCTTGATCCAGTATGTCCTCGGTTACAGCGTAGTAGATGAGTGCGGGTGTTTGGGTGTATTGCAACAGTTAGCGAGCCAATTGTTTTTGTTTTTTGTTTCGTTTTTCATCCTTCTGTAGTGTTTCCTTTGAACGATCGTTTGTTGGATCGAGTGGAGGGTTAGAGGGGTGCCTGTACGAAGCGGATGTTTCCAGGCCGGAGTGGGTTATATATAATTCGCGAGTGGATCTGAAATGTGGGGAGGACTGTGTTAATGAGGTTTCCTCGGCGCATGTCATTGGCATGCGATGTCTGCGAAAAGGAAGGACCCTTGTTACTCTCCTATCCTGCCAAATTAAAGGTCTCGGGCATCGGTTTCATTTAGATTTGACCGGCGTGACAACGCCTTGGGCGTGTGAGGGAAAAGAAGAGGTGTGCCTTCTTAGAAGGCAACTATCCAAGTCTCTGTAGTGGAATCAAGGCGAATTAGTCGAAGCTATCAAAGAGATCATCAGTCCCATTGATGCAGAACACTCTCCGGGTAAGCAGTAGTAAAAAATTGGCCGTTAGAGACTTCCTTTCAATGGGTCTGACATTGATCCTCTTAATTTCTTTCTCCGACATTTTGCTTGTCATACCGGCTTTGCAATTTGCCAATGCGTGGTTTGCGCTTGAGCACTGTGACAATCCTTCCCTTTCAAGTCCGTCATCTGTTAGTTTCTTCCTCTTTGCCGTAATTGTTGGCTGTTTTCGTTTGTTGGCCGATCTGATCAGTCAGATATCGAGAACTCGGGTGAGGCGAGTGTATACAACGTAACTTCAATCAGAATGAAAGAGGGTGAATTACTGGCCGTGACGCTGGTGGCAGGAAACGATCCTGCGTGTTCGAGCGTTCCGTGACGCGGTGGGACGAGCTTCTCGGTTGGTAAATGCCAGAGGGGTTTCTTTGATCTGAACATACCCAGCCGTCTTAAGTTTTTAACTTTGACTCCATTACTCAACACGTAGGGAAATGCAGATTTGATCTTGATACCCTTCTCTGGGTTTGAAATTCATGGCCGTGACCCGACCCTAAATTGTTTGGACGATTAACGTGAGATAGCATTGAGCACACTAAGATCATGACCGGGGTGTACTTCCTTGCCAAAGGTGGCTTGAGGGTGCCGAGTAACTAAGTCTGAGTGAGTGAGAGGTACAAGGTTTGAAACAGGACAAAAATTTGAAAAAAATAAATACGAACTCTGTGGTCTGGAAGAGTAAGAGCGAAACCATTCGAGCAGGTTTACAATTCTTGTTTGTTCCTTTGAAGTGGAAATGCTCGATACCGAAGAGGGCCCGCCGGCCGTGCACTACCGTTCCGGCGAGGATAGTGGTGAAGAGGGGCTTGCCGTTCTACCCAGACATACCAAGGTCCTGGTCACGGGCAATAATCGCACCAAGTCCGTTCTTGTGGGACTCCATGGCGTTGTTACGAAGGCTGTTGGTCTCGGAGGATGGCACTGGCTGGTGGAGCACTCTTTTCTTGAGAACCAATCTATCTTTGCATACAGCTAGATCATGAAACTCGCTTATTTCATACCTTCTACCATTTTTATAGCAGCTCAGCGGAAAGCATTGATTGGCCTCCGCACTTGCGATTATCTCAACACCTCTAACAATTAATCTTTACATGTTTATAGGATAACGAATCTCAGATTGGTCTTTGGCTCCCTATTACAAGATTGACTTTAAGTGGTGGCGAGTCGTAGTGAGTACTAAGTCACTCTTTCCTGATTCTCAGGTTCTCACGAATGGTGATGAAGTCAAGCTGCAGCGCAATGCGTTGAGTGTAATTGAAGCCCCTTCTGGTCACGAAGAACATGATGAGAACGAAGACAATCCATTTTCTAGTGGAACAAGTTTAGGTGTGTGATTTGGGAATCTATGTCCACCGAAACAGGGTTCTCCTTTGTTATGTTGAGCTGCGCACCAATA
The DNA here is from genome assembly GCF_059467195.1 of Physcomitrium patens. Taxonomy (NCBI): domain Eukaryota; kingdom Viridiplantae; phylum Streptophyta; class Bryopsida; order Funariales; family Funariaceae; genus Physcomitrium; species Physcomitrium patens. Next base: position 1,757,192 of record NC_143429.1, read on the forward strand.
GTCCTTTTTTTTTTTTTTATCTTTTCTTTTCTTTTTTCCTTCTTTTTCTTCTTCTTCTTCTTCTGTGTTAGTTATCAGTGTTTTCATTTGTCATCAATTGGAGTCTTGTTAAGTTTTTGGTGGCTCATTAGTTCTAGTAAGTCTTTGTTCTCTACAATTGTCGGGACAAGCGGGGCATTCGCGGAAATAGCACTTCGACGTAGGGTCTGACAAAAAGCATTACTGCACACATTCAATTAACTGAATTTTAGTTTGTATTGTTGTGCAGAAGATAATATTCCTAGGAATGCATTCAAGCCCAGGGTTCAGCCGCGGAAGCCATCCGTGACAAATGCACGCAATGCAAGTATAACAGATGAAGACGCTATGGCAACTGAACATGCCAATTTCAGCCGGATGTTTGAGAGGAGGGACGAGGTGGATGAGGGGTCGAGTCCAATATCTGCAGTTCTACCGGTACGAAAGCTCGAGTATCTATGGCTATGATTGGCAGGTTGAGATCTTTCCAGTTGCTAAGTGCAAGCTACGGGTGTTAACTCTTCTTATGCTGATGATTTGCTGCATGCTTCTTGTGGTTGTAGTCAGTGGATCTTAGCAAGCTGGAAGTTGCTGCACTAAAGAGGTACCGCAGACATTTTAAACTGGTAAACTTCATCGCTCTGGATAATAGTGCTTTCGGTCTGGTAGCCAGGCGTTGGTTTGATTAGAAAGATCTACTACTAGTGTTGGTAGACATGCATTTAAACTTAGTCGATTTCTTGTACAGAGGAGGTGAGTGGACACTTAGGGACGCTGTGATAGCCGCTAGTTGCTGATCTTACAAGTACCTATCAATATGATGAAGAATCAGCTGTAAAAGCTCTTTCTTTATTATTCGCTTGACACACTATCGTCATATTTTAATGAACTTAAGTCCTCATCTTGGTGCATATTCGGTTTATAGGGTATTGATTGCCATCTATACTCTGTCTCCCAGGTGGAAGTAGGTCCAAACTCAACCAAGGAGCAGCTCCTTCATGCTGTTGGCCGGCACTTCATGTCACAGGTGAGAGTTTCTCTTCTGCAGTTACATGCACCTCTGTAAAATTTGCTCCGGTACTGCGAGGCAATCAATGCGGCGATTTCAGTCGAACTTCCTCTCGTTGCAGTTTCCTTTGTACAAGAAATGGGCTGTACATATTCAATCTCCATTGAGTAGGGTTTGAAAGTGTATTGATACGTAGTGTCTAAATTGTGGTGAGCTGTCTTGTTCTTTTCGGAGCAGGAATTGGACGAGACACAGGTCATTTCAGCGTTTATGCAAGCGGCGAAGCGTCCGAGGTCTTAGAACAGCGCAATGCTGCCATGGCTTCTACAATTTAAGCTCTTCGCCGATCTCATCAAGCTTGGAAATCAGGTGGGTGGTGGCAAAAGGATGAAGAAAACGACATATGACGACGATATATATATATATATATATATATATATATATATCTACATATCATGGAGTGGTACGCCAACCCCTGCTGTCGAAGGGACTGTAAAGAGAACCCACCTTTTCTCATCTGCTTGCTCTTGTATCATAATCAAAGGATTCTCTACTATGTAAAGCCTAGAGGCTAATATCCAGTCGTAAGGTTGGAGCCTCGTCCCAAAGGGATTTTGCACGTAAGGATTTCATCGGGTAACCTTTTTTTGGTAACGTCATTTGTTCCATCATTTGTACAGCAGACGAAGAAGAAGAAGACGAAGAAGAATCTCGGACAAATAGATAGGGTGGTCCTAGTTTTCTGGCTAATTAATGCCCTAATTTTTATCCTCTAATTGCAGTGTACAGTATCATTTCATGCTCTTGTGGCACTCTGCTTCACGTATCACCTGTTTCATAGAAGTGGATGTCCCGTACAGGTCAAGCCAATTTATGCCACCCTTGTTCTATTATGGAATCTTATCATCTTGATCCTCAAGGTTGTATATTCTTACTATTTTAAAGGAATACCTTTTTTCCTTCTTTATTTATCCATATGTACGCCCGAGTCTCATTTTCTCTATGTGCACAAAATTAATGGTTTTTAGTTTTCGTTTGATTTTTATGTAATTCTCACGAACCGATATTGTTTTTTGTGTTTTTATATTTTTGTTATAATGGCGAACGGCAGTGCCTACATCTAACCTATGTGCTCCTTTTAAATCGTTCGCTTGAAACTATTTACGTGTGAATCTCTATTTGATTGTAATGTTCCCGAACATGTGAAACTCAGTGTGTTAATGTTGAAGTCCGTTACGAAATCCTGAATTTCTGCACAGTAGGGGGTGTCAGGCTTCTGGTCGCTCTGGCCAATGGTGTCCCTTCTCTTCCTTCCAGCACCTAGGTGATAGCGATCACGCTGAATTCATGCAATAATAAAGAGTGGCTTTTCTTGGAAAAGCGGCCTCCTAGGGTATTGAAAACAGCGCCGTCCTACGTGCGGAAACGATTCCAGCGATCAGATCTACGGTGAAGATGCTAATGCTTGACGTGCCCGGAAGAGGGGGGGGGGGGTGGGTGTGTGTTCAGATCAGGGGCATGTCCCGGTCCAGCAGTGAACGCTGAGAGAAGAGCCATGCTGCTGCAGATTCATGGAGCACAGTGATAAAAATAGTATGATACCCACAAGATTCGAGAACCCATTGCGCCCAAGTTAGTGGGTGAGAGAGAGAGAGAGGGAGGTGCCGAATCCACCCCATCGCCTCCGCATCACTCCCTCCGCCGCAAAAGAATCTCCGCCGCAAAAGAATCTCCGCCGCACTCCCACCACCCCACCCGTCCCCTATCACCGTTGTCCCCTATTACCGCTACCCTACCCATTCATTCCCCTCCCACCGCCAATCTCACGAACTCACTAGTGAAGCAAGCAACCAATTGGTTGCTGACGTGTAATGCTTTGCTCATGCATGTGACTTAATTCTTAGTCACTCATGATAATGGGATATTTAATGCTTGTCATCAAGGGTAGATACATTTGGAGGTGCATGACAAATAGAAGGATGGATTCGCGTTTATTTAGTAAACTTGGCCATAATTGATAAATAATACTAGTATTTTATAAACCTTCTTTTGATCAATCTTATTTGAATTATATATATATATATATATATATATATCACTTGGATAAATCATAATCTTTTATTTTTTTTAACTTAACATAGTAATAAAAACTTATTTAGATTTTTTAATCAACGTTTTATTTTCTTCTCTAAAGCATGTTTCAATTTTTTTACTTCATATGTATTTATATATGTATTCCACTATCTACTCCTAATTTTTTATTCTGTAATTTTGGGGTCCTTATTTGTTTGTTATCCTTCAACTACACGTCAATTCCTTACAATGTCTGATTCGATCTCTAATTCTATAATAAATTAAAAAGAATTAATAGTTTATATATCAATATTTTTTTATTCCTATTTTCAACTGTCTTAAGTACTTTTTTCTTTTTGCCATTGTTAGGAGAATTTTTTTGTTTGGCGATTTTCTCCTATTGTTTTTAACTCCAATTATAGCTTAAGTTAGATAGTCTTTGGCACAGTTGCAATGTGTTTCTTTAATTAATTCGTATAAATTATTAGTTATTACTTTCTTTCTAGCCACAGCAATAACTTCTTTTCTCACAATTTTTTCATTTTCATATTTTTATGTTATTTTTATTTTTATTATCTAGATATGAAAAATAGTGTATGTCCACGAATCAGTGATTGGTTGAGGCGTAAAATCAGAAATGTGGGGAAGGAGGGCCGTGTCCACCACTCTGTGTTCCAGTACCCCACTGCACACGTTCCCACCCCCGTTCCCTGTCCTAACCAGCCTCCGTTCCCCGTCCCAACCCCTCTGTCCCAACCCCATGTTTAACACATCTTCCATGCATATTGTGTACAAATTTGGATTTTTTGAACAACATTTTCTAAAAAATGAATTCATTTTAAAATAAAATAAAATTTATTTTATAAAATTTATTTATATATGTGTGTTCATTCATCAATTTAAATTGTTGAGAAGGTTTAAATTATTATAAAAACTTAATTTTCAACAAAAAATATATTGTAAAACTTTTAAAGATTGTAATAACATTTGGTAACTTTTTTATAATACATTTTCATTACAAAAAAAGCTCTATTATCTCCAACTATCAGTTATTTGGTAGTTTTTTGTTTTTGTTTTTTTATAAACTGAGGTATAAAATATGAGAGATGATATACATTATTAAATGTGCTATTTTTAGGGTTTTTGTATTAATATTTTTTAAGATACCAATATAATTTATATTATTAAATTTAATTTTTGATTTGATTTGATTTTAATTTTTTTATTTATATTTTACATCAGTGTCATGTTGTGAAATAAGTTTTTTGTTGCTAGAAAAGGACATTACTTGTATTTTTTTGTTTTTTAATTTTTAATTTTTACTTATTTCTTATTGTTGTAAATTTAAAAATTAAATTAAATTTATTAATAACCAATAATTTTTGGGATCTTAATTAGAATAATTTTGAGTATTTGACTAAAATTTCAACAAGCACTTGGAAAATGTAGGCCATGGTTTAAAAGCATGTATGATATACTATAATTTAGATTCAAAACATTTAAGGATTTAAAACATTCATGAGAATATCTATACATACCAAATTAGAGGATTAAGATATATATATATATATATATATTTTTTTTGCATACAAAGAGAATTTGATGAAATCTATAAAAGATTAGGAAGAAAGAATATAGTATTGACTTGTTAAATAGGAAGTATAAGCAAGAATCAAGTATTTTATCATCCAAAAAAATAAAAATATGATTAAATGCAGTTACAACACAAGAATAAAGTATTTTGTATCTCATATCTATTAAATATTTTAAAAATCTACTTATTTCTTTGTATTTTGATTAATAAATTAAAATTTAAAAATATACCTTAAAAAAATAATAGTACAAAATTTTATTGACTTATAAATGTATATTAATAGATAAAGTATTTTTTCAACATATGGATTTATAAATTATTTAATAAATACAGCTTCTAAAATATCAATATTATTCATAAATTAATATGACATGAAGCATAAATTCAAAATAAGTGATTTATTTTTTTTTATTTATTAAATTTAAGAAATAAAATCTATAATGTTTTAAAAAATAGTTTTAAGGTCTTAATTAAAATTCAAATTGTTTTTGGATTAAGAATATAGAAGTAATCAAATATCATGGTTTAAAATAAGAGTGCCTATATTTTTTCTAAATCATAGAAATATTTGCGAAAATAATTTTAATTTTTTTATTAGATATATATATATATATATATATATATATATATGTGTGTGTGTGTGTGTGTGAGAGAGTCTTATTCTCTACATTAAGACACCTATTAATTTTGCTCCTTGTCCTTCCTCTGCTCATCAAGTATCCTAATCTTTCTGCAGAGCCCACCCTCTTGATTCAAGTAACTCTTACTTTATTGCTTCCAGATCATTTTGCCGACCCTCTTCATGCTCTCGAATTTCTGCAACAAGACGGCGCTCTTCAACAAAATTACATCTCCATGACATCCAGACTTTCATTTCGTTCCTTCTCAGCTTCTCTGTCAATGCTCAACACTTCAGCTCTAAACTTCGATGTGAGAGCCTCCAATTGTTGTTCTCTAGCATTGAGCTACGCTATCAATTCCCTCTACTTTAGCTTTCAGAGATAATTTTTTCCTGCCTCCAAATTCCTGAATTTTGCGTCAGCCTGCTCTAACTTGTTCTGAAACACAGTCCACATTTCATCAGTTAACGTTAGTGAACAAGAAAATTTTCTCTTAAGTTCCTCTTTTTTCTAGAATGAGATTCTCTATGTAAACCATCCCAAAGTCTGGTCCTGCATCGTGCTCATCTACTATCGCGTCAGTAGCATAGACAAACGTCTCAGCATTTTGATAGCTTTCTCCTTCACTTTCTTCCGAACACATCCCTGCTTTGTTACTCTCTTCTGAAGTATCAGTTTGCCAAAAAGTTTCTAGCATCTGTTTCCACTGATCATTAGCCTACGGAGGTAGATTCTCTAACGCCTGCTTGATAGTTTTCAAACAAGGTCTCCAATTCTTCCAATTCAGTTTTGACAGAATTCAGTTCTTGATCGTTGGGATCAAGCTTCTCCAACACCGCCGTGATCCTCAAGACATTCCCGCAACGCTTCACATGTCCACATTACGAAACGCTCTACGATAATCTCATTACAAGACCAACTCCGGAGCAGGCTTCACAACCTCTACCTGGGCTACCAGCTCTATCACACAATGAGGCATGAATGTCTCCGTGGGCGTGGAGGCTTCGACATGAAATTGTGGTTTGTTTTCACTTATACCTCCTCATAATACCACTCTTGCCTTCTCATTTTTACCTGCAAAACAACAACAACAACAACAACAACAACCACCTGCTGGCTGGCAGTTGTTACCTCTCCTCTCACTGGCACTTACACCCTCTCAACCATCAAAAAACTAATCTAGTCACCAATCCTCCAGCAGTGGGGGGCAAGTTTCCAAGTGAGAACTATTCTTACTGTGATCATGTTTCACTTTTTTCTCAGTTTAGACTTAGTCTAAACTTATTTTTCTCTAATGTTCTTCACTCAATGACTTGTGGAAATCTATTTAATCAATACACAATTTATTTATTTTGTGAAGGTTGACTTGATTTTGTATTGATTTGACCACTAAGATCAATTTTTATCTATTAATCAATTCTTATAATTACCATCAACATACTATTTTTTTAATAATAAAATATTTTTAGTAACTCAATGAGACTATATTAAATTGATAATTTTGATTCTTTAATTTATTCTATTTGTAATAAAATCTTTAAAAAAAACGTCTATTCAAACATGACAACTTTAGATTTTAATAATAATAAATTCTAGTTTACATCAATAAAAGTAGTTACTAAATAAAATTAGTCAAACATAAAAATTTATGCCAATATATATATATATATATATATATATATAAATTATTATTAAAATACAAACTTATGCAATAGATTTACTTTGTTGTATATGATTATAATTTTTAATCAATATATTTATAGTAATACATGCAATAAGCTTGTTGTAAATTTGTTATAATAGTTGATTAAAGTCTAATCGTACTTAAAAACTTCACTAAAGTACTTACAAGTATGTATGTACATATATATATATATATATATATATAAATATTTGTTTCTTTTAAAAGATCAATTCTTCTTTTATGTTAAAAGTCTTAATGAAAAACTTGTCAATTTAATCATCAAATATGATATTTTAAAAACTTGACAAAAAAATATATTTGCTCAATTTAAACAATTTGAGGATACCACTTTGATGTGGTAAGATACATCTCCCAAGTAAATATTACTACTAATATATTTTTATCTATAATACTAGATTTTAGTTTATGATAGTTTAAAAATAATGTCTTTTGAAAGTTATATCTTCATTTATAACTTTGATAATTCAACAAGACTTATAACTTATTATATTTTTTTTTAAATAATTTTATTTTTTACTAAATATTAAGAAATATTTAGTTTTTTAGAAATATTCTTGTATTTTTGAAGGTTGATAATTAACTACTTTTGAACTATTTTTAAAAAAATATTTATTTCATTCTTAAAGAAAGTCGACTACATTTTTTAGTTAAATTTTTATTTATTTTTAGAGGTTGAAAATTATCTTCTTTTTATTAAACTTGTATGTATATATATATATATATATATATATATATATATGACTGTATGTGCGTTTTTTTTTTTATTTTTTTTTATTTTATTTTTCTTTCAAATAGATTTGGATTTGTTTTTTTTTTTTTTTTTTTTATATTTTTATCCATGATTTGGATAATAAATAAATAAAATAAAATAAAATTGATGCTATACTTAATTAAAATAAGAATTATTTTCAAGTCTTGTAATTTTTTATTTTTTTTAGATAATATTATGTAAAAAAAATGTCATATGTTAGCAATTTCAACCATAAAATTACCATTGCTATGCCTGTAAGAAGTTAATAATATATTTTAAGATATATGCTAAGAAATTATGCAATTAAAAGAAAAAAATATAAATAGATCAACTTTCAAGAAAATTTTAAAGTCCTTGCTACTACAAATATTTAAGAGCCAAGGATCGACTTACTAGAGAAGTTTGATGAAACAAAATCAAAATTTTAAGAATTTTATAATTCTTTTTTATAATTATATTTTTTTAATACTGTTAATATTTTTTATAATTATATTATAATTCTTTTTTATAATTAAGAATTTTATAATTCTTTTTTCTAATTATATTTTATTTATCAAATACAAATTTCATGCTACCCTTAAATTCTACACCTTGTTCCAATCTTCTTGTAATTTAAAAAAATCTAAGTTGCAATATTTTAACTCAAATGCTTTTAGGTACTAGAGCCTCAATATGTTTTATAAATATAGACTTTATAATAGAACTGAAATTGATATTTTAAAGCAAAAATCAATCAATTATGAATATTTAAGATTCAAGTTTTAGAATTTAAAACTTAAGATTTTGAAATTAAGGTTGTAAGATTTAAAGGCTTAGGTTTTAGGATTATGTGGATATTCTCAATTTTTTAAATATTATAGGTTTTTAATTTTGTCTTTACTTACCTCTATACTTTTAGGATTTAGGATTTCAATGGTATAAATCATTTGTTCTATAAGCTTTTAGTTTATAAGATATAATTACTTTGACTTTGACTTTGATATAATATTTTTGACTTTAATATATGGTGTCTTTTGCAAGCTCTAGATAAGCCAAGTTTTATAATTTATGATCACAAAATCTAAATATTTATTTAAATTTATCTTAAAATATATACATATAAAAACATTAAAGATTTAATTAATTTACTTTTTGAGTCAGCTATACAAATAGTAAATTTTTTATAAGTTTTGATTTAATCTATTCTTTTATTTTTGGACTCTTCAAATCTAATAATGTACTTAAAATACTATACAAGTTTTTTTAATTTTTAGATATACGAACTTTGACTTAATATATTTTTTTGATTTGTTTACTTTGTCTTTTTTAAGTTTAGGATTGACCAACTTTCTAATTTTTTGTGCATTACATTCTAATAATATGTATAAAATCTTTAGAATTTATTTTTGGATCAAATATTAATAAGATATAAGTCTTTTAAAATTATAAAATAAATATTTTTATAAAATGTGAAAAAATGAAATCTAATCTATATATAGACTTTTAATACTATTAGATTAAAGTAGATAATTTATGTAATAAGATGTTTATATTGTGGTTGCAAATTCTCAGAGTTAAACTAGACTTCAGCATTTTAGATTTTAAAATTTAGAATTTGAAGAATTTTGGATTTAGGATTTTTAGAATATAGGATTACAAGGGAGTCCTTGGACATTTTGACTTCTTTTTTTCTGATTTTGAAGTGAGCTACTTCTCGCTTCCCCTTCTTCTTGATGTCTACAATTCTTGTAGCGAGTTTAAAATGTCTTACAAGTTGTACAAAAAGTTAGTTTGTTTTTTGATTTATGATTAAGGATTTAGAATTACATGGGTGTATAAGGTTATTTGAAACTCTTGTTTCTTTAATTTTTACTTGTACTACTTCTCTATTTTTAACATCTTTTTGAAAGAGTTTCTAATGGTCTACATAATTTGTTTTGTAAGTTTTTATTTAAAATTTTAATGAATTCCATAAGATATTTATTACAAAGCTGAGAAAATTATAAAATATAAGATCATTATTTATTTATTTATTTATTTATATTTAAAACTTAAGTATTAATGTAATCTTTTATGCTTTATCATTGTACTTTCAAAGTCTTTTATATGGTAAGTAGTAGTAACATTGCTTTGTTTATATAAAAGAATTAGTATCTCATAATTTTTTAATATTTTTTACTTTTAACTTTTAACTTTTTATTTTTTTATTTATGATTTTTAAAATACATAAATAAAATTCTTTAAAATCTATTTTAGATTACTTAATATTAAAAATAAAATTTACATCTTTAACTTAAATTTAAACATGTGTTTTAATTCTTTTAATTTATTTATATGATGATTTTGTAAAGTATTTAATTTTTATTATATTTTGATTTTTCTAAAAATATCTAAATTGGATTATTAGGTAAATGAGTTCTTGAACTACAATCAATTAGAACAATTAGTTTTACAACTGAAAGTCATAATACACAAAATGATCTATAAAATTATAAGAGAATATAATGATTCGTGCAACGTCTTCGCACACAAGCTGAGACTCATTTCGAAAAAATGCTGACTTGCTTATTATAATGCTGACTTGACCAACATAACTGGACAGACTTTGTAATATTGTTTCGTTGGAACTTGGCACGTCAGCCCAAACAAGATGAGATTGAAATCAAACTGTTGTTAAATGTCTTAAGATGGACCCAAGTCCTGCTTGTTGCGGCTACGCATTGTGTTGCTATCGACTTGTCGCAAAACTCAACATCCAAACAACTTGAACTTGTCTCTGTCGTCCTGATGGATATGGCGACTTAGCAGGGAATCTGATCGTGCGGTCTAAACCTGATCACTCTAACTCTTACCACTGGGTTTGCACATCTCCACTCACTCATGGCTACGGAAGCCCAACTTGACAAGCACAGCAAAGCTCGCATACACCATTAGGCAGTGGATGCAAACTCACTGCCGCTCTAGAGTGGAACCGATCACGATCACATTTACGCACTCGCAAGTATGCCATCATTCAAAATATTCTTAGACAAAGAGCAGCAGGCCTGGGTACACATCCAACTTTATTCACACCGTTAAAGTTACTATTGAATTTTTCGTTCATTACCAAACCACTTTTCAGCTCTTTGCAATGTTCTACAGCACTGCCTCGACTTCCTAATCCGACCTGCATCCGATCGCAAATGAAAGTTCTCGGTTGAAGTCTTGGGCGGACACCGAGAACTCATTATCATTAGCTGCACACGGCCTCAACTAAACAACCGATATCTGCCGAATGTTGCAGAATCGCTAGGAATCATTGACAGAGGTCCTACACGGATAGATTGATACTGTAGACTGGAGTCATGTTGGGGTGATACAAACCCCAGTTGTTCTCGATCCCGCCACCTTTCAAGTTCTCGTTGAAAAGCGCGAAGATATACGTCGGCATTCTGACGTTGCGACGCATCGGGGTACCTTCGCTGCTCAGCTCATGCTTCACCAAGTTGTTGTTGTATGTCTGCGCATCCTGGATGTTGACTCCACGAGCGTTGCTTCCGGCACTCGGCCATCCGGTCTCCCCGATGACGAGAGGAAAATCGGGGTAGCCAATAGCGGCCATAGCGCTCCTGTGAGTGTCCACCTGGGCATCGAACAAGTTCGTGTATCTCCTTCCCATGTCTATCACATGGTTGCTGTTTGGGTTGAAGACTGCATATTCCCTGTTTACGTTAGCATTAACCTTGTAAGCGAAGAATGGGTAGACGTTCAAAGTGAAAGCAGACTTCGTGGTCTGGAGCAAGTTGAGGATGCGTTTCATGTCCGCGGGATACGGGAACCTGCCCTTCGACGGGGGAAAGCCTATGGCGTCGAAGGCGTGGGGTGTTGTCACTTTGATTTTGCTAAGGCTGAGTTTGACCAGCGATCGATGGATATTCTGCATCGCTAATACAAGTGGAGACACATCTCGTTTGTGTCCATGAAGCCACTCGTTTCCAACGGCTATTCGGTCGATGAAACTGACGAATGGCTTGACGTGGGTGCGGACCCACCTGTCGGCCTCTTGCTGGCTGCTGGCGACGGTTGCCACAGCGTCGTTCGGAACCGCCACAGTGACTTTAATGCCGGATCCTTTAAAAGCGGTCAGCATCTTTAGATCGGCATCGTAAATTCTCACCTTGCGGCGTTGCAGCAGTTCGACGATCCGACCCGGGCCCGGCAAGTTATCCCCAACGCGTCCAACATTGATCCCCCCGTTGCAGCCGCAGTGAAAACGGGTGCAGCGGCGACCACCAAAAGAGTAGCCACAAGCACAATCCCTCTCACGGTACCCATGACGGTGATCTACGACAGACAGTTCACCGGTATCCAAAACTCCACGCTCAATGAGCAAGCAGATACGGAGCCAATTCAATGAGCGCAATCGACACCACTGTCTGGTCTGTTCCACATTGAAACCAGATCAACTTATATACATCCCCCTCGAGACCAGCGCACGTAACGATTGACTTGCTGGAAGTAAAGTATGAAGCAACTGTGCCGATGGAACTGTCACGACCGAGTGAGCATTAATGGTTCGAGGAAAAATGTCGCCGATTTTCCTAAACGGAGGCATCTGTCGGCTTGTAAGACATCTGAGGAGTTTCTGGAGAGTGTCGAGTACGCCGGAGATCGTCGAAGAGCTGGTTTAATCTTTTATCGATTCGCCGAGGAATAGCGAATGACTTCGATCTTGACGTCACATGGCTTTGACGTGAAGAGGGCCACGCAGCGGCTGTGAGGTGGGGACTTTGCCACTCGGTCTCACTCTCAGTCTCACTCCCGGTCTCACTCTCGGTTTATATCGCTACACAGTTCCTCGCGGTTTCTGAATCCGGTCGGCGACCCTTTCCAGGGCATCCAGTGGACGCCGACCAGAGATGATTCCAAGCAAAGCGATACCAAGCCACCAACCTTCACATTTGTTGTTGTGAATTATCACATGTAAGAACAAATGAACAGCGTGCTCTTGAGTTTTGCAATGGAATATTGGGTGCTCAAAAATAGTAGAATTGCGTTTCCAAGAGAACGTTTGATACTTTAAAAGCTGAAATGAATTTTGCAGGATTTTCAGACAAGAATAAGAAGGTGTGATTCCAAATGTTGGATTCCAGTGATATTTTATTTTATTTTTGAAATACTTGAAGTTGTAGAAAGTCACGAGTGAAATTATTCAGAGCAATAAGTTTTCGATTTATCTTTAGTATATCATTTAAATTTAAATCAGTGGTACATAATGTCACCAGATCAAATTTTGAAGGTTGCATCTTTGTTTTTAGGGATTGAAACTTGGTCAACAGAAGTATTTGTAGAAAATATTGCAAACGTCTTCACAAATTTTTGATAAAACTTTGCACATTATTAGTGTCCACCTAATGTTTTTTTTAGTAAGCATGAGAATAGCAAACACGTTCTAATTTATAGAATGATTTTATCTGTGGAACAACAAATTTAAAGTAATGTACCACTGTAAAGAATTATCCTATTGCCATTAGAATTAAAATCTTAAGTGTGTGTGTGTGTGTGTGTATATGTTTTATTTTTTATTTTTTATTTTTTATTTTGTTATCTTTTTATATTTTAATATTAGATATATATATGGAAAAAAAATCAATGTTTTCATGTACATCTGTATAATATGGTAAAAAATAATATCCTACAAGTTAATTGTGCTTCATTTATTCACTAAATCCATGCAATCGTTGTTGTTGTAGGTAATACTTGGGCTGTGAAGTTGATGAATAGCAATATAACCAACCCCTCATTCTAAAGTTCACCCCCTAATTCCAAGTCCATGAAGAATTCACCCCCATTTGGATTGCGTGCATGCCTACGTGGCACTACAATCATTGGATGATGACATGGCAATCGAAGAAAGCATGCTCAAATGGATGCCCATCTCACGAAGCCCTCAAAACGCACGTGGGCACTCACCATTGTCCAGCTGTATTCATCCCTTGTGGCGGTACTGTATTTGGATGAGGTTCAAGATGATGGATGACGAGGAAGAAGACAGAAACTTCCATCTATACACGCATGCATGCATTCATCTATAACTTCATCCATCCATGTGCGGGGTGGAGAGAGAGCGAGCGAGTGAGCACGAGGGCGTCGAGTTTCAAACGAGAGAGAGAGAGAGCGAGTCAGAGGTAGCGGGGAGGGAGGGCTTTGATTGCGCGGGGTGCTTGATTGGGGTGGTAGTTGGCGACGGGCTTCGTCGCCTTGCAATGCTGCCGTGTTAAGCCCTCTGTCGATACCAGACTTGCGATCTGTCTTCTGGAGTTTTTCGCGAGGGGAAGGGGTTGAAGCGAAGGGAGTTGGGACTCGGAGAAGATTAAGAAGTCCTGTTCTGTTTTCTTATTTCTTTCACGCGTTTCCACTTTGCGCAGAGTCTGATTGGGAGCTTTTTGCTTGGTCTATGAGGTAGAGAGGGGTCAGCAGGGATGGACAGGACTAGAAGCAGCAAGGAAGCTGAGGGGAAGAAGGCTTTGAGGTGGGAAAGCATATTACGAAGTCATGAAAGCGAGAGTACTTCATTAAACAGTAGATTTTGTTGTCATCGTTGTTATTGTTGTTGTTGTCGTTGTCGTTGTTTTCTGACATGTGGTTGAGGAGGTAAGTGTGAGGTAAGAGAGAGCGAGAGGAGGATGAGAGAGAACTTGGCGAGAGCAGTTGTGCGCGATCTGCGACACCAAGGGCATGAGCATGTGGTGCTTCGGCGGGACGGAGTGACCGCGGTTCTTTACTGTTCCCTGTGTGATACAAGATGTTACAATGAAGCGGCTCTCTGGGATCATCTGAACGGTAAGAGCCATTCAAGGCACTATGAGTCCGTGCGCGCGAAGGGAGAGGCGTGGGGGAAGCAGGCAAAGAGAGAGTTTGTTGATGTCGATGCGGACGACGACAGCTGGGCCACGACGGCGACAGGGGCGAGGGAGAGGTGGGATGCGGGTAACAAGGGATCGACCCTGTCGGATGAGGAATCGTGTCTGGAGGGAGAATTTGAGGGACATGGTGTGTCTGCAACGTCGTCGACGACGTCCTTGAAGTGGATTGGCAGCGGGGAACTTCTTCTTAAAACCAAAGCCACGGGTAGTGCTTACGTGGAGGCTTCTTGGTTTTTCTGGCAGGGGATGTATAAGCTTACAGCGAAGAACTGGAATAAAAGCGGCGGTCCATCCGGAATTGAGTATGCTTTGGTTGTTTTCCCCTACAGTGATGGTATTGGCAGGGGAGGCAACTGGCCGTCCTTGAGCCGCTCTGGAACGAAAGGTTCACGGGTTTTGGAGAGCATAAATTTGCGTAGAGGACACAAAATGTCTCGCAAAGTTCCAGGGAACTACAGGTTTAAGACGCAAGTTTCTCGAGAAATTATTGCTTCAACGGGAACTTCGCCCTCCACGGCTCGGCACAAAGCCCTGTCGCCACTAACATTGACAATCAGAACAAACCCCACGAAACTGGTGACTCCAGAAGTGCTGGAAAGTGACGGCGACCCAGCGAAAAGCGGTGTCGAGAATGACGGACCAATAACCACTTATCGAAGAATATGGAAACAGAAGCAAGTTAAGAATCCAGATCGCATATGTTTCATTTGTCGTCAGAAGCTGCTCCCGATCCAGGATGTCGCTGCTTTGGTGAACGTAAAATCTGGGCAGATGATCTGTGGAAGTCGGAACAGACGAGGGGTGCGTGTTTAGAAACACTTTATGATTACCATTATCTTCTCTAAGCATGGTTGTCTATTTGGAAATGCAGATAATTCATGGGTCGTGACTGCATTGTTAACTGAGAAGTAAGGCGTGGATTTTTCATCTCATTTGAATTGACAGTCAAGCATCTGTCCATCATCATGTACATTTACAAGAATGTCATCTTGCTTTAGCATCGAATTTCGTCCAAGATGTGTTTAACAAGTTCCTACATTTGTAGGTTTTTCATGTTTTTCACAGCGCCTGCTTGATAGAGTGGATTGCATTTTGCGAAGCAAAAACTTGGAATGCTTCCCTGGCTATGAGTCGAAAGTTGAAGCGTCGCAAAACTGTGCATCCTAGTGCGTGCCAGGAAGGCCACACTAACGACAGACATGGCGGGTTTGGGAACGAGACTGAGTTCACGTCCGAGACGGCCATTTTTTGTCCTGAATGTCAAGGCACAGGTGTAAAAATACATGGTCCTGAACTCGAACGTCCCCGCTTCCGTCTGAATCAAGTAAGACGGCTTTGGATCCATAGTACTGTCATTTACAGATGAAATTAGTGGTATTGGTATTATTTCGCTTCACAGCATTAAATCTAATGAGATTTTTTCATGGACTCAGGTCTATGAATGGGTCATGGAACTCATTGAGGCTAGAAAAGCCTACATGGAAGATCATGGGAACCCATTGGGGCTGTTATTTGTGAAACCAGCCAACTCTAAATCCCCGGTACTTTCCTTGCACATCATATCTGATGGAAGCATAATTGAGTTTGTTATTTTTAGTTTACCTTGGGCGATTCATCGCTTGGGATCTGCGTACTTAATTGATGTTATAATTTATTTGTATATTCTTGTTTTCGCATCATCCAAAGTTTAAAATGGGGTTGTTCAGTATTTTAATGTTTTTGGTTTGCCAATGTCATATTGTGCTGATAGGGTGTTGTTCAATCAAGAGGTTTCATACATTGCTATTCCGCTCGAGGCTATCCCGACTTGATGGCTAACGCCATGAGCAGGTGATATTTTATGTTGCAGCTCATGTTTTCATACTGGAATGGGTCTTTCAACTCTGAAGCAGGGAGGTTTTGTGTCTTTGGATTAATACCTTGAGAACAACTTCAATTCTTTATGGGAATTTTATGAATAGTTCGAGTCGTAAAGAAAAGTTATGATTGACGGACGTGGCTAAATTTATTCTTTTTTGATTTTCCAGGGAGGTAGAATCGCGCAAGTAAAGTGTATGGGTATTCTTCTGTACAGAGCAGTATTCATGTACCATACTTTGATCCTATTGTAGTTCCAAGCCTGCCGCAGGACACTTAGCATTATTTTTATTCTGCCAGAGTCCTGGCCTTTGCAGTGCCCCCAACCTCTAAGTACAGTCGATGCGAGTTACAGTTCATGATGAAACCAATCAGTTCAACGCATAGGGTATTCTCTGTCGATTTTTACGTATGGTTGCATCTGCGAAGCATGCAAGTGGGGTTTGGGTGCAAAGATGCAAACGCTTTGCAAGGATTTGGTAGCCAGTATTGCGAGGGCTAATCTGAAGCCCCGTTTATTTGGGCGGCGAGATCCTCAGATGACAGTCATTGTGTACGTTTCTGTAATGTCGATCGGATCAGATAGTGATACCCTTCCATGTTTAGATTGCTGTGCGTATAATTACTGTTTCTGAGAACTATAAACTTCGATGGTATGTTCTTTCTTGCATCAAGAGAGAATCATCAAAACAAGTTGTGAAGCGAATTGCAGAGGCAATATGAACACATGAACAATATACAAGGTCTCTGCTGTTTTGGAAGCAATCAATAAGAGAATGCACGTCACATCCAGGCGAGGACCAATAATTCTACTGTGGTCGATAACATATCTGCATAAATTTCTCAGTCTCAACAGAAACTATTCCTTACATTACTCTCCCCATTTGGATGGCAGAGACAACATGTGGTGTGGAGGGGCAAGTCCTCTGAATGGAAGATCGAAGGATGAAATGTAGAATCCTTGTTCAATGTCGTTAATACACCCGAGGCCAAAGGGGTGATATCTTACTAACCCCCTTGCTGAATTCTTGTTCGAGTTTAACTGTTACAAAGGATGAAAACATGAAAGCAGGATGGACATCATTCATTGCTAACAAAAAGTTCCGAAAGCCAAGGAAAGGGCACTTCCAAAGTCTTAGTTAAATGTTGGTTAAGGCATAGCTTTTGGTACATATAGTATGAGACATTCAACATTCCTCCTCCAAAACTAGGACTTAAGTTTCTACTAAAACAAGACTTGATATATCTCTAAAAGCTAAAAACTTATCTCTAAGGAGAGGTTTTGTAAGGATGTCCGTTGCTATTTGTTTTATGGGACAATATTCCAAATCAATGTCCTTTTTCCACACATTGTATTCCAATGCTTTGTATGGCCATGATATGTTGGATTCTTGGCAATAGCAATGGTATTCTCATTATCCTTATAAATAAAAATTCTTTCCGGCTCAAGAATGTCATAATCCATAAGTACTTTACAAAGCGACAAAGTCTTTCTTGCTATAGCAGCCAAAGTTGCATATTCGCCTTCTGGTGATGAAACAAAAATTAAAATTGCTTCTTGCTTGACCAAGTGATAATTGCCATGTTCAATGTAAATGCATAATCTCCTATAGAATGGTGCATCTCCACACAACCTACTCCATTTACATCACTCTAACTTACTAGTTGCAAATTTGCTTCTTTTCTTCCATACTGCAGTACCAAATATTTTGTTCTTTAGAAGTAACAAAATATTCATTTGATTCCTTGTCTATGTGAAACATGTGGATGTGCCATGTATTGAGCAAAGTGTTCACAAGCAAATGGAATGTCATTTATAAGGTATAATAACAAACCTAAAGCTTTTTGATAAAACTTTATACCTTCTACATGAAAAAAAATTATCATTTTCATGCTTAGTGATATGACTTAATACCATAAGTGTAGCAATTGCCTTTCTATCTTTTATCCCAAATTCCTTTAACTTTTGACAAATATACTTAGTTTGGTTCAAATTAATATTAATTTTTTTCTTATCTTATAAAAAATCAATGCCAAGAAAATCATTAGGTTCATCAAGGTCTTTCATATTGTAGCACTCTTGCAATTCATCTTTGTATTTTACAAAGATATCAAAGTTCTTGCCACCAATAAATACATCTTTGACATAGATAATTAGTGCAAGAACTAGTCTCTCAATGTACATTGTGTACAAACAAGGATCTAATTCTAAGCGCTTCTAACCAAGATTCAATAAAGATTTATCCAAACTCACGTTCCATCGACATAAAAATTACTTCAAATTGTATAAAATCTCTAGCAATTACAACAACTTGCCTTTGTATTCCAATGGAACTTCCAAATCTTCTAGATTTTTTTTATAAATGTCCTCATCTTTAAGTTTACCATTTAAATAAGTTGAAGTAACATCAAGTTGCAACATATTTCAATTAAAGGTAGCGGCAATTGCAATAAATATATAAATTATTACAAGGCAAGTAAGTAGTGTAGAAGTTTTTAGTAATTAAGATCTTTCACTTGTGTAAAATCCTTTGCAATCAATTAAGCTTTAAAATATTCAATGCAACCATTATTAACAAGCTTTTTCTTAAAAATCCATTTTGAATCTATAGCCTTCCAATCATTGGATAAAAATGAAAATTTCCATATACCATGATCTTTCAAAGAATTGAGTTCTTCCTTCATGGCATGATTCCACTCTTTGCAAAAAAGTGAATTCATGGCTTGCTCAATAGTCTCTGATTTTGCATATTCATTAACATAAATCACATCCATTATTTTAATCAGTAAGTCATAATCTCTTCAAATAAAATTGTTATTTTTTTTTTTCAAGGAGTGTGACGCATCTTACTATGGCTTATAATATTTTTTAGGTGAATGTGACTTACATAACAATATCTTGGTGGTAGAACTTGAGTGATTATTCTCTCTTTTGATTGATAGAATTCTACTACTTCTATTGATATAGAGTTTCTTTCTTCTTCAATTATTTTTCTATCCAATCTATCATGCATATGTAACCTTGAGGCTTGATGTTGCAATATTTTTAATTCATTTGGATGTTGAAAAACTAGTATATCAAGATTATTTCTATGATTCATATCTTTTTTAATTTTTTCTTAAGGGATTAGTAGCTCACCAAGTAATTCATTCTTATTATCAAGAAAAATCAAATCTTGACTAAAGACCACCTTCTTCTCTTCAAGTAGAAAAAATTTATATCCTTTTGCCACTTTTGAATACTCAACAAAAATTTCCTTCTTTGCCTTTGTATCAGACTTTTGACATTTTTCTTTTGATATGTGATACCAAGTAGGAAAATCAAAGTGATGAGCATTTTGAAGAAAAGATTTTTTACTGTAAAAAAACTTCATGTAATATCTTATCATTGAGTCTTGCTAATGGAAGGCAATTGCAAGTCCATGTTACAAATTTTGCTACAAATGCCTAATACTCACAATTCAACTTGGCATTGTTTAAAAATATTTATACTTCTTTAAAAATAGTCTACATTATATATTGTGCCATGTTAATAATTTTATGTATATATGTAAGAGTGATCATATGCCAAATGCCTTTAGCTTTGAAGTAAAAACCAAGCTTACTATTCAAGAATTCAATGCCTTGATTAGTGAGAAAAGTTTTTATCTTTCTTCTAGTTCTTCTTTATACCCTCGCTTTCCAAGTCTTATTAAGAACATGTACTTGGTCCTTAATTTGAAGAAATAAAAAGCTATAATAGCTAGAATATTCATCAATCCACACACCTAATCATTTGATGCCACCAAAGCTAGTTGTATCAAAATAACTAAGATAAGACACTATTACATCTAAAATATCATTGATATATTTGTTCTTGTATGAGAAAGATTGCATATGGGCCTTGCCAACAATGCATAACTTTTATATAGGTATTTTATCCTTCTCTTTGTTGATCTTTAATCCTTCAATACAATTCACCTAATATGCCTCCCTTACTATATGCATTGAAGCATGTGCAAATTCTTGATGCCATTCAATAAGTATATAACTTAAAATAGATGAGCTAAAAATTGTAACAATCTCTTCAATTTCACAAGGCTTAAGATAAGCTTTACTTCCTAACATGCCTTGTGTAAGTAAGTTACTTGAAGGTAGAATCCAATCAATTCCATTGACATCTAAGTTAAATTTGTAACCTTTCTTGTATAAAGTTGGAGCTAATAATAAAATATTATGTACTCTAAGAATTCAATGGATATCCTTCACAACTATAGGAATGTGTTTTTCAATAGGATCTAAAACTATGAGATGCATCTCACATGAGCCTCATGATTTGTTAATATCACTATTATAGCCTTGAAGTTAGATAGCCACATTTTATCAAAATTGAGAAGCTTACTCATATCTCATTAGATGTCTACATCCTTTGTACTATCAATGCATACATAATGCCATAATTGAAATAATAATACAATCATTGTTTTTGAATTAAATGATGTCTCTTGAGTTGAAAGAATAACAATAATACTAGCATTTATTACACCACTACTATTTATTTTAGAATATTTTACATCACCTTGATGATATTACTTCTATCCACAATTCCTATAAGTATTTCTAGACTTATTAATCTTAGGCTTCTATTTTTTTTAAAGATGGTACTTTTTTAAGACTTGCTTTTCTCTTACAGGCACTGCTAAAGCAAAAAATAGAGAGCTAATCTTTTCTTTCTTTTATATCTCTTCTTCAAGGAAAATAGATCACATTACCTCTTCTATGATTTTTTTTCTTTTCCTTGATGCAATCAACTAAATAAGTGAATTTCAAGATTTTGGTAATGTGGTAAGTATAAGAAATGCCATGCTCTATTTGCCTATTTGACTACCAACTTCAATATATTGATTTCTAAGGTAAAAAATCTTTAAAAAATCTCCATGGATTTTCCATCTACATATTAAAGATTATATAATTTCTTTATTAAAAATATTTGAGTAATAACTCTTGAGGACTTGTGGATCTTAGCCAATACATTCCACATCTCTTTTGTAGTATTACATTTGCATATATGAATTAATTGCAAGGGCTTAACATTGAATGAAATAAATGCTTGTGCTTATGCTTGTACTTTGCTTGATTTTTATTTTAAATTTTTATTAATATCTATAAGACATTTTAATATCCGATCTATATATATATATATGTGAGCTTATAAATGTGCATCAAGTATTTCATATTAAATTACTATTTGCAATAATTTTTTTCATTTAATTGATCAATACGATAATCCATTGAAGATGCCATTGTCAATTCATTTAATGAATAATAATAAATAACTATAAGATAATAATTAACAAATAATCTATAAAATATAATATGTGGAGACTGAAAGTACCAAGCTATATTGGAGCAAAAAAAACTTGTCTTTATGACTAGCAACAAATAGATTATTATTTAAGTAAAAACCAACATCAATAGAATTAAATTCTAATCCTAACAGCTCCAGTAATTCGTTGGCTTTAATAATGTTCTAGTGGCAATAGAGCTTTGGTAGTAGGCAGATCATCTAGTTTTTTCATCTACATAAAACATTTAATTTTATCTAATTTGATATTCATCCATAATACTATTCATCTAGATTGATGTTTATTTGAAGTATTGTTCATCTAGCTTTGATATCATATTATTAAAATAGGATGAAAACATAAAAGCATAATGAATATTATTTCTTTTTAACAAAAAGTGTCAAAAGCCAAAAAAAAGATACTTTTGATGTTTTAGTTAAATATTATTTAAGTCATAGCTTTTGATACATATAATATGAGATGTTCAACATTAACATCTCCTTGATAATGGGCTCTAGCATAGTAGTGGCATAGAATGTTGGATCCACAAATATATTCAAAGAATTTTAGAGGATCTTTGAAGTTCCGACTATAGAAGAGTGTCTTTCTATTGTCATAGCAAATGGAATTATATAATATTAGATTCATCTAAAGTCACAATGTACTCATAAGAATTCTTTTATTGCTTTGACTGTCTAAAGATTGCACCCCACTAATATACAACATTCTTTTTTAGAGCAAAGCTATTTTGGATAGATTTTTTTCTATTATTATTTTGTCTATTTTTAGATCTTATATTAATTGAATTTGAGATCTAACGACCATTCTATTGCCATCAATTAGAGCTAAGATTGGAGTTGTGGACTTTGCTCATTTGTAGTGAATCTTTGGTATGATCTTAGCTATTAAATTAAGTAGTGAATTAGTCATGCCTTAAAAAATATTCAATAAATTTAGTCAAGAAGAAATTGCTAATAGCCTTTGTAGTTCTTATTTTTTTATTATTTATTTTAAGATTGTCTTTTGAAAGCTATGTTATATTAAAGATGACAATTTGTAGGAAATGTATCAAAAGTTATTTTAGTACTACCATAATAGAATATGCAAGTGGAACAAAAGTTTTACATTTTTTTGGTTTGAACTTGCTTATAGATCTCAAATATGAATAAGACATGATTCTTTTGTACAAATTATATTATCAACATGGTTGCTTTTATCTAATTAAATACACATTAGATGAGTTATTTCTATTGGAATTTTTAAAAAGCTATGTTGATTTATTATTGAATATAGAATTATAAAAAATTATAATTAATTGAGAAATTATGAGACAAAAAGTAAAAAATCATATTATAATACTACTATAGATTGTTTTATAAGTAGAAAATTAGATCAAGTTGGCTTTAGAGATTAGATATACTAACTCTAAAAATTGGTTGCAAGTTTCATTTTATTTGAAAAAAAGATTAGCCATAGATATAATTATTTAAAAAAAAAAATCTTCAAAAAGTTTGTTTGATATATTTTAATTCAATTACTATATAGATCTACTATTAAAAATATTATATGCATGTTAAGGACATGAATTAAGTTAAAAATTTGAAAAGAAAATATATTATTGTGTCACTAAAAACAAATAGATAAATATGAGTTAAATATAAAATAAAAAAAACCAATTACAAAGAAGTATGAAAGATTAGAATACAATAAAGGTGTTGATAAGACTAATGATAAGATCAATATTGGCTTTATATATATTAGTTACTAAGAAGGTTTTGTAGAAGCTCCTTAAAAATTATAAGATTTAAGGTCCAAATATTATGTTACAAGTTGCTTCTAATACAACTTTATAAAAATAAGAAACTTATAGAATAATTTTTAATAGCCACATGACATGTCTAATAGAATCTAAATATTTTAAAATTAAGTTATTTCAAAAAATCAATGAAGTCTAAGATATGTTAAATGATACTAATAACAAACTATATTTTTTTTTACACAAAAGTAGTTAATATGTTAATTTAGCCATTAATAATGTTTTATATTAAGACAAGAAGACTATCCAATTATTTGATTATTATTGAGGCCTTTATAATTACCTTCAAATATTATATTTTGTATTCTAGTATGTATAATATTCACTCCTAGTAGTATTATTAAGCATTGAAAGTCTCTTCTAAGATTATAGTATCATACGTATTGTGTGTTACCAATAATTCAAGAAAACATATATTTCTTTTTAAGATCTCAATTTCAATTTTGATATTATAAAGATTGAAACAATCTAAGTGGTTTATTTGGAAAATTTACAAATGACAACTTTGAAAGTGAATTTGTTGGCTATTGGTTCTATATATTGCAATTGAGTTCTAATGCTAAAAACTTAGATTGTTTTCTCTTTGATTTATATCATCTTATTGTCAATGGTTGGTCTTTGCTTTTGATTGATATTATTAATGAAGAACAAAAATAAATCAAATGTGGAAAGAAGAGTTTTTATTGCTGGAAATTTGATATTAAAATTGAAAAAGGAGGTTTCACTTAATATTTAAGTATTTAAGTATTTCTCAATATTTAAGTAGTTCTTTGGTCATTTTCTTTCAATTTTTAAATTAGATCTTGTCAAAATTTATGTGCTTATTTAGAAAAAACGTATTTAAGAGCATGCAAGATTTGAAGTTGTTAAACAATAAAATCAAGAATTATAGCTTATTCAAGTTATTTTTTGAACTTTAGGATTTTTTTAGGATTTGATAGCATTTGTTTATGATTTATTTAGAATTTAAAAGATTTTTTTAAGGATTTCTATAGAAAAAAATTTAAGATATATTTAAGATTTAGTAGATTTTTTTAAAAAACTTTGCAAAAAATTTGTTTAGAATTTGATTATTATTTTAAAAGATTTTTTTTGAGATTTCTTAAGATTTATTAAAATTCTTTTAGGCTTTTATTAGGATTAACTCAATTTTTAAAATTTTATTTCAAATTAATAAAAATTTAGATTTAGAATTAATAGGATTTAAGTTTTATACTTGATAGTATTTAAATATATATATATATATATATTTTAATCTATAGAATACAAATCTTTACAGATATCTATAAGTCTTTTTGTAAAGAATAAGCTTCTTTAAAATAAAACCTTTCATTAAACTTCAAGGAAAATTACAACATGTCTATTTGAATCTCTAGTCTAATAGCTCAAATTGTATTATTCAAGTTAATCTTGAAAAAGATTAATTTTTACTTTAATCAATTTAAAGCTTAAAAGAAACAAGGCCAAAGAATATGTATAAGGATTAGATGGTGGCAATTTGATAATAGTAGTAATAAAGAATTATTTGATGTACTCAAGTTTAAATACCCAAGACCTATTGCTATTAAAATAGAAAATTTCAAGGCATACTTTAAAAGAATCCATATGAATCAAATAGAATTTGCCATAACTTCTGTGCTTAGCTTTACAAAAAGTAACAAGTGTCTTTAAAGGAATTATATTTTCTATTAAATATTATATCTTTCAAGGTTAGAAATTGAAAAAATGAAGAATTAAATCTTAATTTTGAACTTTAATAAACCAAAAAAAAAACAACAAAAAGTATGAATAATCAAGAAAAATGATTGAGTTTTTGAAATTTTGGATTTTTTTTGTATTGGTGAAGATTATATTGCAATAATTAACCATGCTTTAAAAAACTGCCAATTTCCACCAAACAGCCAAGTGTTGTAAAATGCCATATTACACTTCTTTATAAAAGTAACAACAAGACTAGACTCAAAAAATATATCATCTTCAATTGGTTGTGGTAGCTAAAAATTGAATATATTATTGCTTAAATATAATTCCATTAGAAATTAAAAAATATATATCTTATTGATAAATTATGTTGTAAATTTCCATTTAGAAATGAAAAACAGATAATTCACATTGTTATGTTTTCATGTTGTCACTTTGAATTTCATCTAATTTGATAAATTTCTACTCAATCCATAGATTTCTTAAATATTAAATTATTTTCAAATTAATTTTTTGATTTCACATTTAGAAAATAGTTTCTATATATGTCCACATTAACCTCAAATTAGATCCACAAATATTTGCAACATTCTTGAACAAAATATAACAGTTTTGAAGGAAAATTTTTATACTTATTTATTTTTGAAATAAAAAGAGCATTCCTACCAAGATACCCACCCGTCAAAATTTGAAGAGTTTAAAAATAAATTCAAATAAACCTGCTTGAATAGGACTCTCCTTATGAAACCAGTGTGTTGCTCTCTGGGTCTTACAATACATGCTCCATGTTGTCCTCTAACAGTATTCCGTGCCAGAACAGTCGCTAAGAAGCTCAAGCTCACACGACAATTCCACCCGGAATGCGCTAGTCTCTTTGAGCTTCTCAGTGGACATCACATAACCAGCGCGCTCCACCGAGTTTGTGGCTCACACCGACGACGATCCATTCCATGGAAATTCTTGAGGACCAGCATTCCCAGGCCTATGTAAGATTCTCCTCTCTCTCCGAAGATTCCTCATCTTCCTGATTCGCTGCCAATTCTGTCGGTAAAAACTGTGTTTTCTATGTAGAGTTTCGGTGCCAGGGAAGGAGTGTTGACAGCTTTTTCTTAAATCGATCGATGTCCATCGTGGCGGCATTCTGAATTTTGTATATGCGCGTGGAGATAGGATTGCGCTGTAGGATGCGATGTCGTCGCATTACCTTGCAAAACCTGGACCGGAAATAGTGATGATGATCATTACTGGCGAATTTTTGATAGTTCTACGAGAGGGATTTTTTAATTCGTAGATAATGTTGTGACTCGCATGGTCGAACTTGATTTGTGAGTGTATAGTATTGTTACTCACAGCTCAGGTCGTCTTCAGAGACTCGGATGTTAGGCTGTTCAAAGCTGCCCGACAAGGCTTCCTTCTTTGCGCTAGGGATTAGGATACAGACTGGATTATCTGACTCGGTTTGTAAGGTTCTCAATATCCACATTCTAATCATGAGGTCCCCGATTGTTCAATTCGCATATAATTGATGCTGCACAATTAGTTTTGCAGTAGAATGTACTTTTTCAATGTCAAATTTTAAACGAACGAGACTCGTTTCAAGGAAGCACTTGGTTCAGCACTTGAGAAAGAATTAGTCGAGCTTTTAAATGAGAAAAGCTGCTCGTGCTGTCTCAAGTGCTGGGGACTGGTAAGGAACGACGTAGCGGAGTAATGGAAGATGAGACGCGAATGAAAGAGAGTTTACATCGGAGAATACTAGGGGATAATGAATCTTGTCATCAGTCGTTGTTGCCGTCCACGATGCCGCCACTTGGTCTTGGATCAGGTTTGTGCCTTATTTCCTCGTGAAATTTCGATTTCTTGACCTTCCTTGTTTTTCGACGTTTGTCGTCATACCATAGACTACGCTAGTAATAATTTGGAATAGAGCAAGAATCTACAATCTCAGCTTTATGTCAAATTCTGAGTGCACCTAAAATGCAGAGCTGTTTACAGTTCATGCAACCTTGTGTATCAAAATTTCAGCGAATGATCGGTCTTTTTCCACCTAGATCGTGCATGTTGACAACGTCAAGTACTGAGAATTATCGCTCCTTTTGTGGGGTAGGTTCGGGGCTTGGAAACCAGAATGGTAAAGTGAACAAAGCATCAATATCCCCTTTTAAAGCGGCCAAAACGAAAACCCCTTGTGCGGAATCGCGGGATTGGGGAGTGAATGCACGAGACGAGAAAGGCCGGACAGCTCTGCATTTCGCATCCCGGATGATTTCAGCAGATTTTGCGCATCTATTGTTGGATGCCGGTGCAGACATACATGCGCATGATAAGGATGGCTATACTCCACTGCACATGGCAGCCAGCTATAGCCGGTGTGATTGTGTGAAACTTCTCCTAGAGCATGGTAAGCTCACAAAGTTCCGGCTGATTTGGCTTGCGCTAGGACTTGTAATGTATCGAGAATTTACAAATCTTGGTCATGAATTTCACGTCATTCAGGGTTGCTGTAATCGATTAACAGAGTCTTTATTGGCCAATGACGTATCTCTTAACTATTTTGCTTGTTGCTGATGTTGTTCTTCCAGGTGCTAACGCACTTTCTCACGAGCGAGAAGGGCGGACTCCTCGAGAACTCGCAGTGAAGATCCGCGATGACTGTAATCAACCGCCAGAGGCGGTGAAAGCTAATCGAGGTGACATTGACCTGACCATACAATTGCTGACTGATGCCGAGAGCAAGTACAGTGACACTTCTGTACATGAAAAAGGTCACAAGTCGTCTAAAACCTCGTATTCATCTGCTCCCGCTTTGGGTGACATTGGAGAGTCCCGTTCGAGCGTTCCGAACAAACTCGGCAAATCCAAGTCATTAGGCTCAGTGGCTTTAGGAAATGCTCTCACAGGTTTGAATTGTTGTTTCATTGCTGCTAACAGTATTGATCTTGCTTGTGTCGTGCCTTACTGAATCCCTCATTGGATGGTAGTCACGAAGTGTTTGGAGTTCCTGTGGAACCCTGTCTTTATCAAATAATGTACAATCAGTACATTAAGTATGTGTTGTTAGAACTTCAATTATGAGGCACTTAATATAATGTACATAGTGACTCGGGTTTAGAACTCGATACATGTCTTGATTTACTCTCTCCAATGGTGAGCTGGAGAGCCGCTATCAAATTTCTACAGATTGCTGCATTCTTTTCGGTGAAAGGCGCGGTAGCTGGGCTTGTGTCACGTTTACTTCTTAAATGATTTAGATTTTTGGTCAAGGTAGCATGCAATTCAGTGCACACTTTCCACAATTGGAAAAGAATCTCAGTATACATATTTTTGCAGTGGCCTGCAGAGGTGGTCATGTCGATGTCGTGACGTTTGTGCTGTCAAGTGGTGCTCACGTAGATACCCATGATCCAGATGGTGCGACACCCCTTCTGGCAGCAGCTGACGGTGGGTTTTCCAAGTAAGTTTTCGATGGTTAGAGGTCGAATGTCTAAAAGACGCTCTTGTTCACTATCTCTCGATTGCATTCCATGCTCTGGATGTTTGTTGAAACATTTCGAAAGAAAACCCCTCCAAGGCTTATTTAAGCACTTCGTGAGACAGATGGCTCATGCTGTGGGACAAATTCATCGAGAACTAAATTGCAATGGCACTAGTTTCTCTTGTTACACCCATTTAGCACAAGTCTTTGTAGCTTAGATCCGCATGTAGGATGTGATTCTTCTGTGAAATTTTTCTAGAACTTGGCAGTGACATATTTTTGCATGTCTATATGAGATACACATCCCAAATTTTTGGTATTTAAATCTTTCTCCAGTCAACTTAAGTAAGCATGATGAAGAGGCAGTACCTTAGAAAGGTATTAAATTGGATCCATGTGGAGACTGAGGTGGGATATCGCAGTTGTATCCAGTTGCTACTCAAGCACGGAGCTAATGTAGATGCCAAAGATCGTGTGGGTGTTACAGCACTTATTGCTGCAGTAAGTAAAGCTTGACCATGTATCTTTGACTAGTTCTCGCGTAACTAGCAAGTTCGTAGAACTCGGTCCTCACCATGCATGCAAATTCCATGCATAGCAATAGACAACTCATCTTTTTAGATCAGTACCCTGGATATAGTACTAGTCTCAATCCAAACTGTTCAAAGTACACAACTTGTCATTTTCGAATACATACAATCCCAGAGACTGGAATGCATCTAAGGTTTTACACTCACCTACAGCGGTTGAACCCCGTCAATAGACGCAGGTATGTCCTAGAAATTAGGTTCTTCCATCCACTCGCATGGTTACTAACTTCTTGTGCCACATGATTAGTGTATTATACTGGCATAAGTTAACTTTTATCACCTCTTCTTGGAAGTGAAAAACTTACTATTATTTGCAATCTTTTTTTTTTAACCAATAATTTGGTAAAGTTCATTGTTTCTTTTGGTTTCTGATGGCCAGGCATATAATGGACACTCCGAGTGTTTAAAGGTTCTTCTCAGCTACAATGCCTCGGTAGATGCAAGATCTCACGGGGGTGTTACAGCTCTTATTGCTGCTGCAGAGGGCCGTAATGGCGATTGTACTCAAATTCTTCTTCAGGTAATTCTTTTAGAACTTTTTAATTTTTATCTTACATTCTATACCTCTGGAGTTGACACATCCGTGTAAACATCCCTAGATTTTTTTTCCACAGATATGTCACCTAGCTGAACACACGGCACTATCCTCTTTCCTGTGTGATACATCCAGGCCGGTGCACAGGTAAATGCAAGAACCTCAGAAGGAAAAACTGCTCTCGTTCACGCTGTTAGTCATAACTGCGTAGGAGCTACAGAAGTTCTGTTGACTGGAGGGGCTGAAATCAATGCCGCTGATGGCGACGGTTGCACAGCACTTCATCACGGAGCACGAAACAACTCTGTTGATTGTCTGTAAGAGCTTTCTTCAGTCCGAATGTCCTCCTGAACTTTAATTGGAAGGAAATGTAGAAAGTAGGACAAGAGAAGGACATGGGATCTTATAGGCAGGTGTAAGGAAGGATCAATTGGGTCCTTGTCGGTGTAACTAGTATTTTTGGAATGATTGTTACAAACCGAATTCTAAATAGTTTCATAACGTGATGTTTCTTGCATGTCAATGATTTTGCGTCTCTTCAACAGAGGAATCTTGCTGGAAAGAGGGGCAGACGTCACTCGAAAATGTCGGCGGGGCCGAATGCCAATTCAAGAAGCTCCGAAGGGTAGTCAAGCTGCTAAGTTGCTGGTATTCTCTGCATATCCTACTTTTATGACTAAAGTCATTCATCTCATTCTGTCCTGCCTAAACAAACATGTGAAGGAAAAGACTTTTTTGATGACTCTTTTTTCTACAATTAAGTAGTATTAGGGTCTGTCAAAGATACCCAATGCTTTGCATATAAAAAATCAGGATTCGTCTAATCTGATAAAAAGTACGTAATCAGGAGGAAAGTTGGAAGAAGCTGGAGTCCGAAATCGCAATGCGGCAGATGGAAGTTCTCAACCTCTTTGCAGAAGACAGAAACGACCATAAGTCCAATACATCTAAAAGGACAAGCACACGTCATGCACGCGAGAAGAAGAGCGGGAGGAGGAAGGATCCACTAGAAAAGACTGACCGAGCTAATCAAGACCTTCCGAATCGAGGTGCAATAATTAAAGCTGACGATGAATCCACCTTTGTGGATGAGTTGTCTTCATCTCTAGGGTCGGGGGTTGTAGTAAACCAAGCCCCTTCAAGACTTATGTTAGGAGTCGAGGAGGATTCTGGTCCTGGTAAAAGTGTGCATCTTTATAGTGGAGTAATCCCAGACAAAATTGGTAAAGAAGCAAGCTTAGTGTGCTCACCGATCATCAGTAGCGTGAGTTACAACTCTGAGGCTTCTACACCTTTCTCAGCGGCTGAGAATGTCTTTGAGAATCGGGACGAGTGGATAAAGGTCGACGGAAAGCGGACAGCAGCTGTTGGGTCTCCTCCTAAGACCAATGTATCTCAGTCCGAAACTCGAGGCGTTACAAGTACAGTATCGTTAATGGGACCTGCTGATCATCTTTTGACCGAAAGAAAGATATCTGGCGGTCAATCCAAAAAGTATATTCAAGGAGCATCGAAAATTTTGAAAGAGAATGATTGTAGGAATGCTGAGTCTTTGCCCTGGGTACAGGCTCTTTCAAGAAGAACGCACTCCATTGAAGATCGAAGTGCAAGACCTTGTCTTGATGCTTCCTCGAGATCTGATTCTCTCTTGGAACGCAAGGCAGAGGACAATATGTGGGAGATTGCAGGTGAAAATCAAAGCGGTACAGAAGAAGTATTGTCTAATCGCGTGCAGCGTATTGAGCTTGAGTTGGAGCAGGCAAGACAAGGTATTCGTGCTGATATGCAAAAGGTTGGTATTGCTACGCATCTGATCAGGAGCAGCTACTTCATTGTATAATGGGTCTCTTTTGAAACTTTTCCAGTTTGCTTATAGGCTTGATTTGGCATTGTTGCATTTTCTGGAGTTCATCTGAAAAGTGGTAATTAGACCTGAAGGTGGAATCTGTCGTTGAAGGTGAAAGAACTTGAAAGATTGTTGTCTGCACCCCAACTTGGCACATCGGAGACCAACTCCGTGCAAGTATTGGATTTGACGCGTTCATTAGAAATCCAAATCAGAGCGCGTGTGCAAGCTGAGAACGCAAATATGGACACGGAGTTGCGCATTCGTGATTTGGAAGCAGTTGTTTCATCCCAACGAAAGGCCCTCGAAAGTGTGCAGGTATGCGGTGCTATGCACCTCTCGCAATCTATTAATGAATGGTTTAGATCATCATTCGCTTTTCACCTGGATACATCCATTGCAATTTCATTAGAACCATTCAAGTGCCTTGTTGGCAGAGTATCATAAATGTTCCCTTCATCTGAACACAGACGGAAGTAGCTGAGCTCAAGCTGCAAATGCTACGAAGGGAAGAACAACGTAAACAAGAATGTGAACTCCAATGGAGAGAATCCATAGCAGCCGCAATGGCAGCAGCCGCAGGCAGTTGTCGCGCTTGGGAACTTCACCATTCTCGGGAAAGCTTGCGAGGATGGATCTCTGAGAGTGCAGAAACATTACGAAGTGAGTTTGCCCTCCTGTTGCTTCGTTCAGGCTCAGGATACAAGATGGATGGGTACCCTTTGACACCCGCTTTCTTTAAATGGCAGAAGAAAAGTGGAAACGAAAGGAGCAGGGAAAATAGCATTGAATGGAAGTCCACAGCCACCGCTGCAGCTATGGCTGCAGCATCCATGATTGGAATCAAGAGTTGCTCAGGATGTTCGGCTCTGGAATCACATTCCTCAAGTCTCCCGCATAATGTATCAAGGATTAGCTTGGTGTCTGAGACTCTGTTGCAATCAGGTGTACCAGAATGCACTTGCAACCAGCATGAATGCGACGTGACTGAAGCTCACGAAGCTCCGACTGACCAGGAGTCAAGTAAAGTCGGTAAAGGCATGGTTCGTTCTGCAAGTGAAGGCTCGTTGCAATTTGCAGATAGCGGGGCTGATCAACGAGCTCAAGATCTCCTTCCATTCATACCCATGGCAGGTCTCAAAACAGACCCAGTCACTGGCTGGTTCAGCCTCGTTCCCAGCCCAGTGGAGTAACGTTTACATCGTCTGATCTGACAACAGCGTCCTTTTCGCACCATTTGTTCACCTACATTCGACCTCTTCATTGCTAAGATTTTGTGTGGAAGCCATCGAAGTATGCCAAGCGGATAAAATTATCAGAACATGTGAAGGTTATTGCTGGCACGGTGTGATCATGTGCTCCGTTGAAAAGATCATTGTTTGCGGTTTTTCGAGTGTGCACAGGTATTATCTCAACTCAATGATACTGGTTATGAAGTTGCTGGATGGAGCACAAAATCAAACCAAATTGAGGCTGAATTTTAAGTGAGAAAGTTTTTGTCTCACCAGAGCATGTCACAATGCAGTATGTCTTCACTCGAGTCATTCGATTTAATGACCAAGTTCTCTTCTGGTGTTGCAGTTGTTCAACCCACACAATGTGCATAGAAATTTTATACAGCAGAAACTGGTAGGATGCCCCCCGTTTCTGTGTTAGCACCATCTCCTGTCCAATTGCTCAAGCGTGGCCAAGAGGAAGGTGATAGCAGGACAAATACATGACATATACGCAGTCATGGAAACTTCATTTTTAACAATGTATAATCGATGTACAACCAGAAGAAAAATGATAAAATGCTTAGGGTATGTATTTAAATACTATTTTGAGAATAGAAAAACATCAAAACCAATGATGCAAAAGCTGTTCCACAAGGTGCAAAATTTACATCATGATGTACAAATTTTACAATTCAATGTTTTTCCATTGATTTATATTTATGCATTTCTTTACTAAAACATTTCTTCTAAGATTTCCATGTTTTTGTAGCACAAAGCCTTTATAACATACATTGATTAAATCTAGGTGAAGTCATTCTTATCTTCTTCTGTAAGAATAAAATAATAACAAGTAAAATATGCTAACATAAACAAAGAAGACATGTTGGTAATTTTTTTGAAGTGGCACAATCAAGTTATTAATAAGTTATTATTATTATTATTATTATTGTTGTTGTTAAATTTTAAGTAAGTCTACAATGTACATACAATGTTCAAAATATCCAGTCAGATACCTCCCTTCTGCATAATGTTATTAAATTTATGCCTCACCAAGTAAAAATTATTCGCAATTTCACAAAGTTTCAATTCACAGGGTTGACGTCAACAACCCTACAAAGTCATTATTATCACATGCACACCAGAAGATATGGAGTTTCACAATTTATACACACGTTAGTGCATACATACATTGAATCACCAAGTTAACATAATTTTCCTCTAAACCTTCAGAAATACATGAATGCGGAACGGTAGAAAAACAAACCAAAATTACACAATATTCAAAAAAAGAAAAAAGAAAAAAGAAAGACGTGAAATAAAACAAAAAAAAATACCCCACAGGTGTCAAAAGGAACCCTATAGCCGTGATCCACGCATATGGGGGGGGAGAGTCTAAGAGCGCCGTAAAGGGGGGAATCTGGTGGCAGAGGGAAGCTTCATGATCCCAGAAGAAGGAAGGCCCAAGACCACAACCACAACTCACCGCGTCATGCAAAAAAGGGCCAAACCCTAAAAGGCTCAGATTAGCTCCCGAGGCTCAAGTCCCATAATCACAATCAATCATCAGCCCCGATCTGGATCGCCTTTAAAGGTTAGATCGCCTTTAAAGGCACGCGTCCTTTACAAGAGCCCCGTCGTTCGATGGTTTGTTCGCTCGTTTGCCTCACGAGGGACAGCCCATAGCCACCACTGGTCTCGCCCCTCATCGCGAGGAAACGCGCCTTTGCACGCCTGCCTCGCTTAATTCCTTGCCTCTGCCTCACCTCCGGGGTTTATATAGCCCCTTTTGCTCACTTGGGTTTCTGTGCATTTCCCTTTTTGAGTTCTGCATCTGGAGTTTTAGCGAGGTTTGGTTGTGAGTTTGTGTTTTTTTTGCTTCAAGGGTGTTGTCTAGATCTCGGGCAAGATGGTGAAGATTTGCTGCATTGGTGCTGGTTACGTCGGTGGCCCAACCATGGCCATGATTGCCCTGAAGTGCCCCGACATTGAGGTTGTTGTGGTAGACATTAGCAAGCCCAGGATTGCGGCCTGGAACAGTGATGAGTTGCCGATTTATGAGCCGGGTTTGGACGATGTTGTGAAGTCGTGCAGGGGTAAGAACTTGTTCTTCTCGACGGAGGTTGAGAAGCACGTCGCTGAGGCGGACATTGTGTTCGTGTCTGTGAACACTCCAACCAAGACCCGGGGTTTGGGAGCTGGTAAGGCTGCAGATCTGACTTATTGGGAAAGTGCTGCGCGTATGATTGCTGATGTGTCGAAGAGCGATAAGATCGTGGTTGAGAAGTCTACCGTGCCGGTGAAAACCGCAGAGGCGATCGAGAAGATCCTGACGCATAACAACAAGGGGATTAACTTTCAGATCTTGTCGAACCCGGAGTTTTTGGCCGAGGGTACCGCCATTGAAGACTTGGACAAGCCCGATCGTGTGCTGATCGGTGGACGCATGACTCCGGAGGGACAGAAAGCTGTGGCTGCTTTGAAGGCTGTGTACGCACACTGGGTGCCAGAGGACCGCATTATTACTACCAACTTGTGGTCTGCTGAGCTCTCCAAGCTCGCCGCGAATGCCTTCTTGGCACAGAGGATTTCATCTATCAACGCCATGTCTGCCCTTTGTGAGTCTACTGGCGCTGATGTGTCCGAGGTTGCTTATGCTGTCGGAAAGGACAGTCGTATCGGCCCCAAGTTCTTGAACGCCAGTGTTGGGTTCGGTGGTTCTTGTTTCCAGAAGGATATCCTTAACTTGGTCTACATCTGCGAGTGCAATGGACTTCCCGAAGTCGCTCATTACTGGAAGCAGGTTGTCTCTATTAATGACTACCAGAAGACGAGGTTTGTGAAGCGCGTCGTGTCTTCCATGTTCAACACCGTGTCTGGCAAGAAGATTGCCGTGCTTGGATTTGCATTCAAGAAGGACACTGGTGACACCAGGGAGACCCCTGCCATTGATGTCTGCCATGGCCTCCTCGGCGACAAGGCTCAGATCAGCATCTACGATCCTCAAGTCACTGAGGATCAGATGAAGCGCGATCTGGCGATGAACAAATTTGACTGGGATCATCCCCAGCACCTGCAGCCACAGAGCCCTACCGCATTCAAGCAAGTCTCTGTGGTGTGGGATGCTTATGAAGCATGCAAGGACGCACATGGTATCTGCATTATCACTGAGTGGGACGAGTTCAAGAAACTCGATTACCAAAAGATTTATGACAACATGCAGAAGCCTGCCTTCCTGTTCGACGGGCGCAATGTCCTTAACGTAGAGGAGATGCGCAAGATTGGCTTTGTTGTTTACTCCATCGGCAAGCCTCTCGACCCATGGGTTAAGGATCTCCAGGTGTCTATCTAAATTTAGAATTGTAACGCATTATTGACTTATTCATTTACCACCTGGTCGATTCTTTATCCCCGACCGATTGTGCACCGGGCAGATTACATCCTAACCTCTGTTCGCGATCTCGACGACCTGGGATCCTATTCTCTGGGTTTCGGAACATGTGGGTAGTTAGTATAAAGCAGCATAGTAAGCGATTCAGCGCCGAGTGCCAAGATGAGTGAGTTTTATTATGGACAGGTAGTGTCAGTTTTGATATGTGGACATGCCACGGCAATAGATCTGAGGTTGTTGGGCCTGGCGCACGTATACTCTAGTCAGATGAGGTTCTCCTAGTCCGAAGACGTCAGGCCTTCCAGAGTGAAGGAAGCCTGTCTACTAGCATAACGTACGATGTTAACAAATGCGTGTATCACTTTGTGCTGTGGCCATTTAATGGATACTTCATCCAACATTTCACAGAAGCTGAGTTTGAGTTGTGTCTTGTTGACCCCAGTGACTGTTGATTCACCCTTGTCCGCACCCGAGGTCGATCATAGGTCTTTTTTGATGTCTTATTTTTAACTCGAATGTTAGTACCTATTTGTCCAGCCGAAAACTAGTTCTCGTGAACACTTCGAACAGACCTCTGTTTTGCACTTTTTTGTTGGAACTAATGAACTGACAATAGGTGTGTGAACAAGAAAAGTACATTTGACACTAGTTGCAATTGTAGTTGTGGAAATATCGCACGCAGTTCTAGGAACTAGCCCTTGCTCACTGTGATTTGAAAACCTCTGCAAATATCCTTACAGTCGTCCAGGCCTGCCAGAGAGATTACTGAGATAAAAGCAGATCATCTTCTCTCTCCCATCATCACAACCTTCTCTACGTGGATCTACCTGGTAACTCTGGCTACAAGTATGTACAATAGTGACGTTCACGCTTCAAAACATCTCCCCCTTATGTTGGAAACGGCATAAAGAAATAATGCAGAAAGTAAAGCTTGATGCGAATGATGCAGGATGACGGTCAGCAGCAGACAGGTAAGGAGTGAAGCCTGGCACACTTTTTCCGCGAATGTGCATAGCGACTCTGGTTGACAGGCCGCCAATTCGTCTGTCAGTCGCGTCCACTACGTCTCATTGCTTTCCACGTCCTTGTGATCATCTTGCATTTTAACGAGAAAAAATAAACCGTCCCTTTGTTATGACATATGTACATAGATGAGTAGTCTTCGCGAGAAGCGCCTGCAGGTATTTCCGCTGATCAAGCTGAAACAGACCTGAGCAATAAATTAGATTGATGGATCATGCCCCATGGCCATGACAGATGCAGAAGTAGTGGCAGCACCATACACAATGAAAAGGAAAATGACGAAGTCTCCGTAAAAGAGTCAGTCATGAACAACTCTGCACTCACTCAACACGGGATAACTAAGAGCTCCTTTATACTTGGACCTAACAAGAACAAATGTCATGTTCATGCTGAAAGACATCGACTTCGACAACCCCAAGGATGGTCCAAAGTTGAGACGTATGTTGAAAAATTGATGGTGTGTTTCTTTGGTGTATAGGCAACCTCAACTTCTCTATCAATGACAGGCACGAATTATATTCTTCATGTGTTTTGAACCGACCGAATTTGTCAAGCAACCCTAGAGGACCCATAGTATAGAACTTTCAAAGAGGAAAGATCACGCATATCGAAGCAAATTCACCGCTCATTACATAAACTCGAACACTGA
The DNA here is from genome assembly GCF_059467195.1 of Physcomitrium patens. NCBI lineage: Eukaryota > Viridiplantae > Streptophyta > Bryopsida > Funariales > Funariaceae > Physcomitrium > Physcomitrium patens. The sequence continues at coordinate 1,795,267 of NC_143429.1, forward strand.
ACAGTGAGATCAATGAAGATGACCCGAAGGAGTTCGCTACCACGTAATGCCCCTTGAACCACTGTCAGTCGAAGAAAGGATGCGTCTTACATACCCACTAAATTGTGTCTATCTTTCAATTAGATAACGCTAAATTTCTGCGAAAACTGCCGTCGACTAGTCTCTTTCTCTGGAAACAGATCACAGCTAACGACATCGAATTCCATCTGAAATTTTACGTTTCTTGTGATACTTTAAATTTTTTTCCATCTTCTCAATAGCCTTCATACACCTACTGGTAAGCAAGTATGAAGCCGCCCTCCGCTTGAACGATCCAGTTACAGGGCCGCACAGCTGGCACTACCACTCGCCTCTGAAACAGCAGAAACATAGCATTAAAGCAGAATGACGAAGTAAGCGACTGGAGACAAAATGGGCCACCATGGCCTCGGCTGCAGTGCTTCTATCCTCCGAGCTCAGCAAGAATTATACGTGAGAAATACCAGACTTGAAACAACATCTCATAGTATTCTCCGAGAATTTGCAAGCAGGACGCCAGATGGATAAGGTGCCCTCATAAAATCTTCACATACGCATGAGTCCTCCGAGGTCGAAGTCAAGTGATTGGGAGTGGTTTCGTATTGACGGACACTGGACGGATTGCTGCAAGATTCTGCCTTAGAATTCGGTTACTGCAAAACCATTTGTGGATTTCCGACACTACTTTCATGCAGCCTGGAAAGAATCATTCGACAGAAAAAGTCAAACAATCCTGACTAAGGCAAGCACATTTCACTCCTTCATTCTGGATACAAGGAACTTGCACAGAAGCTTCTTAGGTTCCAGTTGTCTGCCGTGATGCGTCTCCCTGACATTTGTAAACAACATTCGGTACCGACTATGTCCCACCAGCCGACTGAGAAGCTCGCCTATTCCCGGTTTCACGTACATGATTGAAATTCGAGCACAAATTGAAGGATACTCTGTCTATAAATTGCTTTCTTTACGGACTGGCTATCAGTTGCAGGCCTATGTTACGATGATTTTACAATTAGTTTTTGCACATACTTTCCAGAGTTCTGATCGTTCTTTGCACAATGCAATCTCCGGGGATAGTTGCAACAACACAGACTTGTGTAGTAAGCCATGCTCACATCGTTAAAGTCCATTTCCAGGCGCCACTCTACATACGACGCGTTAAAAATGTTAAAAGTTGTCCATGGTGTAGTGTTCTACTTTTCACCCTATTATTCTTCATTTCATATTTAGTCGGCTGGCCGTGATGGGTACCAATTATCACAGGTAGCTGCCACTAAACGCCAGGCATTTCATTACAGACAATGAGTATTCGCAACATGGCCGTCAACCAGAACACCACCAACTCCGAGTGGCTGCTGAGCAGCGACTTCAACCTGACGCTCTCGACACGAAGTCCGAACACGGTGCCGAAATGCTTCACCACGTTTCGCGAAATGATTGTGGCCGTCATGTACAGGGGCGATCTCATTCTGACACAAGAAGTAACAGTGAGATTCTCCTTGAAGCCGAGGGAGAAAAAGGTATTTTCGATGGTGGTTAAGGGGGAGCAAGCCTCGCTGCGGCAACAGATAGGGCCGGTCCTGAGGCAGAGCTACGGAGCAACGCCGGAAAAATCGTTGTGGAGTTTTACTTTGACACTCGGTTCTTGATCGCGAACAGGAGATCCAAGAGGACTCGCTTTGGGTGCCAGGTGGTGGCGACGATGCTGCAGAAGAGTTCGGGGGCGGGCAAATTGCTGAGCCAGAGATGCGTCAACAATACCCATTAAACCCCCCTCCGCTTGGGAATGCAACATGTGACACGCGCTTAGAGGACGGCGAATGCGCGTGCAATAGTTTAGGTGGCTGGAAGCTCAGACCCGACAACAAACGATGTTCATTCTCCTAAAAGAAAGATTAGGAAACCCACGAAAATAGAGGAAGTCCAATGTTGAATGTAGAAGGAATAGTTTCCAAGTTCCGTTGTAACTCCCTTACTATTGGGAAGAAGAAAAACGAGTGAGAAGGATGTTGTATACTGTCTGTAGGACGTTCCAAATTGCACAGGAAAGTGACCTCATGCCACACTTTTCAACTCCATTTAAAACTACTGCAACTGTAGCTTAGCTAAAATTATGTTTACCAGAACGGCTTGCCGATTACACCAACCGAATATTTAATCGCTTCATCCTCCTTTGCGGTGCTCTACCTCTTGTCTTTAGGTTCCTGGTTGAAATTGTTGCGTAAGAGAGATTGATGTAGACGAGAACTAGCAACCTACACCCCTGAAAACTCATGTTCTCATTCCTCCAAGGGCTGCATTCATGGTAGTGTCGGAATACTGTGTTATAAAACTAATGTCTGCTCAGACCACACTAACCATTCATAAATGGAAGTAGGATTAATCTCTTGAAGAACTCACAGGCTCGGCACATGGGTTTGCTTCCTAAATGGTGGAGTACGAGAATGACCTAATTCCTCAATGACAAGGAGTAGCTCATCAGGATGTGCTAAAAAATTTCCAAAGGTCCCTAGAGAATCTACTCTTCTTCATTAACCCATTAAGTTTTGAATAATTTATTATCATTGACGTTCAACATTCATTCTAAATTTATACAATGTATATTTTTGGTACATGAATTCATTATACTATAGATACTAACAAATAAAAAATATGTATCTTGTGCATTACTAGTTTATACATTACATTTTATTTTTATTTTTTTACTAAGTTTCATATGTTTTAAAGAACTACAAAAATCATTAAATTAATTTAATGTTTGTGTAAAGGTGTGTGAGTGCTTGTGATTTTATTTATTTATTTATTTTATTTGTTTGTTTATGTTTTGTTTTTGCTTTTATCATAAATACAATGATTGATACTACTTTTATATACTCAATACTAATAATAAATTAAATATTCTATGGTATGAGATAAGATTGACAAAAACAATAACATATAATAAATTAAATCCCTACATAGTAGTTATTACGTAATAAAGTGTTGTAGTATTGTTTTTTAATACTTTGTCATAAAAAGATCTTAATTGATAGTTTATAGTGGAGATATTTATTTAAGTTTATTTCATTTTTATACATACAATCAATAATTTAATGTAAAGACTTTAGTCTCATTTATATTATATATATATATATATATATATATATATTATGGTAACACTGATGTAATAGTGTATTTGATATACAAGAAAATATTTATTATAATTAAAATAAATAATTATTTCTAAATATAAGTCAATAAAAATTTAAAAAATGAATCCAACTTTGTATTAATTTTTACTATTGCTTTAATCACATGTTAAATAGACTTATAAACCTCTATATCAAAAATTTATATTAAAGACATTTATATTACCTAAGTAAATGAAAATAAGCTAAAATAAAATAGAAGTAAACATAAATAAGTAGAAACAAATTAGATACATTAAATCTTTTTTAGGAAGCATCATAAAAAAATTTTAGATGCAAATTGAATTTTTAAATATCCTTAGATATGTCAAGCAACTATAGAATCTTTTTGTCAAAGACTTGAATCTTATAGAACTAAAAGATCAAGACACTCTTGTGTCACTTGAAAAAATTAGATAATCACTCAAAGATGATATAATATTAAACTAGAATGGCTATTGCAAAAGACAAGAATACTAGAAAGTCTTGAAAACAAGACTAAGGATTAGAAAGCCATTGACAAGAGTGAAGAAGGCTTCATTCTTGCCTCCTTATATACTCTTAACTAGGAGCTACGTGGTTATGTCCTATAGGACCTCCAAAACATGTTGACTTTGCAAGGTTTTTATCTTAACTTACAAGGCAAGTTTTCTATTTGTGCACTACATAGTTATCTTGTTCCACAAACTACTAATATGTGGTTAACTTGTTGACCAAGTTTCTAACCTACCAATCAATTACAAACACCTGTAAAGTCAAAGCAATGTTTATGAAGCTTCTAGGAAGCTTTTCTAGAAAATATTATGAAATAAATCTACTTTTATTTACTTCTACTTAATCATATAAGTAAATATTAGAGTAAGTATGTATGTTTGTGACATCTTCTCATAGAAATATTTACGTTCTTAAAAAGATAGCACAAAAGAATACCACAACTTAAATACTTATCTTGCAAGTCTTATAGTCAATTAGAAATTTATAAATAATTCTTCCATTAACTAGTATATACAAAGAAAAGAGTAATGTGACCATTGATCTTATAAACATTACTATTCTTAAAAATTCTTTAATCCAATGTTTTATTTACATTGAGATTATATGTATATATATATGTATATAATTATAGCTTCTTATCAAATAAATTTTTAATTTTTAATTTTTTTTTTACCTTATTGTACAAGCTATAAATTTTTATTATTTTTTCTTTTAAATAAGACATTTGATATTATATATTTTTTTAAAATGACTAATGAATTAATTTATAATTTTTTTATAAATATATACATAATAAACTTATAAATTAATATATATTTATAATTTTTTTATAAATTTAATATTTAATATATGTATATATGTGTATTAAGTTATAAGATTTTTCTTTTTTCAAGTATTATGACTTAATTGATATATGAATTGAAATGTTTAATTTTTTAATTTTTTGATGGAAATTATAAATATTCATTTTTTTAAAGTGATTGTTTATAATTTTAAAAAATTATCACTCCATAAAATACTAGTTAGTTTTGATTTTTTAAAAATTACTTTATAAAATATTAAATTAGAAAAACAAGAGATTTTTTTCATCCAAAAACTTGTATTGATTTATTACAAACTCATTTTAAGATAATGAATTAGTATATGATTTAAAAAAAATGGTAGTTATATTCTCAAAATATTCAGAATACTTTCTCTTTTGTGTTTTTCTTGTAGAAAAAATAACAATAATAATAATTACAAACAAACAAACAAACAAATGAAAAGAAGAAATTGTTGTAGGACTTGCTTCACACTAATATCAACTTTTGTCATTGAGTTTGGAAATATCGAAATATGAACAGCAAGAATACATTTTAAGTAACTATTCTTTTTGGTCTAAGTTAGGTACTTCTTGAGTCTCTCCCAGCTGAATTATAAAACACCTCACATTCTGTCATACCCGGACATTCGATATCCGGACCAGTATCGTCATTTTCCTCATCGAACGGAAGAACGGGTATCAATAGGGCATCGAAGATTGATAACCTGATAAATCACTTCGAGATCGCGAATTCTCTATTTGTTCCACCAGAAAGCCTGCTTTGCTGGTTAGGTTCACAGTTGCTCGCACATTGTTGGATTTCAAGTTTCGATTGCCTAGACATATTTGCATGTGAGTGCGATGCTTGCACAATTACTGGCTTGAAGCCCTCAGGATGAACCATTACTTGCCCTAACCGAAGATCTGTTCTTGGAGTTAATTTCGAGTCTGATAGCGGTTGTTCTTGTCCGCGGGTGCTTTCCTGGTATTTAATTCATGCGTGGATTTATCAACATTATCGTCACTTGAATCTTATTTTCGATAATATTTTAGGTCAGGTATTGCGAAGCTGTCTTTAGCTGAAATATTTAATCAGTCATTTAGAGAGTTTCTCGAGTTTTCTTTTATTTTCATGAAATTTCATGGCGACTGGGTGAGAGCATTGTTGAGCTAGTGTTTATGAGTGCCTAAATTATAGGTTTGTAGAGGGATTTTTCCTCACGGCGTGTGGATTTATTTCTGGATTTTTGCTTCCGTTGGTTCAGGTTAGTAGTGAAGTGGATGTGTTGTTCGCACATAGGGCGATGAATTGTATTGATTTTATGGTCTTTTGGGAAATGTTCAGGTGGATGAGAAAACGCAAACCTCCTCTATTGCTGTGAGGACATGGATCACATAGGGTGGATAGGGAAGCCATGGCCAGAATTTAATGAAGGAATTCAGTACATCAATGCTTTCGAGTGCTCTCCTTCCTCCGCAGGTTCTGAAATTCTCGTTTTCTTTGTGTTGTGATATTTACAAGTGCGTTAATCCCGCATATGCCACTACAGCTGATCGAGTTGGATGTTGATTTGCCATCAGTGCTTTTGTGGCCATGACTTAATCCACCTGACATTTTATCCACGTATAGTGTAGCTCATGATCGTTAACACTACTGGCACTGCATACATTCAGCTCTGATTGTTTCATTTTCATGTTGCAGTTCCAAGCCTGTTAGATTATTATTCCGCAAAGTACAAGGAATCGGCATCTGAAAAAGGGTGCTGCTCTCTCACTTAAGTTTTCGCTCATTTCTGGGGCATTACTGCATCCACTTTTTTTTACCCTTTATTTTCTTTAAGAATACAAGATTATGTATGTGTACTGGTGCGTTCTGTCTTGTGTTTTGCAAGTAGTCTTTTATATCTTGTATTGGACGGGTTTTTACTTATTTATTTATTTATTTTGTTCATTTCGCAGATGGTTGCAGCGCATTCAGAATGGTCAGGTTGTACTCACGACTGCTTACTTACACGTTCTGCTTGACCTGACTTTCTGGCTCTAACGGACTTATCATGAGATCTTTTTTCGTAATTGTACAAGCAGATTCGTGTTGATGGAAACGTGATTACAGATCCTGGCTTCTTACTCAGGTTTCTCAATATATTCCTAAGACCCTTTACTTGATATTATCGTATTTCTAAACCTCATAATTGAATGACGGCGTTATTGGCTAATTGTATACTTTGTAAGTACTTTGCGAATCACAAGTTCTATTTACAAGGCATTTCTTGGTAGTGAATGTCAGGCGTGGTACTTCCAGGCGCTGTAGACTTGAGTTTTAGTCATGAAATTTTGATGGTGATCTCTCTTTTCCTATGATCCAGTATTGTTATCTTGCAGCGAAGGTAATTTTTGCAAATAGCCCAAAAGTTCAGTGCCATACTAATATTCTTGAGGTTGCAAATTATTAGCTCGGTATTTGTAACATACACTTGAAACCATGTTAGCATTAGATGTTTGATGCGATTACTCATGTCCGAGATTGCTGCTGGATGTTTTCTCTGATTATGTCAGGGATGGAGTTACTTTAGTATACCAAAGGCTTCCGTGGCGGGAGCCTGAAGTGCCCTACCGTCTTGGTGTCCTCTATGAAGATGATCATCTGGTAGATTCCTGTATATTTTGAATCTTTTTTTTATGCTTTTCTATCATGAGGAGAGTTATAATCCGATATCATTGGAGTTAATGCAATTTCTTATGACGATGGTCTTTTAAAGGAAACTTCGGTCTTGTATTAGTCAAACACCACCTAGAGAGTTCGTATCCACAATACTTGCTGCATCAGAGGGCATTTGATTTGCCCTTGTTTCATAGGCTGTGATGGTCTGTGCTATTGTTCCGCAGGTAGCGATAAACAAACCTTCAGGCTTGCAAGTTCTACCAGGGGGACTTTTTCAGCAAAGAACAGTATTGAAGCAGCTGGAATGGGATAATGAAGAGAAAGAGAAACATCTGCAAGCCTGCTTAGCGTCGGTGTCATCTTCAGATGAGACAAGGCTCTGGAAACCAGCTCCAGTTCACCGACTTGGTCGAGGAACTTCAGGTTTCTTCATTTCCTATGGATTCAATCCAACACGAGAAAACTATTATTGTAATATTTTGATGGCCTGCATTACGGTTAGCGCATAATTAATTCTTGATTAATACTAGTGATGATCAATGCTACTGTTTGAAGATTAAGGTTTTCGACACCAATTACCGCATGTAAGATGCCCATTTGTAAATATTCCAATGATTGCAGGAGCTACAAATTTTACAGAAATCATCAGTATACTGGTATTTTTCATCTTATTTGAACACAAATGAAGTGATAAGTACATTAGAGTTGAATTTCTTGGGTGAGATATTTTTCCACGATGTCATCTTGCAGGAATTCTGCTTTGTGCAAAGTCTCCAGCCGCTAAGTCGAAGCTTGCTGCTGATTTGGCGGCAGGCACTTCTGTAAGCATTGACAGGTCAGCTTTGGTTCTAGTTGGCTTAGTTTTCTGCGAATTACGTAATCACATGTATCACATAATTGAATCCTGGCCAACGCTGTTTGGATTTGATACAGGATGAAGAAAGGGGATGGAGAGATTGATCGAAAAATTACCAAAACTTATCGTGCTCTAGCAAGTGGCATCATTATGGAAGACGAGGTAGCTTCTTCTGTTTTCTCTTCTTATAACTAGCTTTACAATCACATGCATTCTAGATTTACCAGAGGAACCAACTCACCAGAAAGTAACTGTGATGGTAAGTTGGTAGCTGTACGAAGCGTTCATTGACTTTTTTGCTTGCTGCTTTGAATTACATTCCTGTTTAATTTCCACCAACAATTGTTTTGTTACTTTTATGAATACCATAGTTCTAATCTTCGCTTCGGGAGGGAGCATACCGTATCTGATCCTTTTACCTTCAGTAGACTCTAGTCAATTGCGCTAGCTTCTTGATACATTAACAGGTTTTTGCAGATATACCAATTGGAAAAGTGAAATATTCAGGTGTTGCAGGTGGACTCAACATGGCAACAGAGATAGGTGCAGTTCTGCAGATCCTGGATCGAATTTCACCTGCTTGATGATTGGAAGCTGCCAAAATCTTCGATTTTAGACACATCTAAGATTGTCTTCGTTATCACCTGTTTCTCAGCGCATCCATGCATGTGGTTGCAGGAGGGAAGCCATCTCAAAGCAAAGTCACCGTACTGTGGCGAGATATTGTAGAAAATCAAACACTAGTTGAGGTAATCTTGTGCAGGACATCTGAATGCAAGCCACATCCACTCTGCCTAGCCTAGTCACAGTAACCTTTTCTCACAGAGCAACTAAATTTACGTGCATGTGCTGCAGGTACAAATTTACACGGGGAGGCCCCATCAAATACGCATTCACCTAGCTGCTTTGGGTCACCCCTTAGTAGGTAACTAGCTGCTGAAGTTGGAATTATATTTCCATTTACTAATCAAGAAACGGCCTTTGTATTCTCTCGTTCTTGTTCAACCATTTCCACCTGCTTAATTTAGACTAGAAGCATCGGACCTTACTCAAGTGCTTACTGTGAATGCTAACTTCGCTGGTTTCGGTCGACCAAAAAGGAGACCCACTTTACGTCGCTGGGGGAAGACCACGTGAAGATTTGAACACTGTCAATGCGGAAAATTGTGAGGACAAATCTATGGATCCTGCTGATGATGGGTAAGTCTATTTGCTGTATCCAGCTTGTACGTACGTACTTAGTAGAATGAGTAAAAGGGATTTTCATTTACTGAGAAGCTCGTGAGAACTTCGTTATGTTGGGCCAGATCTTTACTGCTGTATCATTTAGTTGAAATGCACTTGCAGATTATGTCCAAATCCGTGAGATGTTTAAAATATTTTGGGGGTATGGTGATCCTGATTTTCCTTCATTTTGGATAAAGTTGAACTGCTGACTCTATTTCTATAAACTTCGAAAAGTTGTTGAAATGAGGCTGAAGAAATTTAAGAGTTCTCATTGAATGTAGATCTGGTGTCTGCAGTGGGTACCAAAGACCGAAATCTGTGTTGCCAGGTGACTGTGGTTATCTGTTACATGCTTGGCGTCTTTCTTTCTTTCACCCAGTTACCAGCCAGGTAGAATAATATTCCTCTTTTTCCCTGTCCTTGAAGGTAGTCGAAATCACGTGGTCTTTTTTTATGTTCGGTGTTTTTGTTCTAATTGGTTCCAGTATGTCTGAAAATTCTAGTACCGGTTGGCCTTTTTTACGTATTTCTGTAATACCTGAGGAAGTCTTCAGAATATCAACTGATTGACATTACAGTTTGGTATGCCGTGCAGGAGATAACTATTATGGCCCCTGCACCACCACAGCTTCAGGTTCCTGTTGAGAAGGAAAATACATGATTGTTCGATTGTATTCTGTCTCGATATCAATCAAAACAGTGCAGTTCTCTTTTTCTTGCTATTGCTATGTTAATCAAGTCCTTTGATTATGTTACCTGGATGTAAGAGATTGCTGAAGCATAGAATAGTGTCAGAGATCACTTTTCTGTTTTGACCGAATATTGCTTCCACAATTCAACCCCAAATATTGTGCTTGAATTTAACTTTGCGACTCATCAGATTAGTAGCTTGAATGTTTTCTAATTCACACTTGGAACTTTGAAGGTACGTGTCAATTCAATTACGTTGGAATCCCACAATCAACATTTACAACAATTATTTGTATATCACTATTGTACAAATGTTGTAAACTTAGGTGTATCAATATTTAATACGTTTTTGAGTGACAAACTTTGAGAATGGACAGGAGGATACAGTCCTGGACGTAAATATAATTGTAAACATAATTGTAAACATAAAGAGTCTGAAGTTAAAATACATATATCCAAGTTAAGTGTTTTCAACCTAAAAATCATGTATATTCATACACATGGTTTTGTATATCATGCATATATGAGCTCCATTTTGTTGAATGAGTGAAACTTGAATTTCACAAAATATGACTTTAAAGAAGTTTTATGAACATAAAAATAGAGATTTAGAAACAAATTACATATGTTATAAAAAAAATGATTTATTTTTAAAAATATATTATCATTTTTATTATTTACAATTGAAAAAATGACATAATAAGATATGCTCTTATCCACCTCAAATTCCAATGTTCTTATTTATTTGAGGTTGGAATTTAAAAGATGCACCAAAATATTAATTAATAAGGTAATTTCTTTTATTTGCATCTATCCAATAAGTATTATCTAACATGGTTTAAATCTAGCAAACATTGTGCATAAATCTCACAACAAATGATTATCAAAATTGGTACAAAAAACAATCAAATTATTAGAGTACAAATTTTAAAGTGGTAAAAAGCAATTAGATTTATTTTTAGTAGGTTATATATATATATATATATATATAAATCTTTTTTGTTGTATGTGAGATATTATTTCTTTAAAATATTAAAAAAGTGTTACATATCAAAAATAACATATAGAAACACATCATATATGAAATATGTAAATAATAAGGTGTTCAAATCACACTACAAATAACACAATTGATTCTTAGAAAAAATGAATAAACTAAATGAGTCTCCAATTCTTGAACATACTATATAATAATAATAATAATAATAATAAAATAAGTAGAAAAAAAGAAGTTAGTTGAAGTTAATTAATCAAAATAAAAAATAATCAATATTTATAAAATTTTAAGAAATGACAATAAATTTATTCTTTGTCAACATTTATACTTCATTCTTATTTTTGAAGATATTTCTAGATTTGTTTTAAAAAAGAATATTTTTTTACTACTTATAAATTTTATTGATTGATTGATTATTTTTTTGTTTGTTTTTTTCTTTTTGCTTTATGTAAAAGCATTTTTTCTATTGTAAATTTTTTATACAAATGTTGAGTAAAGTGCATGCAAATCTCTAGAGAATTCAATAACTTATTTACATCATTAGTAGTTTCTTAAGTCAACGCAATCCTATTTATTTTATAAACATGGAATTGTAAAATATTAATGTCATTTTTTCTATAAAAATATCTATACAATTGTAAGTCTTGAATCCAAAAAATTATTTGTATTCATTCATAATCAAAATAAAAGCTTTATTATAAATATCTATATTAGTTTTTATTGCTATTATTTTTTACATTTCCATCTTTTAAAATATTATTAATTAGATTTTAAAATTTAGCAATTATGGTTATCATCTATAACTTGATAATTTTGACTTTTCAAAAGTTGATAATCCCACAACAAAAGATTTGGAACATAAATGAAAAAATATTATTTTTTAATAGATTGAATTTATACCTTTACAAAGATTGAGGTTTTTACAAGAAAGGATTCAAAGCAAGGGCATTGCAACTAAGGTCTTGACAACCTTAAGAATGTACTTTAAAAATTTGCTAGAGAGAGGTATCAACAATTTCTTCAATTTTTTGTTATAAAAGAAGAACTAACAATGTTTAATGAACTAAAATGCCAATATAAGTTGACATAGGTATATCTAACATATTAAGATTTTAATTAGAAAAACTATATATGTTTACAAAGGACTAAGTACATAATTCTAGTAAATTGGTAAAAGTTTGTTTCTACAATCAAAGTGATAATATTTACAAGTACTTATGATTGAAAATTGTTTGGTCATTTTTAAAATTGATATTCAAGCAAAGGAGAACAAATGGCATCTTAAATTATTTTCATATTAAACTTCTTTAATGATTGATAGATTATCAAACTACTAAACAAAATTAGAATCCATTAAATATAAATTCTATTCCTTGAGCTTCCAAATGTACAAGAATTACAACAAACTTGGTAACTTCAATGATTCCAATGAATATCTTATATTAGTTTTAGAAATCTCAAATAGGTTGGTATATCAACAACTTTCTTTTGTCCCTATTAGATTATTCTTAAATATTCGAAGTAGGTCATAAGATACATCAATCATCATAAATTATCCACACTCTTCTTGACAGAAGCAAGAATACTACCTTTACTATTCTACTACAAATTCCATTCTGCAAAAACCTTGAGATGTATCTTTTTTATATAAATGTAAATAAACAACAATTATGTCTTTAAATATAGCTTTTGGACATTCATCCCTATTCATCATCTACATATACAATTATTATAGAAGTAGAATTAAGATCTAGAAATAATAGCCGGACATCCAACTTCTAATATGAAATTAATTATATTTGTTTTTAGAAATTAATAGTCATAGGTAAAAATTAGATATGTGTGAGCCTAAAATCCACCACTTTATGGATTTAGTACTACACAATGAGCTCAAGAGGTAGAATGGAAGAACTCCCAATTGTGAAATTGTTAGATTAATTAAAATGTGGGTGTTTGTAATTCAATTAAAATTAACGCCATATTTAAATTAAAATATCAGATGAAATCCACCACATAAAAAAATGATAAAAGTAAGTAATTAAAATTTTCTTATTAATTCACAATAAGAATAAAAACTTAAGTTTAAATTAAAAGTTAAAAGTTAATGTTAAAAGTTAAAGTTAAAAGTTAAAGTTAAAAGTTAAAGTTAAACTTAAATATTAAATTCAAAAGTTAAAGTTCAAAGTTTAAAAATTTAAGTGAGAATATTATAGGTTAAAAGTTAAGAGTTAAAATTTATTAGTCAAAAGTTGAAATGTGGAGGTTACGAGTTACTGTGAAGATAAAAGTAAAAATAAAATAAGAGGGGTAAAAGCGAAGGTACCTTGACAACGCCAAGGATTGAAGGCAGCAACCCCCTTCTACTCCAAAATTCGCCAAAAATTTTAATTAGCTCCAAATTGAATGATTCGCAAGTTTTTGCAAAGTTAACTTATAGGCGCTCCTGCTCCAACAAATCTCATTGCAATCTAGTGATCCAGTCGTGAGAATTGCTCCTTTGAAGTTGAGTGATCCAAACTGCTGCGGCGACCAACCCCCTTCACTTGGAAATTCGCTAAAAATTCAAATTGTCTTCAAATCCAGCGAAGCTTGTGCCCTTCAAAGCTTAGCTTATAAATCTTGATGCTCCCAAAATTTCAAACGAATCCAGTTATCAGGCACTGAGAAATGCCTTCCCAAACTCGATTAATCCAAACTGCAAAGGCAGTCGACCTCTTCACACTCAAAATTTCACCAAAAATTCAGTTCAACTCCAAATGGAGCGAGCCTTACCTTTTTGGAAAGCTAACAACAAAAGCTACAACCACAAAAAAAATCACATTGGAACTAAAACAATTGAATGACTGATGGAGGGAAATCTGAGGCTCTTGAAACCCTTAGAGTAATTGGGAGGCCAAGGGAGCTATTCACCACAATGAAACGTGTTTTAAGACCCAATGACTATCATTCACAACTTGAAATCCATGCACACCCACCCACAAAATTCACAATGAGATTTAAAATCTAAATAAAATTAAAATTAGGGTTTTTGGCCAAATTTTAGCATGGCTTTGCCCTTCACCAAAAGAGGAGAGAGAGAGGGCTTGGAAAACCAGGCCTTTCTTAAACAATTGCCTGGAGGCTCGTAGAAGGGTGACTACATCTCCACCCTTGATTTTTCAGATCCCTAATCTAAATCTACGGCCTTCATTCATCCAAGAGCCAATCTCGTTATCAAGGCTGATGGCCCTTGTAAGTGGTCAAGAAGGCATTTTTTTATAAATCTAACTTCACTATTGTGTTCAAAATACCTTTTTAAGCTAAGATCGACTACTCACATGCCTCAATCCATGCTCAATTATAATTTTCATGGAAGTTTTTACTTACAAGGATCTTGGCAATTTTTTTTGTAAAATTCTTCAAAATGAGAATTTCATTGCTTCTCTTGTATTTTGAAGGAGAGGTTGCTGATCTTGTTTTCTTCACTCCACGAGGTAAATCCGGTGCCACCATTGCATTGAAGAGACTCCCATTAAGTAGAAGAACCACCATGCCGCTTAAATTTGCCGAATTTGGAGAAAAAATCCAAAATTACCATTGCTAACTTCCCTAAATCTTTTAGAGAATTATAATTCCAACCCCTAAATCATGTGAATGATTATAGACATACTCATTGGCTTTTATTCAACCCTTATAGTAATGACTAACAACCTCTAAATTATTAAACTAATTAAGTTACTATTCTAATTTTCTAACTTTTGTCACTTTAGTTCTAATTAATCTAATTCAAGGAATTAGGCTATGATTTATACCATGAAGGGTTGTAATCCTAAAAATTCTATAAAACTAAATTCTACTTATATAAATCCTAATGTAACATGTTTAATTATCGTAAAATAGGAAAATAACAAAAATTTAAATTTTAGAGTATAATTGAGAGCTGAAAATATGTTATTCCATATTATTTGTTTTTCTTTCATAATATCAAAGTAGAAGGTTCTTTTGAGGATTTTGTTTTATTTACTTATTTTTATTCTTTATTCTTTATTTTTTTTGGACTACTGATCTTAGTCTCTTTCTTGACTTATGAATTGATACTCTCTTGAAGAAAAAAAAAACTATATAGATCTATAGGACAAATATGAGTAATCTAAAAAATATCTGCTGAAAAGAAATCATATTGATAGGGCCAATGAATTACAAACACTAGATGATCACTCTTTAGAGCATTCTTTGAGCACCATGTTTTATACAAATACAATATTTGATATTATAATTATGTTGAATTAATGGAAACATCTTTGCATGACAAAACAACAAGTTATTTTTACTTTTATGCAACATGTCAATGACATCCTTTGAGACCTTAAGGCTATCAAGTACAATCAAGTAAAGTAATAGTATACAACATATTAATTTTTTGTCTTATATGTTTAAAAAACAAGTTTTACAAATGCAATTAGAAGAAAATATTTTGAGTCTACAAGAGCTATGGAAGAGACAAAGATTGTTCTCAAACAATCTCATGACACATTGGAAGAAGCTATTATGATGAAAATTTGTAATATTTATAGTTAAAGATTTAATAAAAATCATACATCTTATTAACCTACTAAATCACAATGAAATCAACAAATTGCAACATATTCACATTGTTAAAATTCATGATGGACTCCATCATCTATCATCAATGTAAGCAATCCAAACATATTTCTTAGTTTTGTAGAGCACCCACACCAATATCATATCATCAAAACTCTTTCTATTTATATAAGAGTTATGTGCTAGACCTACTCACAATTAGCCACATCAATAACAACTAGTTTGTAGATTCTAGTGCTTCTAAATATTTTTTAGTAGATTATTTAATTCTTAGCAAAGTAGATTATTTGAACAATACTATAATAATATCTTTAAGCAGATGTTCTTATGTAATAGCTAGAAAAAGATTAGTTGATCTATCCTTATTTAATGATAAAATAAAATCCCTATAGAATGTTTATTACATTCTTGGTCTATACAAAAACAAATAACATATTTAAAAAATCTTTGCATCTTTAGCCAAATACAATGTAGTATCATATTCCTTCAAAAACCATACTAAGTAGTAGCCAAATATTCTTGAAATCAAACAAATGGACTCTACAAGTTAAAATACTGAACTATTGGCTCTTATCCACACTGATGTTGAAATGAAGAGAGATGCTGAAACAATGAAGTAGTTGTTAGATTGAAGATAAGAAAAATGCTTCCAAAGATAGTGAGCAGGGTATTATTTGCCTCATAGCAGACTACAAATAATTACAGTTTAAATACTTTTACAATTTTTATTAGATGAAAAATGGAGAAGAATGTAGAGAAGAACATGAGAAAAGCAGACAATTATACACGGCAATGAGGTCTAAGTCAAGAAAGAATGAATGAACAGACTAAATGAGGTTGAGAAGCAGAATATCTTGATTACAACTTTTCAAATCTATACATTTTAATACTAATTTAATGACATATTTAGAATAGATAAGATTTAAATGGATTTCATGGTGTTTTTAAAACTCTAAAATATTTGTTCCAAAACAAAATTCAAAGTCCTAAACCTTAGATCAATATTGCTATATCTTATAAACTAAGAACACATATAACAAGTTATTTATACCATTCAAATTATAGTGAAGTTAAAATTGATAAATAAATAGGTTAAAAAAATAAATTAAAAAATAATACACATATGTAAATATAAACTATTAAATTATAAAACTCAATTTCAATAATTAAATATAATTTATTATTGTTAAGAAAATTATACTAAACCATTTATAATAGTTGTATATATATCTTACAAAGATTTCAATTTAATAATTAAGTACTGAATATACCACTCTAAACTTAAAGAAATTTTTTAAGTCCTAATAAATACTTAAATCATCAAATAAAATTTATAATCTTAATATTTTAATATCTAAATGATTAATTTTTTTTTAAAAAAAAAAATCTACCAATTAATATGTATTATTAGAGATAATGATAAATCAAGTTATAATTGAAAAAAAAAATGTCAAAAAATTAGAAACACCTATATAATTCATATACCATTGTATTTTATATACAGCTTAATAAGGCTTTATTCTATATTTATCACTAATTTATAACTATAATATTTATTTATTTTTAAATTATTTTAAATAAAATATTTTTAAAATTGCATTAACTATTTTATTTGATAATAATATTAACTTTGAGCATCCACTTATATCAAAGGTAGTTAAAGATGTGAAATTGCCTAAATTATTTGGCAATGATATCAAGCTTGAGCATCCACTTAAATTAAAGGTAATCAATAATATAAGGTTGTTCAATTTATTTGCTAATGATGTCAAGCATGAGCATCTACTTATATCAAAGGTAGTCAAAGATGTGAGGTTGTCCAATTCATTAAGCAATGATATCAAGCTTGAAAATCTACTTATATCAAAGGTAATTAATGATGTAAAGAAGTCCAATTTATGTAGAAATGATGTCAAGCTTGAGCACAAACTTATACAAAAAGTAGTCAAAGTTGTGATGTTTTCCAATTCATATGGCAATAATGTCAAGCTTGAGCAATTCTATATTTTAAAGGTAATCAATGATGTAAATTTGTCCAATTCATTAAGCAATGATCTCAAGCTTGAATATTTCTCCATATCAAAGGTAGTCATAGATGTAAGATTATCAAATTTATTTGGTAATTATATCAAGCTTTCATCCATTCATATTGAAGATAGTCAAACATGTTTAGTTGTTTAATTCATTTGGCAATGTTGTCAAGCTTATGCATCCTCTTATATTTAAGTTTTTTAAAGAAAGAATACTTCTTGTTGTTGTTAGTAATAATTTTAATTTTATACAATCTTATAAATTTATTATTTTAAAGAAGTCATATACTCTAATTTATTTGGTAGCTTTGTTAAGTTTGAGCATCTTTTTGAATCAAGTTTTAATAATGTAGCAATTTTAAAGAATAAATTTGGATTTTTTTTCTAAAAGAATAATTTTTCAATTATAAGACATTCAAATTTTCTAACATTTTTTAAAAATATTTTTCTAATAATATTTAGATAATATTTTGGTAGAAGTATCTTGTTTGATAATTCATGAAATTGATCTACATTCAAATTTTACATTTATATTTGTTTATACTTTATTTTCTTTTCAACAAAGTTTCTATCCATGTCTTGTAGATGATTGTGTATTCTTATAATTCTATTTTTTTCTATTTATATCAATGATTGGTAAATCAGTATATCTAACATAGAATCTACATGTTATTCAAATATTTTTTTTGACTATTGGTCCATATTTGTAATGCTCTTTTTTTATATACTTTTTAGACATATATCACTACAAAAAAAATAACATATGTAGCAAAAAATTTTAAAAATTTTCAAAGTTTATTCTTAAAATCTTCTAAATCTTATAGTTACTATTATTTTCATCACTATGTAACTCTCTTTCTTTTTTTTAACTTTTGTAAAGCTCATTCTCAACATCTTAATTTCTTGTTCTCTATAAAAAAATATTTTTATAATGGTAGGCTATTACAAGTTCTTATAATTTTTTTGCCAACCTCAATAAGTTAATTAGGAAAATTTTCTTAACCACAAGAATGAGTAATAAACAACTTCATACTTATATCTTTAAATTCTTCAATATAAATTTTATAATTTTTTTCACCACAATGCCTTTATACTTTTGAATCTTGAATTTTTGCAATAAATTTTCTACCATTGCAAGAAAATATGTCATTTAGAGGCACAACAGCTTTAATTTGACTTTGATTCTTCACATTGTCAACAATCATTATAATTTTGTTTTCTATTAAGAATTATTTTAATATTTTTTAAGCTTCATTTACATCTTTTGATATTGATTTGACATTAAATTGTTATAAACTATTATAAGAAGTTTTATAGCAAAAATCATCACTTTCAATACACTCAAAAAAGCACAAGATATTATATATGTCTTTTACATTATTCAATATAGCCTTTGATATGATGGTCTTACCTATTCTATCCACTCCAACAACATACAATACCTTCATTTTATTTAGACATTTTTGCTTTATTTTTTATATATATATTATGTTCTACTAAATATTTTTTCTTTAAGTAAATCAATATGTAATTAGATAATTTATCCTAAAATAAATAAAGAATTTAGAATGTTGTATGTATTATATTTTAACCTAGTCATACTAAGTTAAGCTTATAGTAAGGCATCTTAAAATCATAGTAGCATAGAAGAATATGTATAAGTATAAAATATAATCAATATAATTAGTTTTATACATACTTTGTATGATTTTTATTATAAATCTTACCAATAGCAATCTATTATGTGTTAGCTGAAATTCTATATTTTCATGAAAATTGTTTTTTTGATGTTCCAAAATATGCATTTGCCACACCAATTCCAATTATAATTTTTTTTTTTCAATAGGTTCAATATTTCACAAATATTCAAAAACTTTGGCCAATGCAAAGGATTCAACCTTCAACATTCTTGAATAAGCTCAATCAAGTCATCACAATTTGAAGGTAAATTTGGTCTTTTATATATTTTTAATTCTTTCTAATATCTCTTTCATCTTTCTAACATCAAAAAATAGATCTTTTTTAGAAAGAATCTTATAACATATCATTACAAATGAATAAAAATCAACTTCAAAAGCACATATTTTTATAATTTGAATTTTATTTTTTAATATTTTTAAAGCCATATATCCAAGATTACTATAAGTATAATTATTCTCTATGGCTTTAGGATTTCTTCGAACTTCAAATTGAGGCATTCCAAAGTTAATTCATTTCACAATAATATATGAACAATCTTATTCATAACCTTTGATTTTACAATATTAACCAAAATATTCTCAAACTTTAAATTGCAATGTGCAATGTGTATGTCATATAAGTAATACATCTTTTTTATAATTTGATGCATAATTTCAATTAAAAAAATAAAAGTTACTTCCTTTATTTCCAACATATTATTCAAATTTTTTTGCATTAAATTCATTTCAATGTACAAAGATTCTTTTTTATCTTCTGATAAAGAAAATTCAATACTTCTATTAGTACTACTTTTTATTGCAAAATAATATGTTATTAAGTTGAGATGGCTTAAACTTGCTAGAATGCTCACTTCTTTAATAATTTTTTTATTCAATTCAACATCCATCTTTTTAGTTGCCTACAAAAATCCCATCTACTTTGATTTATAAACTTTTTCAAAATCTCTTTTATTTATAGGTTTTATGATTTTAAGACTTTTAATGTCTAAAATTAATTTTAAATCATCCAATTCTCTACTTTCTATGCAAAAAAAATCTTCCATTCTTTGTAAAAGATGCTTTAATAATCCAAAATATTCAAAATCTTTTCTATTTTTATGGATCAATCTCTCTTACAGAAATTCAATGTCTTTTTTTATTTCATCACATCTTGCTATATTAAAAATAAAAAATAATTGTGTTCAATTTTATTGAGATAGTCCTTTAAAAGCATATCATTTGCTATATTACAAGAAAATCTAAAAGTAATTTTCAAAAAGTCTCTTTGTTATTCAATTAAAATATAGTTTTTTTATACTAATTTGATTTTTCATAATTTTCTATTAAAAAATAGTATTTATTTAGTATAAAAATATCTCACTCAATAAAAGTGCAATCTTCAATCTACTATTGGTGAAAAATATTGGATAGTTAAAAACCTTTAAAACTTGTTTAACTTTCTTGCATAAATTAGCACATTAGTTTTTATTTTCTGAATTATTTTTCTTCAATAAAACTTTAAATGCTCCAATATAGACTATAGATCCTTCCTAACTATCTCCAAAAAATACCTTGCATGCTTAATATTTTGTTGTCTTCTTTTATAATACTTAAAAATCTTAGTATGATCAAATTTATTAATCAAGTTTCTAACCTATCAATATTTATAAAGCATATTGATAGGTTAGAATAAGCTAATTATATAGTGCATACATAGAAAACTTATCTTATAAGTTAAAATATGTATTTTGCAAAGGTAACATATGTTGGAGGTCCTATAGGACATTGCCATGGAGCTCCTAGTTAGATAGTATGTATAAAGGCAAGAATAAAGCCTTCTTTATCTTTGCTAATGTCTTTCTAGTCTTTAGTCTTGTTTCAAGACTTTTTAATTTTCTTGTCTTTGGTAATAGCCATTCTAATTTAATATTATACCAACTTTGAATGATTTTTTAGTCTTTTCAAGTGATATAAGAATGTATTGATCTTTTAATTCTATGAGATTCATATCCTTGACAATATGATAAGAATGCTAATTTATTATTTTTGTCTTATTCTACTTTTATTATTATATTTAATAGATTACAAACTGCCTACTTTTAAACAAATAATTGATTTTTTTAACATTAATTTTTACCTTAAACAGAGTAGATTATTTCTTTTGTAGAAATTTTTATTTGATATTAGAAGTTACAAATTATTCTCCTTTAATTTAATATTTTGAATTTATTTGAATTGTTTATAGAAAGAAAAATTATGGATACTATTCTTGGAAAAATTAAGAATAGATTTATAACTATTGTAAATCTTCATGAGTTTATCAACTCTTTTAGTATAAAAATCTCTTATATTTCTAACATAAATCATGGAAGTACTATTCCTATGCCTATGGAAGAATTCAATAATAAATTTCAAAGTCTATACTAAAACATTACACAATTAAGAGAACCAAATAGATTAAGTTCACAATTGCTTCCAAGGAATCTTATTATTATAAGTATAAGAGAGATAAGAATATATATTCTAGAGAAGTTTGATGGAATTAGATCAAAATTTTGAGAGTTTTTACAATAAATAAAGCTTTATCTAAGATTGTATCTTTTTCAATACTTTGATAGATTTATTCAAGTTAAATTCATAAGAATATTTTTTTTAAAATTATTTATTTTTAGTTTTTACCTTTGTTGGAAAAAAATTCATGACTAGTATATATTTTAAATTCATTCTTGAAAGCATTTATAGTTACATCTAGAGAAAGTAATGAAGAAAAGATAATAGAAATTAAACTAATATCTCTAGAATAATGATTGCATTCAGCTAGCACATATGCTATTGAATTCCAAAATCTTACTTACAATATGAATTGAAATGTCAAAGCCTTTATCTATCAATATTGATATGGATTGAAAGATAATGTCAAAGATTAATTGTTGACAATATCAAGAACAGATTCATTAAATTAATTTATTATTTAAGCCATCACATACAACAATTGTCTCTTTGAAAGATGCCAAGAACAAAGATTTGATTGAAGAAATACAAGTCAAGTTATAGCCACACCTTCTAAGTTTTTACAAGTTTACTTGTCTAATTCAAATCTTATATAAATTGACAAGATATATTTTAAATTTTTTATTAAATAAAAAAAAAATTATCATTGCCAAGAAGGTTTGTATCTATATTATAAAGAATCCAAGCATATTGTCCAACATTGTCCAAAGAAAAAATGCAATTACAAAATGAGGAGCATGGTTGCTAAAGAAGACAACGAGTTTTTCTAGCTATAGTAAATATCATGTGGTTAGAATCTTGCAGAGCACCTAATAAAGATTTTATTCTCTTCTCAAACCCTTAACCTTGTTTTACAATAGAAATTTATTAAAGACAAAAAAATCACAAAGTCTTATCCTTATTAGATTCAAAACTCCATGTCTATTTTATAGATAAAGATTTTATCAAAAAATAAAAAATATCTTTAGCTAAGAAAATCAAACTTGTGCATATAAAAGTAATAAATGATTATTTTTGTTTTTAAAGATATTACATATAAAATTATTTTTTTAAATGTAGCAGTTAATAATCATAATAATTTAGTAATATTTAATATAATTATGTCTCTTTTTAATCTAATTATTTTAAGATTATTGAGATTAAAAAAATATAATCTTTAAGTAGATTAATTTTTTTGTAACCTTGAATAGTTTAGCTCATGGATTTGTTAGGCAAGTAAAATCTATAAGACTAATACATCTAAACCATTATTGATAGATGCAAGAACTTTCATGTATATTGCAAAAGAAAGATTAACTTTTGTTATATATGCTACACTTATTTTTACGAAAAAAAATTTCAAGTTGTATTCCAAGAAAATACAAAGATTATCAAGATATTTTTGAAAAAATAAATAGATATATTCTTTTAGAGCATTGTTCCTATAATTGTTCCATTGATCTCTGAAAATAAGTTCAACCACCATTTGGACCAATATATAGCCTATTACAAAATAAGTTGGCTACACTTAAGGAATATATTAATGAAAATTTGGCTAAAAACTTTATATACTATTCTAAATCTCCAAATATAGCTCTTATCTTATTTGTGAAGGAAAAAATGGATCTCTATATATGTATGTGGATTATTGATGACTCAATAAGATTACTATGAAAAATAGGTATCCTCTACCTTTAATTTCAAGATTTCTTGATCAATTGAATTAAGCAAAGATCTATATAAAAATAGATCTATTAAGAGCATATAATTTGGTACACATTAAAGAAGGATATAAATGAAAAATTATATTTTAAATAAGGTATGGATATTTTGAATATAATGTCATGCCTTTTGGACTCACAAATATATCAATAGCTTTTCAAAATTTAATAAATGATGTCTTTTATGAGTTATCTAATGATTTTATTATCTTTTATTTAAAAAATATCTTCATCTATTCTAAAAATATAAAAGAGCATGAACTCCATGTTTGTCTTGTATTACAAAAATTAAAAAAATATAAGATTATATATTAAGATAGAAAATCATATATTTCATACTATTTAAGTTGACTTCTTAAAGTACATCATGTGAAATAATGGTCTTATGATAGATTCTACAAAGGTCTAGACTATTATAAATTAGAAGATTCTAAAAATAATCAAAGATGTGTAATATTTTTTAAAATTTATCAATTATTATTATTATATCTTTATTTAAAAAAATCTCAAATTGTAGCTCTTTTTATATGCCTTATATATAAAGACATACTTGAATGGAATAAAAAAATTGAAGTATCTTTTGAAGCCTTGAAGACTTTATTTATTTTTGTACCAATCTTATATTGCATCAAAATTTTTAATACATTTTTTATGAAAACAAATGCATTGATCTTTGCTATAAATATTATTTTTTTATAAATAGGAACAAATATTAAGCTCCATCTAATAGCTTTTCATTTCAAAAAAAATTAACAATCGAAATCAACTATGAAATATATGATAAAAAAAATTTAGAATTGTAGATTTATTTAAAAAATAGTATCATTATTTTAAAAAACTTCTAATCTAATCACCATATATAGGAATCATAAAAATCTCAAGTACTTCATGTCAGCACATGTTTTGAGTTATTACCAAATCTATTAGAGCATGTTCTTATCAAGATTTGTTTTCAAGCTTTCTTATTGACCTAAAAAACAACAAGATTTGTCAAACACTCTTTCTAGATATTTTTATCTTACACCAAAAGAAAGAGATTCAATTTTTGATCAATAAAAAAATAATTTTCTTGAAATTAAAGCATTTTCATCTTCAAGCAATAAAACCAACATTAACTATTGACTCAATCTTTTTCAAGCAAGTTCAATCAAATACATCTTTTTATCTTTTTGTTTATAATATTGAAGAAAATTCTTCTAAGTCTCATGATACTTCAAAGTTTGAATTCAAGAAAAATCTATTCTATTTAGAAGGGCAATTATGTATTCCAAAAGCAAAATATAATTACTTATTTTTTAAGCTCGTCATGACTTTTTTGCAATCAAACATTTTAAATACAACAAGACTTTGGAGCTAATATCTAGAGATTTTTAGTGACCTGAAATGTAGAAGGCAATCAAAAACTTTGTACAAACATGTGACATTTCTTTAAGATCAAAAATTCTTTGTCATCGACCTTATGGATTTTTTCATCTATTTCCTATTTTGAAATAACCATGGTCTTCTATTTCTATAGATTATATCATAGATTTTCTAGTCTCAAGTTCATATGATTTTATATTTGTGATAGTAGTTTATTTTATCAAAATGGCATATTTTTTGCTATGTATAAAATCTATTATAAGTAAAGAAATAATTAAGATTTTTTTTATAATATCTATTTCTATCATGGATTATTTGAAGATATTATATTCAATAAAGAGATTCAATTTATATTAAGATTTTAAAAATCTTAATTTGGCTTTTTATGTAATTATTAATGAATAAATAAAGTATATAAACTAAATTTTATAGCAATATTTGAAGTGTACCATTAATTATTAATAAATTAAATAGATAATTCTTTTACTATTTATAGAATTTACTAATAACAAAATAATATATTTTTCTATGCAACAAATATTTTTTTTATTAATTATGATTATCATTGACATCTTGATGCTTTTGACTTCTTAAAAGTTGATAATCTTATGACAAAAGATTTGATAAATTGTTTATCTAAACTATACACAAAAATAAAGATACATTTAAAAAAAGCTCAAAAACAAAAAAAAGACCAATATAGATGCCTATTACAAGGAACAACTTCAATTCTACATTGGTAATAAAGTTAGATTACTTTGTCACAACAGCAAGATTAGCTATCTTTACAATAAATTGGATTACTACAAGCTTAAACCATTTTATATTTGTAAATAAATCAATTTTTTTGCTTATCACTTATATCTATTGAAATTTATGAAGACCTATCAGATATTCTAAGTATCTCTTTTTGAGCTATATAAGATAGTGAATATTTTGAAAAGAAGACAAATATCACCTCTTCCTATAGAAGTGGAGAAAAATCAAGGATTTGAAGTAGAAGTCTTAGATTTAAAGTGGAGTCAAAATAAGTTGGAATATCTTATTTATTCATACAAATATGATATAAATAAATATATATAGGAGATAGAAAAAAATCTCATAAATACAAAAAGAAAGATTGAAGCTTTTCATCAATGACATCTATGAAAATCAAGATGAAAAATAGTAAGATCTATGAAAAATAATAATTACTTTTCATGAAACTTATTTCTAGAAAGAAGAGGTAATATCACAAATATATATATATATATATATATATATATATATATATTTTAATAATTATCTATATAATTAAAAAAAATACATAAAAATAAATTAGTTTCATAATGTCTTTTAAAAAAACTTCATAAACATAGTTTTAACTTTATACATGTTTGTAGTTGATTGATAAATTAAAAAATTAATTAACAAATTAATCACATATCACGCATATTGATAGCTTATAAAACAAGATAGCTATGTGATGGATATATAAAAACTTACTTTATAAATTAAAATATGTATTTTGTAAAATCAGCATATACTGAAGGTCTTATAAAACATCACCACATAACTTATATTCATTCTTCTACATTAAAATGGGATTGAATTCTCTTAAAGATTTAAAATCCTTCCAATCTATAGCAACATAAGTTCCATCACAAAGTAGGACAAAATGGACGAAAATAAATTTGAATAGAACTAAACATAATAGAACATGAAAGACAAAAACAAAGCAAAAAGAAATACAATAGAATAAAATAGAAAATGCAAATCAAACTTTATTAAAAAAAAGAGATTGAAGCCATACATAATCAAATGGCTCCAATCATTCCTATTTATATTGACCAACCATCTTGGAATTTTTTAGAATGTCTCTAATAGTTTGTCCCATAAAAATAACTGTCCTTTCAGAAGATTCTAGAGATAGGCCTTACTTAGATAATTGCCCTTAATTCTTCTAGAATGTTCTATGGTGGATCCTACATAAACCACTAACCTAGCTGTAATACCAAAAACTTCTAACAACTTCTCAAAAATAATCCCAATTACATATCTCTACATGTCAATAATATAATTATCTTATTTATGCCTCGTTATAATTAATCTCCCTCCATTAATGCAAAACGTCCTTAATTTACTCGTGATTCTACCTCTACATTATTTCTTGACAATAGATGAGATTTTGTACAAGTTCTCATATTACATCGTAGATGGAATAGTCTTTTTAGAAGACCTTGTATTAAAATTATAGATGTCTATTGCTACGATGAAAGTAGCAATGCTCTAAAATATTGTCTACTTTATAGTCTTATTGGTTATCAATCACAATCACTAGTAGTGGTAGTTGATATCAATCCAAGAAGTGCCTTGGTTTAGTATAAAACTCCTTGAGCTACAAAACATAGAAGATCAGATGGACTTAAATATGTGGCAAAAGCTTGAAGTGGTATGTAACCTCAAAAATCACTACAAAAATGTAGAAAGTTTTAAGCTATTAAGGTGCCAACTTATGAACTTGGATTGATGTAGCAAGTAGAAAGTTGGCATTAGAGAATAATATTTGGTCATCTTCTCGAAAGATCTTATGTTATTAGAGGTTAATTCCATATTAATTCTATTAATTTTGTGTGGTAAAAAGTAGTTCTATATTTCTTGCAAGGCAGTTGTAAGCCATCGTATAAACTCTTTTATTATTAGATTTTTGGTATCGATGGAATGATAGAGAGTTTTTGGCATAATTAGATATTAATTGATGTTAAATAAGAATAATAAGTAATTGGTACTTACTTGAATACTATTATTATAAGTAAAGTTCAAAGTTATCAAATATTTATTCTAATCATTATGGTAAACTGTCTTAAATATCTGTAGCATATTTTTTAAGGTCTAATTTGAACGATCCATTTGTCCATTTGATTAAAGATAGAAGGTCGTAGACATAACAAGTCATGTGCCTAGTAGTTTGAATAAGGCTTGTCAAAAACTCTTCATAAAGTACAGATTCCAATTTGAAATGATGACACAAAATAATCCATGGTAATGAAAGACAATGTCAAAGAAGATTGGTATAAGTACTAAGGCATCAATATCAAATTGTACCACAATCAAGTGAAATTGCTTCAAAAGTCGATCCAAGAAGACAGTAACTATAATGTGATTATGATGCATCTATGGCATATATATAATGAGATCCATAGTCACCTGCTCCCAATGTGCTGTAGATAATGGAATTGGCTACAAAAACCCAAGAGATGTTGTGTTGCGTACTTTATTATGTTGACATGACTTATAAGAATATACAAAAGCTTGAATATCACAATCCAAACCTATCCAAAACCATGTCTTTGAAATTTATACTAGAATCTTTTCATGCCCTAAATGCATAGATATTGGAATATTGTGTCTCTCTTAAAGTATATATATTTAGAATATATCATTTTAAAATACATAAATTTACTACTTAAAATAAAATAAGCCATTATTAAGACTATAATCTTAATATTATATATTGCCTACTTTCAATCAATTATTAACTATCTTAAAATAGATATTTGGATATATAGCTTTTTTTTATTTTGTCTCTTTAATTAGGTTTGAAATGATACTATTAATAGTAGTAACTTTTGTCTTATCTTTTAATTTGGCCTTTAAGTCTAGTCTTTGTAATAAGCTATTTAATATATTATATTATTATCCTTATTTATATTCAAGCTGAATGTCAAAAAGCTATAATTATTCTTTCAAATCATTATGTCGAGATTTCATATTTTCTAGATACAAATCATGTAGCATGAATCAATAGTCAATCCAAACAATCACTAGTTTTTCCAATAGATAATATTACCATATTTTTGTGGCATATACAATTCTTAATTGCTCTCAATCATATGCAAAGTAATTGCACTCTGTCCTTCTAAGTTTGCATGATTAATATGCCACAAATTGGAGATCCCTATTAAAGACTTGTTGAAGGATTGCTTCAATAGCAAAGTCAAAAGTATCAATGTTAAATATACAAGAAAGGTTGAGATCATAAGGTTGCAATATTAGAGTAGTAATGAGTGCCTCTTTCAATCTATTAAAGGTACTTTGCTGTTCTAGTTTTCATTCAAATGGAATATTTTTCTTTAATAGGCTTGTCAATGAGGCAGAAATGCGTGCAAATTATCAAATAAAATAATGATAATATTTAACAAGTCCTAAAAATGAGTGAACATTAGAAGCATCTTTAAGGATTGGCTAATCTTCTACTACTTTTATCTTATTCTATTCCATATACATACTCTTGAAGGATATTACATGTTCTAAAAAAAATAACTTTCAACTTCCAAAGTTTGCACTTTGATTGCTTGTAATAGAAGCATCTATTTTATAATTGACATAGCACTTTCTATAGGTATTGTTCATATTCTTTATTATAGAATACAATATCATCAATGAAGAAAAGTACATATTTATTCAAAAGATTTCAAAATAGTTTGTTTATATGATCCATAAAAGAGGCTAAAGTATTGGTGAGGCAAAAAGATAAAACAAGCCATTCAAAATGTCCATAACACATATGAAATGTGGTCTTTTCTATATTCTCCTTTGCAATAGATGTCTACCAATAGCCACTATAAAAATCTAATTTGTTAAAGATAATTACATCTTAAAATTGGTCAAAAAGATTATCCATGTATGAAAGTGAATATGCATTTTTGACAATCTATTTATTGACGCCTCCATAATCAATGCAAAGTCAAAGTCTACCATCTTTTTTAGATGCAAAGAATACATGTATTCTCCATAGCAACGTCGTCGTATTACGTGCTTTCCTGCTCGAGAATGCACCGAGCATCTGGCTGTAGAAGGTAGTATGGAGATTCGCTAATATTCAAGCAGTCTATCAATTTTTGATTATTGGAATATAAACGATTGCAAGAATATACTGTAAATCTATACGGATGTCCTTTGACTGCTCGCCAAAATCCTTTTTGCTCCAACCGGTAGGTCTCTAGACGTTACAGAGAACCCCAAACAACCCAATCTGCTAATCTTCGATATCGCTTTATACTCATGACCTTGTATCCACTGACTGTCTTGTTAGATTAACCCAAAATTTTTCATTCACTCCGCATACTCAATCCTATAGACACTTTTTTAATTCTTCAATTACAGACGTAACTTTGATTTCACAAAACAGTCAAGAGTAATCACACCCACTTCATTAAAACTCCAATTCACCAGTACAACACTGACTTTCAGCAATGATTGCCTCAGTCTTCCTAAAACCCTATGAAGAAAAAATCCCAATTCTTTGTCTTTTCCTCCCCCGAAGCATGAAGCTAACTCTTCGACCCTTAAAATCCTGATTCTCCCTCCTTTTCATTTCTTAACCTACCTCCCCTTTAACCCTAATTCTCTCCTCTTTCAAACCCTAGCCTTTGAATTTCTTCAATCTTTCGTCTTCGATCCTGATTTAGCTCCGCTGTCAAAGCTTTTTCTTCCATTTTTTGCCTTTTAAAAGGTTCTTTTTTCGAAAACAACGTTCCATGAAATGGCACAGAGAACAGGACAGCCTGAAACGGAATCAAAACTCCCGTAATCAGGACTACATTGAGTCGTCCGACCAATTCAGATCACATATTAGCTAAGAGGCCCGTAGTAAGACCTGGATGTTCTCGTAATTGGATCAAATTGGTCCTTCACGTCAGGCTCGCTCAGTCATTAATTTAGTCCTTTCGATTCTGTTGACTCCCACTATTGGACTCGAACGGAGCATTTCGTTACTGGTAAGTATGCCCTGACCAACTGTGATTGGGTGTCTGAACTAGTCCCTGAATATTGGCACTGGAATTGATTGTTGTTCCCAATATTCGAGGTAATTGAACATTAATAAAAGTCCCCTTTTCTTTATATTTTCAGGGTATACTCGTGTTACAACACGACATCTACCCCCTCTGAACTTGTGCATCCTCCGATATGTACCAATTTACCCAATTGCTGTTTGATTTATAATATATTCTCTACGTCTTTGTCTAGTTCGTCTTCGTCACCTTCATCATCCAAATCACTTTCATCTTCTTGCTGCGTACCTAATTTGCATAATTCTCCTTCAATATTATATAATCTCTTTTCTTTCTTTTCTTTTAAAATCATCAACTTTCTTATACATAATATTTCTATTCTCCAAAATACCAATAAAACTCGTATCAAAGGCACCTTCATCTCGCGAGAGTACTTCTTCTTTTGTACCTCCATAATCTCGCTTTACAGTGGTACCTCCCCAAAATCCTTAAATCCTTCAACAATCTTTGGCAATGGTTTCTCCCTCAACCTATCTTGATTCCGTTCATGGTTAGGAGGTACTGTTAGAAATTATACAGCTTTCTTCCCATCTTCGCTATGTACCCTTGCATAAGCAGAACCATCGTCAAGTACTTTTGTTTCCATCTGTGTTGCTGTAATATAAGGTTGTCCTAAAATCAATGGATAAGACGTTGTATCTTCAACAAAGAAATATTGTTCCATCGCAACATCTCCAATCCGAATTTTGACATCTGATCAAGCTCCATATAATTCGCCCCATGTATTATTAGCTGCTCGTATTGCCCATCCATGTTCCATATCAATTGGCCATTTTTACTTCTTATAAAGATCTTTAGACATGAGATTTATTTCAGAACCATGGTCGACTAAAGCAACAATTGGTTCTTCTATATCTCCTACTTTTACCAATACCTCAGTAGTTGCCCTTATCCAATGCTTTCGAGTATAATGGCTCAAAGTTTCTATTTCCTTATCACTATAATCTTCGAAACATACTCGTTGATTATACCCATTCTTTTCATTTGTTGGTTGCTTGTAACCAATATCAACCTCTTCTTCATCTTTATATATTCTTGCATCAATAACATGACTCATTCCAGTTTCGCCCATTAATTACCTCTTTTGCTTAATGCTGTCAATGATAACATCATGAAACTCCTTCTTTGCAATTCTCAAAACTTCTTTCAATGTGAATTCCACCTTAGCGTTTAATATACGTTCTTCCAACACCCCTTTCAAATTTGTTGCCGCTTCAATGTCAGAAAGTAGCTTATAAGAAATTGATTTGCCCTTATCTTTTGTCTCCCTCATTTTTTCTTCTAATAATGCTGAGGTATCTTTTATAGGCAATTCTTGTGAAGCTGCCTCCCGAGCCTTGTCTCCTCGAGTTTGCCTCTTAGAAGAATTTCCTTCTCTCGTATCATCAAAATTTCCTCGTCTCTTTTCTTCCATCAAAGCTTCATGTTGGCTCTTAGCAATATATGCATGAACCGAAAGAGACTCAACAGGATCCTCTCAACCTGTTGCACCTCGTATTATAGCTGTAGTCCTCAATAACGCTTCTCGAGGTAATTTTCCTTCTTGCATTGTAGAAATGGCAGAAGTCCAAAACTCACTAGTTTCCGTACTTCCACCAAGGTCATCATCTACTCTAGCACCATAACTTGCACGTTCTCGTGCTGCTGTTTCATGCTCTTTTAAGTAATCTTGAACCAATGCTCTCATTCCTCCCTTGCCAAAATTAGTTTGAAGAAGATCTTCCCTATCTTTTAATGCTATCTTTCCATCTTTTCAACAAATAATTCCTTGCCGTATCATATTATTAAATTCATTGCAATCTTTCCTAGTGTGTGAAACGTCATCACACCAAATGCATCTTTGTACATATTCTTGTTTTGAAACATTCTTCAAATTATTTGTAGAAGTATTCTCTTCAAGTCTTGCCAATTTGATTTGAAGATCTCGCATTCCTCGTATAATTTCTTCCATCCCCATATCTGCTTTCTTTGATAAGGATATCGAAGGTTGAACTATAGGCATTGTTAGTGGTGTTGTACATACTGGAGCTTTGGGTGCTTGTACTATTTTCGAAATATTGCTCCTATCCTTCCTCCTTTCTCTTTTTGTAAGCAACCCCACCGCATCTTCAATGTTCTTCCACTTTGTTGTCAATCCTTCATCTTCTTCTTTATCTTCAAGAAGGAGTTCTAATTTTCCTTGCAATTTTCCATCAGCAGCTTGAAGAAATAGATCAACTTTGTTCGGCTCCAATGTCAATTTTTCTACCTTCGATAATTGAGAGTATTGCCTCTCAAATTCCCTTAGTAGCTCTATTGCTTACAAATTCTTATTAGGCCATTCAATCCATTTCAGAAATAATTTCTTAGTAATGTGATCAACATCTTCCAAGAAA
Source organism: Physcomitrium patens (assembly GCF_059467195.1). Classification (NCBI taxonomy): domain Eukaryota; kingdom Viridiplantae; phylum Streptophyta; class Bryopsida; order Funariales; family Funariaceae; genus Physcomitrium; species Physcomitrium patens. The sequence continues at coordinate 1,828,253 of NC_143429.1, forward strand.
TATTCGTCTTTCAATGCATGTGAAAAAACCTCCCATGAATTCCCATAATGATCCGTAATCGATGTAATATGGTTTTTTATCTCCAGTATCGTGGCAATTCCAAATAATTCAACCATTTTCTTCTCAGAAATTGGATTTAATTCCATTTCACGAACATAACATCTTAAATACCTTGAAATATTCCTTCCATTAAATTGATCAATTTTTTTGACCACTGCTTGCAATACTTTGGTTGCCAAAGCTTCTTTTCGATCATTGCTTTGCTGTTGCTGCATTGATAATGAAAAGGCTTGAAACATACTAGCAATAGATGGATCCATGTGCATACCTTGTCCTTTCGAAGAACCCCTACCAGAAACTCCTCCCAAAGATCCTTCAAAATTTTTATTTTCGTTCTTTATAAAAATTAAAATAAAATCAAACAAAATCCAATACCTTCCACCTCAAGCTTTCACGTCGAGTTCACCACTTATGTCATATTACATGCTTTCCTGCTCGAGAATGCACCGAGCATCTGGCTGTAGAAGGTAGTATGGAGATTCACTAATATTCAAGCAGTCTATCAGTTTTTGACTGTTGGGATATAAACGATTGCAAGAATATACTGTAAATCTATACAGATGTCCTTCGACTGCTCGTCGAAATCCTTTTTGCCCCAACCGGTAGGTCTCTAGACATTACAGAGAACCCCGAACAATCCAATCTGCTAATCTCCGATACCGCTTTATAATCATGACCTTGTATCCACTGACTGTCTTGTTAGATTAACCCAAAAATTTTCATTCACTCTACATACTCAATCCTATAGACACCCTTTTAATTCTTCAATTACAGACGTAACTTTGATTTCACAAAACAGTCAAGAGTAATCACACCTACTTCATTAAAATCCCAATTTACCAGTACAACACTGACTTTCAGCAATGATTGCTTCAGTCTTCCCAAAACCCTATGAAGAAAAAATCCCAATTCTCTGTCTTTTCTTCTCTCGAAGCATGAAGCTAGCTCTTCGACCCTTAAAACCCTGATTCTCCCCCCTTTCCATTTCTTAACCTACCTCTCCTTTAACCCTAATTCTCCCCTCTTTCAAATCCTAGCCTCTGAATTTCTTCAATCTTCCATCTTGGATCCGGAATTGGCTCCGCTGTCATAGCTTTCTCCTCCATTTTTTGCCTTTTAAAAGGTTCTTTTTCTGAAAATAACATTCCCTGAAACGGCACAGAGAATAGGACAGCCTGAAACGGAATCGAAACTCCCGTAATCAAGATCACATTGAGTCGCCCGACCAATTCAGGTCTCATATTGGCTAAGAGGCCCGTAGTAAGACCTGGATGTTTCCATAATTGGGTCAAATTGGTCCTTCGCGTCAGGCTCGCTCAATCATCAATTTAGTCCTTTCGATTTTGTTGACTCCCACTATTGGACTCGAACGGAGCATTTTGTTACTAGTAAGTATGCCCTGACCAACTGTGACGGGGTGTCTGAACTGGCCCCTGAATATTGGCACTGGAATCGGTCGTTGTTCCCAATATTCGAGGAAACTGAACATTAATAAAAGTCCCATTTCTTTATATTTTCATGGTATACTCATGTTATAATACGACAATGTGTGTTTTTAAATGAAGCCCTATTCTAAGAATTCTTCCATTGACTTTTGTAGCTCTTCAAGTCTATTTGGTGCTAGGAGATAAATTGGTCGACTTATCAATTAGGCTCTAAGCAATAATTCTATTTGAAAGGAGGTACTTGGATTAGATGGCTTGCTATTAAGTAATTTAATTGAAAAAAAATCCCAATACTCATGTATAAGTTGCTCTACTTATTTTGCTCATTTTATTGTTTTTTCCACCATTGATATAAGATTTGGAACCACCATATTTATTAATTATTTTTGTTGTATTTGCTTCTTCATAATGGTTATACCTAAAAATAAGCTTTTATTTGTAAATTATTTTGTTATCTCATTCAATATAGAGGCACAAAAAATCAACTTATATCTATCATCTTTGAAAGAAATTGTCCTTACTAGCCAATCAACTTGCTTATTTTTCACCTCTAGCCTTAATATACAAAAGATAACATCATATCTAAGCTTTGTTATCTTGAACTTCTCTCTCAAGGCATAAGTGTTATTCAATCTCAAGGTTTTTTTTTGCACATGTTTTACTTAATATGCTCTCTCATTCATCAATTAGATATATACTTTTTCCTTTGATCACCTTGGTTTTAATCCCAAATCAATAAATAATCTCAATTGAAATATAATTTTTTGTAGAATTATAATTTATAAAGCACTCAACATGGTTGTTTTTTTAGTCGACCCACTAGATACATTAGTCAGTTCTTCTGATAATTGTCTAAGGTCATGCCATTTACCTTTGAGAAACAACAACTATCCCTAGTATTAGCCCTTGGTGCTTTTATTAGGAAGCCCTATTTTGCTACTTTACTTCTTTATCATCTTAATGAGTCTTAAAAATATAAATCTACCTTGATTTGTTGGTACTTAAATTTTGATGCTTTAGACAATCTCTAATCTAATGGCCTAATTCTCAATAGTGATAACAAAATTCTTTTTGTGCCAATATTTGTCATCTCTATTGAAACAAGATTGAATCTTCTAAGATCTAAAATCTTATCAAATCTATAACAACAAAGATCTCAATACAACATAGGACCAATCGTATCAAAATAAAATTGAAAGTAATTAAATGGAATGGAACTTGAAAGACAAGATTAAATAAAAGAAAATAGAATCAAACAAAATCAAATAGAATGAAATAAAAAAACCAAATTTTACTAAAAAAAGATTTTGAAGCCATATCTAACTAAATATTCAAATAGCCTCAACTAGTCCTATTTATACTTTATTCAATAATCTTAGAACTTTCTAGAATATTTTTAATGATGAATCCTATCAAAATAATTGTCCTCCTTAAAGATTTTAGAGGTGGATTCCACCATGATAATCCTTCTAAGCCTTTCTAGAAGGTTTTATGGTAGATCCCACATAAACCATCATCTTAATCTCAATTCTAGAATTTTTTTTAAAATGACTTCACCTACATATCTCTATATGTGAATAATACAAATATCTTATTTATGCCTTTTTACACCTAATCTCCTTCAACTAATGCAGAATATCCTTGTTTTGCTCTTGATGATATTTTTAAATGGTTTCTTGACAATGAATGAGGTTCTTTGTAAGTTTCCATGTTGCATTGTAAATGGAATAATCTTTTTAGAGATCTTTGTACTAATGTTTTGGATATCCACTACCATCGCAAAGGTAGCAATGCTTCAAAATATTATCCACTTTATACTTTTGTTGGTCATCAATCACTACCAGTAGCGCTGGTGGTAGTGGTGGTAATTGGTGTTAGTCCAAAAAGTGCTTTGGTTCAACATGAAATTCCTTAAGCTATAAAATATAGAAGAACAGATGGACTCAAATATATGTCAAAAGCTCAAGGTGGTATGCAACATCAAAAATTATTACAAAAATGTAGAAAGGTCCAAACCATCAAGATGCTAACTTACAAACTTTGGTCAATGTATCAAGTAGAAAATTAGCATTAGAGAGTAATACTTGATAACCCTCTTAGAAAATCTTGTATTTCTGGTGGTTATCCACATACTGCTTCTATCAATTCTATGCAATAAAGAGATGATGTTGTGCCTCTTATAAGGCCATTGTAAGCCGTTATATAAACTCTTCTATTGCTAGATTTTTGGTGTCAATGAGATGATAGAGAGTTGTTGGCATAAATGGATGCTGATTAGTATTAAGTAAAAATGGTGAATGATTGGTATTTGCTTGAATACTATCATTGTAGGCAAAGTATAAAGGCATCAAATATTTATTCTAAACATTAAGATGAACTGCCACAAATGCTCATAGCATATCTTTCAAGGCTTGATTTGTACGCTCCATTTATCTATCTAATTAAGCATAGAAGGCCATAGATATGGCAACTTGTGTACCTAGTAGCTTGAATAAGGCCTACCAAAAATCCCTCGTAAAGCACAAATCTTCATTTGAAATAATGACATGATGTAATCCATGGTGATGAAAGATAGTATCAAAGAAGATTCATATAAGTACTAACGCATCAATATCAAATTATACCATAATCAAGTGAAGCCTCAAGAATCAGTCCAAAAAGACAACAATTATAGTGTGATTGTGATGTATCTGTGACAAACACATAATGAGATCCATAGTCACCTACTCCTAATGTGTTGTACATAGTGAAATTAGTTGTAGTAGCCCAAGAGATGTTGCATTGCGTACTTTATTATACTGGCATGATTGTCAAGAATGTACAAAAGTTCAAATATCACAATCCAAAATTGTCCAAAATCATATTCTTGAGATCCGTTCTAGAGTCTTCTTGTGCCTTAAGTATCCAGATATTAGGATGTTGTATTCCTCTTAAAGTATGAGTGTTTAGATTATATCATCATTATGTATATAAATTTGCTCCTTGAAATAGAACAAGCCATTATTGAGACAATAACCTCAATATTACACATCATCTATCTTTAGTTGATCAATAACCATCTTAAAATAAGCATCACAATACATAGCTTCCTCTCATTCTTTTCTTCTTGTTAAGTCCAAAATGACACTAGTAATAGTAGTGACTTTTGTCTTATTACCTGATTCAAGTTTTAAATTGGATCTATCTAATAAGCTGTTAGGCACGATGTATTGTTGCCTTTGTACTCAAGTCAAATGTCAAAGAGCTGCAATTACTCTTTTCAATAATGATATCATGATTTCATATTTTTTAAATACAAATCATATAATAGAGGTCTGTGGTCAATCTGAACAATCATTGGCTTTATCAATAAATAGTATCGTGGCACTTTTATAGCATGTACAATTACTAATTGCTCTCGATCACGTACAAAATAACTGTCCTCTGTTCTTTTGAGCTTGTGTGATTCATACGCCATAGGTTGAAGGCTCCTACCAAAGTCTTCTTGAAAAATCCTGCCAATAGCAATGTCAAAAGAATCAATGTCAAGTATACATGGAAGGTCAAGATTATATAGTTGCAATATATAGTAATCAATGCCTCCTCCAACTCCTCAAAGGCCCTTTTTCATTCTAATTTTCTCTCAAATGAGGCACCTTTCTCCAATGAGTTTATCAATAAAGCAATAATATGTGTAAATCGTCAAATAAAATAGTGATAATAACTAACAAGGTGTCACGGCCATAATCATGTAAGCTAATAATTACATATAGAAAAAGGTAGAAGTAAGTAAAAGTAGATAAAAGTAAGTTAATTCTATAATATTTAATATAGAAGCTTTCTAGAAACTTCCTAGACGCTACTTTGACTTCATAGGTGTCTTTAATTGACTTTTTGGATTAGAGACGTGGTCAACAAGTTGGCCATGTGCCACACATGTTGTTAGCTTGAAGATCAAGCTAACTATGTGGCCCACACGTAGAAAAACTTGCCTTGTAAGTCAAGGCATGTGTCCTACAAAGTCAACACATATTAAAGGTCCTATAGAACGTCGCCACGTAGCCCCTAGTTAGATAGTATATATAGAGACAAGAGTGAAGGCTTCTTCACTCTTGTCAACTCCTTTCTTGCTCCTAGTCCAAGTTCAAGAGTCTTTAGTTTCTTGTCTTGTGGCAATAGCCATTCCAGTTTCCTTTTAATATACATACTTGTTTATATTTTGACTTATTATATCGAGATAGCCTTTTTGTGTATATTTTCCCTCATCGAGTCTTTGTCCTTAACAGATTGACAAGAGTACACTTACAATATCAAAGCTTTGTTTTTCTTGAGTAAGAGTGGATTACCCCTTTCTCTTGACAAGACATAAGCGTATTAGAAGTTTGCGGATTACCCACTTCTAAACTGATATTGTTCTTAGTATCTTCTTTGTTATGAAGTCTTTCTTTTCTTTTGTCTTGAGCAGTATCAAACAAATTTTTCTTCTTAGTGTCATTATGGCACAGCTTGTTGAAATGAAGAGTGCAATGGCACAAATGCAAGAGCAAATGAGAGAGTTAATGCTTGCGATGCATCAACTCAATTCACCAACACAGGAAAGAACAAGAATAGCAGAAAGTGGGAATATAGAGATGATCGGAGCTGCTTCAACATCTACAACAAATCACGTTCCTCCCCCAATTGTACAATACCCTGTAAGCACTAGAGAACCAAGAATTGCCTTACCCGAGAAATTTGATGGTATGAGATCAAAGTTTCGAGGGTTCATCAATCAAGTACAATTGGCAATTGAACTTCAACCGCAAAGCTATCCAACTCCAAGATCACAAGTCAGGTTTATTGGCACTCTACTTTCTGGTTCTATATTATCGTGGTTTTTGTCTTTTCTTGAATAATGAAATCTAATATTGGACAATTTGGAAGCTTTTTTGGCACAGTTTCGATCTATGTATGGTGAACACGATGCAACTCGTGTTGCAACAAATAAGATCCGAATTCTGCGACAAGAAAATCGCTCTGTAACAATGTATGCTTCACAATTTTGACAACTTGTAATTGACATCAAGTGGGATGATGCTGCACTCATCAGTCAATTTCTTTATGGATTACAATTTGAAGTAAAGAAATTGATGCTCAACTTACTTGATCCTCAAACTTTGAGTCAATCAATCGATTTTGCGATAAAATGTGATAATCGACTTTTTAAATTTTGATCCGAAAATCATTCATGGGAACGTCAACGTTATTACTCAATGGCAACATCAACATCTTTGCCAAACGTACATTCGGAAGTAGAAGACATGCAAATTGATGCAGTATGTTTTAAACCCCTAACTGAGCAAGAAAAGATTCGTCGTTGTCAAGAAGGATTATGTTTATATTGCGGAGAACCTAAGCACACTGCTCAACATTGTCCAAAGAAATGACGCAACTATAAAATGAGGGGTATGGCGGTCAAAGAAGACAACATGTCAGAAAACGGATTCGTCCAGCTACAATAGGGACCGTGCAGCTGGAACCTTGTACAATTCCTAATGAAGGTCCTATCCTCTCCTTAGAACCCTCTTCTTGTTTTATAATAGACTTATATTTAGGACCTAAGAATTACAAAGCCTCTGCTTTATTAGATTCGGGAGCCTCAACATGTTTTTTAGATGAACAATTTGTTAAAAGTCGTAAAATACCTTTTATACAGAAACCTAAACCAGTACATGTAGAAGTCATAGATGGTCGTCCCTTGTCTTCTAGAGATGTCACTCATGAAACTCATCCTATAAAAGTAACAATAGACGGTCATGATAGCTACATAGCTTTTAACATAATTAAATCCCTGTCCAATCCAGTTATTTTAGGTTTATCCTGGCTAGAAAAATATAACCCTCGAATAGATTGAAATTCGCGTAAACTTGACTTTTCCTAGAGCGTTATTAATAGTTCTACCAACCAAGTAAAAAATTATAAGTCTAGTATAGTAAAACTCGTACTGATAGGTGCAAAAGCATTTATACACGCAGCAAAAGAAGGATCAACTTTTGCTATTTATGCTGCACCTATTTTTGAAAACGTAAAGACTTCAAGTGGCATTCCAAGTCAATATCAGGAGTATCAAGACATTTTTGAGAAAAAGAATGCAGATATTCTTCCTGAGCATCGCCCATATGATTGTTCAATCGACCTCAAGGAAGGAACTCAGCCACCATTTGGACCAATTTACAGTTTATCGCAAGATGAGTTGGCTGAACTCAAGATATATATTGACGAGAATTTAGCGAAGAATTTCATACGCCATTCAAAATCTCCAGCAGGAGCTCCAATTCTATTCGTAAAGAAAAAAGATGGATCTTTACGAATGTGTGTTGATTATCGAGGACTCAACAAGATCACAATCAAGAACAGGTATCCATTACCTTTGATATCAGGACTCCTTGACTAGTTGAATCAAGCTAAGATCTATACAAAAATAGATCTAAGAGGAGCATATAATCTAGTACGGATCAAAGAAGGAGATGAATGGAAGACTGCGTTTCGAACCAGGTATGGACATTTCGAATATAATGTCATGTCCTTTGGACTCACGAATGCAACAGCTGCTTTTTAACATCTCATGAATGATGTATTTCGTGAATTCTTAGACAATTTTGTCGTCTGCTATCTAGACGATATCCTGATCTATTCTAAGAACGTCGAAGAACATGAAATACATGTTCGTCAAGTATTACAAAAACTTAGAGATGCAGGATTGTACGCCAAGATGGAAAAGTGTGTATTTCACACTATTCAAGTTGACTTTTTAGGATACATCATTTCAAATGATGGTCTCATGATGGATTCTAAGAAAGTCCAAACAATCATGGATTGGAAGATTCCAAGGACAGTAAAAGATGTCCAATGTTTCTTGGGATTTGCCAATTACTATCGAATCTTCATCAAAGATTTCTCACGAGTTGCAGCTCCACTTACACGCTTGACTAGTAAAGATAAATTCCAATGGAATCAAGAAGCGGAAGCAGCATTTGAAGCCTTGAAGACATCGTTTGTCTCTGCACCAATCTTATATCGTGTTGACTTTTCCAAGGCATTTTTTATGGAAACAGATGCATCAGATTTTACCTTGGGTGCAGTTTCATCACAAATGGGATCAGATGACAAACTTCATCCAATAGCTTTTCATTCAAGAAAATTCTCAGCAGTCGAGATCAATTATGAGATCCATGATAAAGAACTTCTTGCGATCGTGGATTCCTTTTTAAAATGGCATCATTATCTAAAAAGCACTTCTAGTCCAGTCACTCTGTATACAGATCACAAGAACCTGGAGTATTTTATGTCAACACACGTATTGAATCGTCGTCAAGCTCGTTGGAGTATGTCTTTGTCAAGATTCGAGTTCATTATCACTTATCGGCCAGGAAAACAACAAGGTTTGTCCGATGTCCTATCTAGACGTTCTTATTTTACACCAAAAGAAGGAGATGGAGCTTTTGAGCAACAAAGAACGGTCCTCTTGAACCCAGAGCAATTTCATCTCCGAACAATGAAATCAACATTGACTGTTGATTCAACTTTTCTCAAGCAAATTCAGTCCAGTATGTCCTCAGACCCTCTTGTTTATGATATCGAGAATAATTCTTTCAAGTCTCATGATCCTTCTAAGTTCGAGTTCAAGAATAATCTATTATATTTTGAAGGACGCCTATATGTTCCAGAAGGAGAAGCACATTTACGTGTTCTTCAAGCACGTCATGACTTTCCAGCAGCAGGGCACTTTAGATATAATAAGACTTTGGAACTCATATCAAGAGATTTTTGGTGGCCACAAATATGGAAGTCAGTCAAAGACTTTGTACAATCTTGTGATATTTGTTCAAGATCAAAAATTCCTCGTCATCGACCTTACGGACTTCTTCAGCCATTACATATACCAAAACAACCATGGTCTTCTGTTTCTATGGATTTCATCATAGATCTTCCAAGCTCAAGATCTTATGATTTTATATTTGTGATAGTAGATCGTTTCACCAAGATGGCACATTTTGTGTCATGTACAAAATCTATCACAGGTAAAGAAACAGCTAAGCTTTTCATTGATAATATCTATCGCTATCATCGATTACCTAAAGATATCATATCGGATAGAAGAACTCAATTTGTGTCAAGATTTTGGAGGACTCTTTTCAAGATTTTAAAAGTGGACATAAAGCTATCTTCGGCTTTCCATCCTCAAACTGATGGACAAACAGAGCGCGTAAACCAAGTCTTGGAGCAATATTTAAGGTGTACTATCAACTACCAATAAGATGATTGGACAACCTTTCTGCCATTGGCAGAGTTTGCTTATAATAATACGGTACATTCTTCCATGCAACAAACACCTTTCTTTGCCAATTATGGCTATCATCCACGACTTGATATTTTTGATTTTTCAAAAGTTGATAATCCTGCAGCAGAAGATATGGCAAATCGGTTGTCAGAGTTACATGCAATAATAAAGACGCAATTGAAGGAAGCTCAAGAACGACAAAAGATAAACGCAGATCTATATCGTAAGGAGCAACCACAACTCAACGTGGGTGATAAGGTATGGCTACTTCATCGCAATATCAAGACTACTCGACCTTGTGACAAGTTGGACTATCGTAGGCTTGGCCCCTTTTCTGTTTCTGAACAGATCAACCCAGTTGCATATCGGTTACATCTACTGGAGTCAATGAAGATCCATCCTGTATTCCACGTGTCTCTTCTTGAACCATATAAGACAGTGGATATATAAGGAAGAAGACAAATGCCATCGCCTTCTATAGAAGTAGATAATAATGAAGAATTTGAGGTGGAAGAGATATTAGAGTCAAGGCGGCGCCAAAATAAGCTGGAATATCTTGTTCATTGGCACGGATATGATATTAGTGAACGCACATGGGAGCCATCCAGGAATCTAACAAATGCATCAGCTAAAGTCAAAGTTTTTTATCAACGACATCCATCAAAACCAAGATGAAAATCTCTCTTATAAAAGAGACAAGATTGAGGCAAGATAACATTCAATTTCCTATCCTTGTTTGTAACTTCTTTGGATTTGTGACGCTAATTAGATGGAAAACCAACAACCAGTGGATTCAACTCAAGAACCTTCATTTGCTGACCTGCCGGACGAGACATTACGATTGTCACAACCTTCAAGACGACGCAATCGAGATGAAGATCTTCAAGAACGACATGTTCTTCCTCGAATAGATGGTGAGATACAACGCATTTGGTATCACGATTTGGGAAGGGACTCCCAATGTTTGGTGATTTTGCTAGAGGTAGGAACAACTCCTGATGGTGTTCCAAATATTCTATTCGAAGGAAGTTACGAAGGCCTCAACAATGATCAAATAATTGGGTGGTCTTTCCGCCCTGGTATGGGACACTACCGATGGTTGAGAGGCCCTATCAATCATCTTCGAAGAGAACAGAGATCAGAGTATGTGGCGAATACAATTTGTCGCATCATAGATTTCCTCAACATATGATGACCGCTCCTCGTGGAACTCGTCTCTAGAAGGGGGGGTAATGTCATGGCCATAATCATGTAAGCTAATAATTACATATAGAAATAGGTAGAAGTAAGTAAAAGTAGATAAAAGTAAGTTAATTCTATAATATTTAATATAGAAGCTTCCTAGAAACTTCCTAGATACTGCTTTGACTTCATAGGTGTCTTTAATTGACTTTTTGGATTAGAAACGTGGTCAACAAGTTGGCCATGTGCCACACATATTGTTAGCTTGAAGATCAAGCTAACTATGTGGCCCACACGTAGAAAAACTTGCCTTGTAAGTCAAGGCATGTGTCCTACAAAGTCAACACATATTAGAGGTCCTATAGAACGTCGTCACGTAGCCCCTAGTTAGATAGTATATATAGAGACAAGAGTGAAGGCTTCTTCACTCTTGTCAACTCCTTTCTTGCTCCTAGTCCAAGTTCAAGAGTCTTTAGTTTCTTGTCTTGTGGCAATAGCCATTCCAGTTTCCTTTTAATATACATACTTGTTTATATTTTGACTTATTATATCGAGATAGCCTTTTTGTGTATATTTTCCCTCATCGAGTCTTTGTGCTTGACATAAGGCACAAAAATGAGTAAACTTTAGAAGTATTCTTGAAGATTGGCCAATCCTTCACTGCTTTCACCTTATCTTGCTCTATGTGCACATCTTCAAAAGATACTACATGCTCCAAAAAAAATAACCTCCGCCTTGAAAAGTTCATACTTTCATTGTTTGGAATAGAAGTAACTATCACATAGCTAGTGCAGCACTTTCCATAGATGTTATTCATACTCTTCCAAGATTTTATTATAGACTAGAATATCATCAATAAAGACAACCACATACTTATTCAAAAGATTCTAAAATAATCTATTCATGTGATTCATAAAAGATAATATAAGTCACTCAAAGTATCTATACCACGTACAAAGTGTCGTCTTTTCTATATCTTCTTTGACAATAAGAATTTGCCAATAACTATTCCAAAGGTCTAATTTGTTAAAGATGGTTGTACCTTAAAGTTGATCAAGAAGATCATCCATATATAGAAGTAGATATGCATTCTTAACAATTTGCTTATTGAGGCCTCGATAATCGATATAAAGTCAAAGTCTACCATCTTTTTTGGATGTAAAGAATATAGGTGCTCTCCATGGTAATATTCTTTCTTGAATGAAGCTCTTCTCTGAGAGTTCATTTAATAACTTTCGTAATTCTTCAAGTTCATTTGATACTAGGCAATAAATTGGCCAACTTGTCGATTTGGTCCTAAACACTAATTATATTTGGAAAGAGGCACCTTTATTAAGTAGTACGCCACTAAATAAGTCAATTGGAAAGATATTTTGATATTCATGTATGAATTGTTCTATTCTTTTTATTCATTTGGTTGTTTTTTCTACCATTGGGGCAAGATTTGGAACCACCACATATACTAATTGCTTATGCTATATTTGTTTCTTCATAAAGGTCATTCCTATGAATAAGCTCTTAGCCACAAATGTTTTTGCTATCCTACTCGATACAAGGGTAAAAAAAAAGATATTGTGCATCTTCCATCCTTGAAAAAAATTATCATTATTAATTGATGGACTTGTTTATTCTACACTTCTAGCCATGGCATACCAATGATAATATCATATCTAAGCTTTGTTATTTTGAATTTCTCTTTCAAGGCATAGGTATTATTTAGCCTTAGGATTTTTTTCTTCACTTGTCTCGTTCAACACGTTCTTTCAATCATTTGATAGGTATATACTCCTTTCTTTGATCATCTTTGTTTTAATCCCAAGTTGGTTGGCAATTGCAATTAAAATATAACTTTTTGTAGAACCACAATCCACAAGCACTCAATATCGTTGTCCTCTTAATCGACTTGTTAGTCACATCAATTGACCTATTTGATACTTGTCTGAGGACATGCCATTTGTCTCTAAGAAACAATAACTATCTCCAATACTAACCCTCGGTGCCTTTATTGGAGAGCTCTGTTTTCTTACTCCACTTTTTCATCAACTTGGTGGTCCTCAAGATTTTGAATCCACCATGATTTATTGGTACTTAAACTTTGATGTTTTGGATAATCTCTAATATGATGGTTTGGCTCTCATTAATAAAAACACAATTTCTTTTGTGACAATATTTGTCATCTTTGTGGTGTCAATAGTCTTTGCAAAACATCAATCTCCATCAACTTTGATTATTGCGCTACAGTGTTGGCTAGTGGCACACGACTTTGCCCTATAGGTTGTATTTTACAATTTTTAAAATCTATAATATTGACCTTCTCTGCAATTCTAACTGCCGCTTAAAATGTTTGTGGATCGTTTAATTCCATCTCTCAGTAGACCACTAGTTTCAACCTTTATACAAACCAATCCATCATCTTTGTCTCTTATATGTTGATAATTTGGAGACATAGGGACTTCAATTATGAAATATAATCTTACATTGGCCTAGATTATATAAGATTAGCCAACTAATTGCATGCTAACTTTTTTACATTGATAGGCCAAAATTGATTCCTAAGTTTGGTCTTAAACTCCTTCAAGTCGCCAAATCCACCTTAAGCTCTATAGCTATGAGCTTGATGTTGCCACCAAATGGTTGCTGCATCTCTCAAATAATTAAAAGCATATATAATTCCTTTGCTAGTATTTTCTTAAGATAATTAAAAGTACTGTTGCAAGTTGAAGAACCATTTGCATACATCTTGTCTTGAGGTCCTTCAATATGTATTGGATTTGCTTAATTTTAACTTAGCAAATGTCAACTCTCTTGTGTTAGAAGCTTCTATTTGCCTTTACAAAATAGCTAACAGATCTAAAAGGTGTTATATTTGAATCTCCATCTAGGATTGTTCTATTATATCTCTCATGCTACAATTTCTTTATTGAACTTTGCTATTGTAATGTCTTCTTCTCTTCTAACTGACTTTTTAAAATAGCTTGTTATAGTCCAAAAATAATACCTAATGTGTTCACAATAATTGACTTTCAACTAAATAGTAACTATCAACACACTACTAAAAGACAAACTAACACTTACTTTGATACCAATGAAATAGAATTGAATTCTCTTAAAGATTTAAAATCCTTGTAATCTATAGCAACATAAATTTTATCACAAAGTAGAACAAAAGGAACCAAAATAAAACTAAACAGTCAATTGGAAGAGAAGAAGGCATTACAATAAAACATGAAAAACAAACAAAAAGAAATAAACCAAAATACAACAAAAAATACAAACCAAACTTTACTAAAAAAAAGAGACCAAAGCCATACCTCACCAAATGCCTCAAATGGCTTTAATCAATCCTATTTATATTTTATTCAACCATCTTGGAATTTTTTAGAATATCTCTAATCACGAGCCCCATGAAAATAACCATTCTTTTAAAAGATTCTAATAATGAATTCCACCTAGACAACCACACTTAAAATGTTTCATAATAAACCTTATATGAACCACTAATCTAATCCAAATTCTAAAAACTTTTTTAAATTCTCCAAAAATAACATCAATTATCTATCTTCATATATCAATAATAAATTATCTTATCCATGTTCCATAACACACATAATTAAATTATCAATCAAAATCACATTTTACATTACAATATATAAATACTTCTATAAAAATATTTATATTCATAATCAATAAAATATTTCAAATCTATTAATAAATAACTTATAATTAATTCTTCAACCTAATCTTACATATATTTTTAATATAATATTAAGATCTTTTATTTTAATCACAAAATTAATAAAATATATTATTCAATCAATATTACATTAATATATGCAAAAATAAACCTTATTAAAAATACTATGAAAAAAATACATTCTAATTTATAAAAACCAATGAAAATTAAACAATAAATATTCTACATATTATAATAAAAAAAATTATATTATAATATAAAATAGTTAATTTATTAAAATTATATAATTATAATATCTTTTAATACAACTTCAACTTAAAAATTAAATCTATTCTATTTCAAAATATTATAATTCACAATCAAAAAAATACACTTATGATTCACTACCAATACAACAACCTATTTACTTCTTTACTTTGAATAACAAATATAATTGCAAAAGAAAACACTTCAAAACAAAAACTACACAATCTTGTAGAAATTAATCTCCTAAACTTGCACTCAAGCCAAAATCCATCCAATCCAATACACCTTCACCATACTACACCACACCTTCTTTTAATCAAGTTCATATACCCACCTAATTTCTTATAAAATAAAATAAATCCATTTTCATTATTTCTTAACTCAATTCAGTCAAAATAGAAAATAATGATTTCATCCATATACAATTATTTATTGTCTAGAAATTCTCATCCATAACAAAAGTTCTTCTATTAATAATAATTTATCTTTGAATAACATTTCATCCTTTAATCAATTTTCATCAAACCCTAAGTTCATCCAAATTCGAACATAACGTCATCCAACCAAATTTCATCCAAATATAATCCCATCCACCGTGGGAATTCTCACCTTAAGAAGGACGTCGAAGATGTATGAACAAACAGATCCCAGTTCACACATAGTGGGATAGCGATGGCACAAGGATAGCGATGGAAGTGGCGGCTAAAATCCAAAGCACAACAGTCCACCATTGCCGGAACTTCTCCTCCAGCAGTTGCAATTCCAACCTCCGCTCTTGTCGTTCCAACCAGTTAATCTCCAAGTAACGATCGCGAAGCTCTTCACCATTCAAGAAATCATGCAAGGCAGATAGCACAACTTCCCACCGATTTCTAGGCAGAAAAACAAGGATCAAATTCACAACCTTCTAAGTTCTCTTAAACAATGCGTCTTTGCAGTATACTGTCGAATGGATATGCCGTGGAGCTTGGAGTACAGATGTGTGGAGACAGACAAAAGCACAATAGAAAACTCCACAGCCCGCGGCCTAACTCCCAATTAGCACTTGAATAGAACACAAGAGGATATATAAGACTTGCCGCAAGAAAGACACCTCGGCCCCTGGAGAGGTCGGATAGAACTTCTAACTTGGAACAAGAAGACCTCTTTAGACTCTTCACAGCCACACAGGTTCCAATACCATATTTATTGATTGCTAGTGTAACGGAGAATACCCACTCGGCTAGACTATAAATCGCGGAACAAGCAGAAGAATTCAACTCGCCACTCCATCGATCACTCAAATGCAAGTTACACGAGTTTAAGAAGGAGCAGGAACCATGCAAACGGGACGGAAAGATTAAAGTGATGATGACAATACGGAAGAACGGAAAAGAAAGAGAGACGACACGGGGATCAACAGCTCAGGACAGAACAAAACGAGACGATGAATCAACAAAAACCAGATCAACAGATCAACAACATAAGGGAGGAGAGTCGTGGAAGAGGGGACTTTGCAACCCAATAGGTGTAGTGGCCACCCGCTGTAAAGAAGTGCTGACCACCGTGGAACAGCGAGAGAGAACAACCACCCCAGCTACACCGGCAGGATCAGCTCGGGGGGATTTTTACGACGTGCACACGATGTCGTCAACCACCGCAAAGGACGACACGACAGATCGGGAACAAGACATAAGTCCATGGCGACCGACACCGTCCGACGGCAGCCTGACCTAGAAAGTTCCGGAAGTAATTTGCCCCGATTCTTCCCCTCCAGCTCCGTTGAATACTATCGCTACTCTTTGCTGGCCCTTGAATACCAGAACTAGGGATTGTCATTTTAAACAGCTGAACATACACTTAGTGTGCCGTGCTCCACATTTATGTCCAGGGACGCTTACACAATTGCATATTTTGAACCCAAAAAATTATATGTCTTGATTCATAATTTAAAGCTTCATTACAAGTATCCATACTACTTTCAATTGCTACTTTTTTTTTTTTCTTCTCCGTCTTTTGAAATGCTATTTATTAGGTTTTCAAGGTTAGCAGCATGAAAGCCAGAACACTTTTTCTTCATGGACTGAATACGTATCTTCACAAAGATTGAGGTTTTCACAAGAAAGGGCCACGAGCAGGGGCATTGCAACCAAGGTCTTGACAGCCTTGAGAGTGTACTTTGAAAATCTGCAAGAGTGAGGTATTGACAATCTCTTCAATTTCTCGTTATGAAAGGGGAACCAACAACGTTTCATGAAATGAAACTCCAATGTAAACTGACATAGGTATGTCCGACACTGCAAGACTTCAGTTGGAAAAACTGTACATGTTTACAGAGGACTAGATACATGATTCCAACGAATCGGTGAAAGTCCGTTTCCAAAACCAAAGTGATAACATGTGCAAGTGTTCAGGATTGAAAATTGTTTGCTCATTCTGAAAATTGATACTCAAGCCGCGTAGAGAAAATGGCATCTCAAATCATTCTCACACTAAAACCTACTGAATGATAGACTGCCAAGCTACTGAAAAAGGCAGGGGTCTAACAAACATAAATTCTACTCCACGAGCTTCCAAATGTACCAGGGTTACAACGCACTCGCTGACCTCAGTGATCCCAGCGAATACCTCACCTTGGTTTCAGAGATCTCAAATGGGCTGGCACGGCAACAACCTCCTTCGATCACTCAGACTATTCTCGAACGTTCCAAGTAGGTCGTAAGACACGTCAACTATCGTCAATTATCCACACTCCTCCTGACAGAAGCAAGAACACCACCTTCACTACTCAACTACAAATCCCATTCTACAAAAACCCTGAGATGTATCTTTCCTACATAAATTTAAATAA
Source organism: Physcomitrium patens (assembly GCF_059467195.1). NCBI lineage: Eukaryota > Viridiplantae > Streptophyta > Bryopsida > Funariales > Funariaceae > Physcomitrium > Physcomitrium patens. The sequence continues at coordinate 1,846,009 of NC_143429.1, forward strand.
ACAGAAACTATGTCTCTGAAAATAGCTCTCTGGCAGAACATGCAGGGATCAAACAATAAATCAATAAATAAAAAACCATGAGTTGCAACAAGTCCCAGCACACATTCTCCTTGAAAACTTTGACCTTGCTTGGGAAAACGAGAATAGCAAAAAAAATAACTTCTCTACTACAGTAACAGTTACCGCGTCAAATTTCTAAAACATATCTACAACCTCCAATTATAGGTGAATCCTTCTAAACGACGAGTGAGAGAACGGAGGTCAGCTCCACAACCAACAAGCTGAAGGTCAAGAAGTTAAAATGCACCTCAGCTATCGTCAATAAGCCACACTCCTCCTGACAGAAGCAAGAACAACTTAACTTATCTATCAAATCCTTCATGTAAGCAGTGCCCTCGAAAACGTACTACCATGCAAAATAAGAAGTACGATTACCTTAAAATAAACAAGCGTTTAGGGGACTATATTGCAAGTTAAGAAGTGAACACAGGAAGCAATAAACACAAAGGAATATCAACTAGAGAGAAAGTTCTTAGAAGACTTCAAAGAAACTATGGATATAAGCTCCACCTCGAGGTATTGCATGGGTGGAATGAACAACAATGAACAGCAAGTTCTCCTCCAAGGAATCTCATTTGAGAGGTACATCAGGGAAGACATAAAACCAAATGCGTTCAATCTCATAAATCGAGTGAGAACCTCCACATACAGAGCGAGGATACTGTACATGCTATTATCGAATGAACAAACCGAATACTCGTAAGGAACTGAGGAAACGCAAGGGGACAACTCTCACATTCATGTAGAAGGCCGCATCAATGTATGGATTCAAGCGCCCATCACGTGTCATCGCAGTCATCTACACAAAAGTGGAGCATATTGCAGGTATAAGGAAACCAAAAACAGATGGCATGGTTTGTAAAGACTTTCACAAAATTAAATATATTCGAGGAATACTTCCGGAGGACATGAAAAAAATAAAGGAGATGGGAGTCCCCAGAAGGGAAAACATTGCAAGAAACAAGTAAGAATGCAGGAAACTACAATCTCTTGAAAGCTTTGATCGAAAAAGAGTGATGAAAAGATCAACCGCTTTTCCCGTAATGGAAATGACATCGTGTCTGGTTGTTTACGAAAAGAGAATGAGGATGGTCGAACATTAACAAAGACATGAAGAAGAGCTATCACCCTCCGCTTAGTGATCTACAGATCACACCATAGGTTCTCTTAGGTTCAAGCATTGTGATGTGGATATTACGAAAACTTCATTCGTCTGCTACAAGTTATTTGATGCGTATGGAGTGCGAGACTGTACCCAAGTAACGAATCAAATACTGCCCAAAAAATCGCTATGTGTCGTCTTCATCATCTGATGCATGCATCCCCACCATCCCCAACCTTTCTTCATGAGCACAAGCGTCGGTATTATGTACTTAATTGAACCCACTAAATGTCTGAATTCTCACATTGGAACGAAAATAAGCATAAAATTCAACTAAGCATGATATCCTGAGCGTGCAGAATCTGTCGGACTCCAAACTAAAAGGAACTCGTTTCTTACACAAAATCTCGTTATCATTCAGGGACTTGGAAGGGCAGGGCTATGTGATTGATCGAAAATCGATAGAATTGTGTCTGAAAAGGCAAATGAATTAAACAACAATCAAGAATATAGAAGAATTCTAATCGAATTTAGGTGGCAACATCACGTTCTAGTAAGAAAAAATTTACATCGAAGAACAACCGAATTCCTTTCCAGTCGACACCCTATTCACGAAACTTCTTGCCAAGGTGAAAGAGCGCCTTCAAATACTCCCACATGAACCCTCTCAAATGAACGAATTCAAGTAATGCTGAAGCACTTGGAACCTCCCTTATCAGAATAACCATGATTGAAATTTCACAAAACGAATTTGGTTCAGATTTGATTCACCGAGATGTAAAAACGTTTTCCAAGATGCAAAGAGAGAGAAAAAAAAATAATAAATAACATTGCCGGGATCGATGATGGCTGCAATTAGATTTACATTTCAAAATTCCAGGGTGGTCCTTTTCCTGCCTGCGACTACGTACAAGGGAAGAGAATTGCCAAAAGAGCGCACACTACCGATCAGGAGACATACCCTGAAAGAAAGCTCCGGCCGTTGTGCTCAGCTGCGCAACCAAGCGAGACGACGCATTCGCACTGTGCAATGGAAGCAACGATTGCAAGACTGCCATCTCCCCCGGCAAGCTAAAAACCACACAAACGGACAACAACAAACTTATCAACCAAAACACCGATCATCACACATCTAGATGAACCTCCAAAATCCCAAGCGCAACACGTGAAAACTCACGGCAAGGAAAAAATTGAGCATGCAATCGCACCGGAAGAAGTGTAACGCCGGGCGCCGCGTCTGACAGAAGGAGCTCGCGGGCGGTGAGGGAGCGGACGAGGAGGAGGGAGAGCAGGGGCTGCTCTTCCCCATCTTCATACTTCCTCCCACTGCTTCAGCACCGTTCGCCTTGCAAGAGCGCAGCGCAGACCTCGTGGTGGACAGGAAGGACCTGCCCATGGCCCTGCCCACGCTCGCCATCTCCGCCTCCAATTCCTCCTCCTCCACCAACAACAACACGCAACACAACACTAAATCCCTCCCCCTCGTGAATAACTGACTAAATGGCACCACTACCACGATGCTTTCTCTCAATCAATCAATCAAATCCCACACCAAACCAAACCAAACACAAAACAACGATGCTCTCACTCTTTCTTCCGCCCGAGTTGTGTCGGAGGGAAGACCAGTTGTATCTCGGCTTCGGCGTCCGGGGTTTAGTCTCCACGGCTGTAGGCGCTTTAGGGTTTGTATGGTCTCGGGAACCCAGAAAGAGTGGCCTATGACCAGGACGACCGGGATTCAGCGATCACCTGTGGGTTTGTCGAAATTTGCTTTGAATGTGTTATGAGATTTCATGCAACTAGTTGTCTATGTTTTTAAAATAATAATAATAATTTCGACAATTTAATGATATTTTAATTGAAAATCCAGATTACATTTAAATTTTTTTCACTTGCACCAATATCTTCGCATTTATATGTAGTTGATCTCGTTGTTATATATAGTTTATTTTATAATTGTGATTAACAGATTTGGACTATTTGTTTTATTTTTTTACTTCAAATAGAAGAAATAATTTACAAAGAAAATAACGACAGTGGTATTTTGGGTGGATTTCCAAAATGATCGTATCTCAGTTTAAAATTTTTCATACACTAATTAATAACAGGACAACAAAGTTTACACAAATTGTCTATACTGTCACCATCTATTCTGCATTAACAATTGCCTCTTAGAACTTTAAAATTGAAAATACTTAAATGGTGTTGACATCTTAAAGATGTTTTTTTCATGCACAAACAACTTTCACAGCAACTAGAAAACAAGTGACTAATCATGATATCTTTGGCAATTTCATAATCATGATACAATGTTTATTATCCAACTTACATTGAAACCTCATATAAAGGGGTATGGAAAGCAGACACGTAGCCCAGATAATAACACAAGACCGATAGCTACGTCCTAATTTTGAAAGAAAAGTAAACTGCCTTGTACAATTCGTTTTGGTCCTTAGGATATCCTAGTACAAAAATCAGGCAACCTGTATAGATTATAAACTCCATAATGATATCCTAAAACAAAAGAAGGATAAGCAATACATGTCAAGTTGTCTAGTCCTTTGGGTGTAAACTTACGACAAGTTCAGGACCAGTTCTCTAGCTTCTGCCCACAGCGGCATCAACGTCTCTAACGATTCCAGATTGGAAGGGTCTCTTGCTACGTTCTCCAGATAATGGCCCAATGCTTTATATAGCTTGCAGACGATGGAGCCATGAAGAGGCTGGTAGTTTCTCCTCTGCTCAAATGAAGATTCAAGCTCTGAAGAGCGTGCACTCGCTCTTTGTAATATAGATTCTGGCATGCCAGCAAGCCTAGCTACATTTACACCATAGCTCTTTGGACAAGCCCCAGGACACAGTTTGTACAAGAATGTTACTTCCTCGAGCCCACCTTTGGTGCTTGCCACTTTGCACCCCATATGATGCAACGCCACCTACAAAGATCAAGTAGAGAAGGCTGAATATATATATATATATATATATATATATATATATACGTTAAATATCTTACAAACTCACTCTTCATAGCCTCCATGTCATCTTATCAAAATCACTGCAGGAGTGAATGACAAAAAAATGCACTACCGTAGACTAAAAAAACTTACAGTAGGATCTGTTGCGTGCTCGGTGGCCAGACGATGATAATGGGTAGAAAAGATGCCTCGACACCCAATCGTATTAGTTAAGCCCCACAAAACAGCATGCCTGCAGGGAACGATAGGTCAGTTCTAACTGATAGAATAAAGATTGGAGCCGAAACTTTGCTGCAGAAAACCTTCAAGGACCAAGACAAAGACGTTCTGTCCAGTGCATGTCGACTGTCTCCACCTTTCAGATATATAAGATGTTATTTGAAGATTTATGTTTTTGCAACAACCACATAACTGCATGTCAATAACGCATCAAGCACTTTCGAAGAGACCAAATCGTGAGAAACTACTGCACTGGCTCAGGACTGTTGACCTGTGCGCTAGGCTCTTTATAAAGAACTGAGAGAGATGCCCATTCATTGGTAACTTACGCAATGGCCTGACCATCTGAAGTTGCTGTTCCGCGACCAAGCTCGTCCAAAGCCACCAAAGAGTTCTTTGTTGCAGAGCGCTGTCCAAGAGAAAGCTCAGATGATATGATATTCCTTGTATGTGACTACCGTAAACATCAAGTTTCTAGAAGATTTATATAAGAATAAATAATTCACTTTTACAATTCATCTACTCATTAAATTTACTCACCAGCATTGTAGCCGTTTCCTGAAGTTCAACAAGGAAAGTGCTTTGCCCAGCCATAATATTATCCCTAGCTCCCATTCTAACAAAAACTTGATCGACAGGCGCTAATTGCAACTCCTCAGCTGGCACGTCCGCCCCTACCTGTATCCAGATATGAGGGAGATGTTATTTTCACAAGTGTAAGAAATATCTCTAGTTCCAAGTTAGACCTTCTGTAGATGGAAATAAAGCTCATGTATGTCTAGGTCAGCAAAATTGTATCAAAGAGACCTAAGGTTCGGATTGATACCTGGGCTAGAATAACTGCCAGGCATACTTGTCGAAGAAGAGTAGACTTCCCTCCCATGTTCGGACCAGTCAGCAGCATAAAAGGTGGATGATGCTCTCCACCAAGATTTATATCATTTGGCACGAATGAGAATTCTTGCCCAACTGTAGGATGGCGAAGGCCCTTGGCATGGAACCAAGCAGCCTGCTGCCCACCTTCAGAAAAGGTAGGTGTGCAAGTAGGGCCCTCAGTGTACACACTAGCTGCTGAAATGCTAATTAGCACATCCAACTCTACAAACATCATCGGCATATAAGGAAAGCTCGGGTTAGATCAATTAAAAACGAAAGTGCCAGCAACCAGTCTTATCTCCTAATTTCCTTTCAAAGTTACTAATACCAGAAGATGCTGACGGTTGGTTAACCAAGAATCACCTTAGATGGCTACGACGATCATATTAAAGAAGTACATGCGATATCAGCAGATATTTAAGTCAATACCTGCAATGGTTTGAACAGCGGACAGCCAAGTTGAGTTATATTTACAAAAGTCGCGCACCAAACGCATTAGAATGTCCTTAAGAGCACTTTCTCGCTGCTCTTGTCCAGCAGCAAGCTCTTGTAAAAAGCTCTTAATAGCTGGACTCCAGTACCTCCGATAGCCCTGCCATGAAACTCGGGACATTCAGTCCTCGGTTCTCTCCTTGAGGCATTTTGTGCCATCTCTTCTACTACATCTACGTGGGCGCTTCCGTAGAAACTATCACAAAGGATTTATAATCATCTTAAATGAAGTGTTACATAAATAGAGATGGGCGTTGCATACTACATTTGGGGGAGATGCAGGAGCAGATCAAATCAGTTGTAAGAAAGGGGATGACGTGGTGACAACCTTTCGAGAAGAACGCACTTCAAAATCTCGAGGAACCTTCGCGAGAAATCGTTCAGGCACTTCCATTTGATAGGATTCTTTTCCCACAGTTAAGTACACAACCTGCATTTCAAAAGCCCCAAGCACTCAGAACAATCAAACAATTCTAATAATGAAAACAAAAACAAAAATATTTTATTTATAATAAAGTGAAACAAAATAAAGGAGGAAGGAAGGAAGGAAGGAACAAAAACAAAACAAAACAAAATCACCACAGAATCACGCAGCAATGCTTATCTGGTCTTGTCGCTTTAACTTAAAACCGTAAGAACAGCGGGCACACAAAGATTCAATAGAAGCAGAAATGAAAAGGCTAAGGACATCAGGATAAAAAAAACAACCTCTGAAGAGTTGCCAAAGTGCTCGCGTTGCTCTTCCAAGTAAGCATCAAGCTTACTCTCTACTTCGGAAATTACCGAAGATGCAGCATCAAAGTCACTATCTACACCTTCACGAGGCAGTATACGTCCAGACAATTCCGCTTCAGACCAATCAAATGCTACCTCAAAGTGCTCGATGGTTGATTTCATATCTGGCATACCCTTCCCTGATTGAAAGCACTAATTCAACATTAATCCCAACTCAAACAACTGGCTGAAAATCCTGCATCAAGGCGTGGTGGTCGCGAGCAACTAGGAAGTTGCTGGGTTGTAGTATCATCATCTAGAAAGGAGGGGAAACCAAAGGAAAAGGGTGGGGGGGGAAAGCTTAGTCATGGGTATAAAATATGCTTGGTTACCTACCAAATGTAAGTAAGTCCCTCAAGCGAGTGGATGAAAGTTCCGAAAGACAAGAATCAAAATTTTGAACTGCTTGTAACATTGACCGACACCCCCGCAACACCGAAGTGAATTGAAGCACTTGCTTCTTGCCTACATCCTCGTACATGACCACCTTTGCAGCATTTCTTCCATTGGATCCACTGCAGACCCAAACACCCAAGTTACAATCAAATCTACACTGAGAATCATAGCAGACATCTAATTTAATGGGTCGTGAAATAAGGGATGGCAACAGTGTCACAGGTACACAAGAGGCAAGGGACAGTGACCTTAACACACTAATAAGCTGTTCATCCTCAGTGAACTATTAAGTATTTTCCAACAGTTTAAAGTAGTGTTGAATTCACCTGCTGGCATACAATCGAGCCAGTGCACGTTCTAAGTCGAGCAATCCTCCCAATTCTTTCCTAAAACGAGCAACGGCATCTAATGCCACTCCCTGTCAAACAGCGAAGAGTTTAAGAGGAATAGTCGAAATGACTGCAAACAAATAAAGAAAACAATAAAAAGTAAGAAAATATCACATCACACAGAATAAGACCTCCCCATCTCACCTTCAAATCCTTCACAGCCATCTGGCGTTGTCTAATAGACTCCTCGAGAAGTAGAGGCCTCGCAAGCCACGCCCTCAATAATCGACGACCAAAAGGAGTTACACAATGATCCAGCTTCGCAAGCAATGTTCTGTGACAATAACTACCAATGCATTAGATGGTCGGTCAAATCAAAGATGAATTCAATGATGACAGGCAGGATCAATGCAAAGAAGCTCACCCATTTGTACCACCATCACCATTCTCCAAAACTTCCAGGTTTTCTAAAGCAGCACCATCCAGCACCATGTGAGGCTCAATTCTACGGAAGGCAGCATCCACTCCAGCTTTTCCCTGCTCCACTAACACCTTGCTTTCGGGATCTTGGAGGAGGGCGTCAAAAACTGGAAGTAGCTCAAACCGGCCAACAGCCAACAAAGCTTTATCCAATAAAGCTTGACGCAAATATGTGACACAAACTCCAAAGGCGGATAAAGCCATTTTTCCCTTCTCTCCAAGTCCTTTCACATATCTGAGAACATTCGGCAGTAACTCCTCGTCAGTCAGGTTCTCTTTCGCGTTTTTTGTCGAATCACTCCTAAGGCCGGAGTAAATACTGATAACCTCTTTCAAAGTCTTTTCTGAATCCCATAGATCGCTAGGATTCATTTCATTAACCAGCGGTTTTCTGGTGCAATCACGAAGAACTCGAGAAGTAGCACTAGAAAGGGTACTGCGAGGTAATATCAGCTCCACAGGTCTCAGCTCTGTTAATACCGAACTTAAGCGCATTCTGGCAGGATCATCTTCAAACTGCAAAAGCATGCCACCACGTTAACTTCAGAACCATCCGATCGATTTGCGCCGGCTGAAGACACCAAAGTAAATCTGAAATCGTAACAAGAAAAGCAAAAATGTTAACATACACAGAAAGAAAGGAAAAGAAAGAAACAAAGTGCTGACACCTGGCCCAACTGAAAGCAGCCGGTTGATGAATCGACCACGCAGAGACCAATTAACGGAGAACCGGTCTCTGAAACATGTTCTACAATTGATAACATTGCCATCCCCTCTCCACCCAGACGAGTCAAATCCGCATCCACCATTGTGCCCTTTGTGATCACAGCGCAGACTTCACGCATCACCACCTGCACAAAAACCATATTTGTATCCAAGGTTGCTCTTTGAAACATAAGCCATGAGAAAGTCTTGACGATTAAGCTGCTATTCGTACCTTATCCTTTGAACCAGTTTCTTTCCGTCGTTTTTCCAGCTGATCAGGTGTCTCTGTCTGCTCCACAACAAGAACTCGATATCCCTGCAACATGAAGATTTAAATTACAGAAGTATACTAGGATTGAGCCAACCAGGTACAGTCCAAGACTCGAGGCTTGTAGAGATGCGCCAAACATTAGTAAAAGACAACTTAGTTGCGAAGGTAGCTTCAATGTAAAGGTATTCTCAGGCTCAAAGAAGTAATTTCGATTTAGAGAAACCTCAGAGTGCAGCAGCGAGAGAGTGAGCGAGAGAGGAAAGCCTGGTAGAACATGAGTGACAATCATGTAGGTACCTTGAGAGCCAATTTGTGTGCATTGTCCGAAAAGTTCTTCTCTGGAAAGCCGCAGTGCGGTTGCTCACCCTGAAACAATTAAGATAGGATTGGGTTTTAATTTTTTTCCTTCCAGAATTAGCCAGAGGTCATTGATAGTATTACGTTGCCACATGGCGATCTGGCAGAAGTTTTTTTTAATTTTCTAACTTTGACAAATTTCACTTGGAATATCACAATTTGAACCTTCACGTCAATGTACTAAAAAAAAGAGCAGTCAAAATAATGTAAACCTTCATATACTGCAAGTCCAGCTCCTTCGCACCGATATGTGCATCCATTTCAAACATCTCATAGAATTTTCCCATCTACAGAGAGAATTGATCCAGCTGTCAATACACTGAACATAGCATCTTAAGATCTAGCAACGATTTCTTGACACGAAAGTACTTTCTTTACTGCGGACATCCTCTAGTTACAATGCTGACAATATATTCTATACCGCATCATGTAACAATACCTCATTGATACTAGATGCAGATGGACAGATTATGTGAATGAAACATGGACTTCATAAAATAACATCATGACATGCACTTAAATAGAAGACTCGCTATATAACAATATGCAAGATACAGGATCCTTAACTCTGAGCACATTCATAAGTACGACCTACCTTGAACAGCAGAACTTTATCCATGTGTTTGGCTTTAAACATCCACCACTGGCGCTGCACATGCCACCATAGTACATTCGATTAAACACGAATTCAAGGAGGAACACATAAAATAAAAATAAATGAAAAAAGGAAAAAAGGAAAAATGTGACATGAATAAACATTTAGAAGAGACTGTTGAAGGGTAAGTTCAAGACACAAACCACTAAGACATACCTGCCCTCCTGAAAGTCCTTTTATAAAATCTGCTGGAAGGTGTAGAGTGCAAGGATTGTAAGCAGGATCAGTGGGCTTTCTACCAGAAGCATCCTTGCGGTCCCTGCCACAACGATCGACAGTAATTCCTTCAAAATTGTGATACCAAACAGTAATGTGAGAACTATTATCGTAATCCCATAGGTAAAGAAGGCTCCTCACTCACATGGAATGAACTTCATTACTTAAATGGCACGGAACATAACATCTGGGACATAATTGAACTAAAAACTATACAATCATGGAGACTTCAGGTGGATGTCATTGGGTCGTGACAAAATCGCAATGCAGGTTAAACGAAACTCCTACATACATACATGGCAGGTGCTGGTACACAACAAATAAGAGCAGTATTACAAGATAGATCTGGAATTATGTACTGCGTTTGAACACTGAGACATTAGCGGCAAGCGTAGAGATAAAAACAAGCATGTAAAAACAGGACAAAAAACGGAGCAACCTACTTCCCAAGAAACTTGAACTTCTCTGAATCACGCCCACCAAATCGCTCGGCTGCTTCTCCCGCCAGCGGAGACGGGTCACCTGAGCGCAAGCGAGTTCAAGCAAACATTAGGTAATTCAGCATGCAGGATCACAGTTGAAAAAGCAGCATGCAAGAAATGCGAAGTAAAATGGAAGGATAGTTGAAAGTAAATGGAACAGCAAGCGTCAGAGGCGAAGATTCAGAGTGCAAATTACAAGATGTACATATGTAAACGATTGTTTTCCCGAGTTCACGCGCATTAATAACTCACTTGATACAATGCCATTCGAGAAACTTAGGGATGTTTCCAACCGTCCAGAATTGAGAGTGGTCGCTCCTGAAAGTCCCTTAGCCAGTGAAGAACCTTTCAGAGCTGCAGATCCCTTGCCAACGCTCAAAACTGGCTGGCTCAATTTCTTTACTCCCCGTCCAGTAGTCTTCTTGCTTGAGCTTGAAGGAGGATTTTTCTTAGGTTTCTTCCGTGCTTTACTGTCAGAATCACTCTCTTCCTCGGGTTCATTGAGTTCATCGTCTTCATCATCATCTTCAACTTCTTCTTGTTCACTTTCTTTACCCTCACTAGACTCAACATGAAAGTCAGCATCATCATCATCATCATCATCACCACTACCCTCATCAGATTCTACTATGCTCCTTAGTTGCCGCCTACTTCGTCCCCGTCTTGGCCTGCCTTCCTTCTCTTCCTCCATCGCAGCTGTTCCGCCAGCTGATTCATCTCCAGTGCTTGAATATCCCCTGTTGGATTCCGAATCGGAATTCGCACCTTCATTCAAACGACGCTTAGGTCGCTTACGTCCACCACCATTCTCTACTGTTTCAGATTCTGAAAGCCACTCCACTTTCTCCTTAACGATATCGACTTCTTCTTCTTCCCCATCATCATAAACGATCACATGCGTTTCTTCGTTCTTATTGTAATCTTTTACTCGACCCGCGTACCAGGCCTTGTCCAAGGGCCAATAAACCCTCAATCTCCGTCCGATCACTGACTTTGCGGAATCCTCCACAGCTCCACGAGGCGCAGAACCCATACGCTCTCGAGCCGACGAAATTACCAAAGAATCTGAATCTCTACGATCCTGAACTTTTTTCAATCTTCTTCTCTTCGCGGGCGTGGCTTCGACTTCATGCAATTCATCATTAGCTTCACCCTCACCGCCAATTGTCTTCGCGCCTTCCAGCACAGCTTCGCACTGCCCGACCTCAGCAGCAGCCTTCCTCTTTCCAGGGGTACAAGTAATCCCCGAATCCATATCAAGTTTTTTCTTCTCCTTCACAACAGACTCCTTCGGCGTTTCGGTATGCCCTACCTCCAGTCCACCTTTCTTCTTTCCATCACTCGCTTCAGGCAACGCCTTCCCAGGACTCTTGGTAAAAAACGATTTGATAGAACGCTGAGGACCGCTCTTTACAGGCGTCTGCTTATTCGCCGGCGCCATAGATCACCACTCAGCAAACAAATCACTTCCTCGCCAATGCCAGATCTCAGTCCCTCAAGTCAAGACTAGGCAAGCCTTCCGATCGCAATGCAGCACCAATTCAAGCACACAAAATCCTTTGTCAGATGAGCGAAGACACCGCCAAGAGCGAAGAAATCACGTGAGGGTGGAGCGGAAGCAATTGACCACCATCTTGCACACTGCACTGCGCCGGTGACCCTATACGGCAAGCTCAGAGCACTCGTTGAGTCGTAGAGCTCAACAACACTCTAGAGACCTACACAGGATTTGAATTCCCGCCGCAAACGAACACTCGCCTTGGAATCGTCGACATAATTGGCGGCTTCATGGCTGCTGATGACCATTCGGGGCGGAATATTTTTAGCCTGGTGACCGTGGCGGTATTAAGAGCTGTGCACATTATCCTCGGTCATTCGTGACTTCTGCCCTTCGTCCTTGGCCATAGGAGGTGCCAGTCCGCGGGGACTCATACCCGTGGACCTGGTGTCAGTTTCTGCTTGATCCAACTCACACTCCAAGTGCTTCAGAATGTAACAAATGAAGAATGAAGATATATCAAAATCAACCCTAAGGAATATAATAAAAAATAATTAAAAATATTTATCCTTTTATTTTCTTTTACCTGATAAAGAGTGGAAAATGTTACTTCAAATTCAAATTTGTGTCTTCTATGACAACTGTGTGCAGAATTTGATGAAAAACATTTTATTCTCAACTGAAAATCTGGAACTATACAAATTAGCAGTCCAACACTTTTCGAATCAATTCCTATTTTTTATGTCTCATTTTATGATTTCATACCTATATGCTTAACCTAATAATTTAAATCAATTATTTTCAATTGCAGCATACATGGTTAGTAGCCTATTTTTAATTTTTAAGATTTCTTACTAATCCATTTTTTTTCTTTTTTAATACAGTTTCATTCAAGCCCCAAAATCATGTTTTACAATTAATATTATTAAATAAATTTCTTTGAATTCTTTAAAATCAATAAATATTACCTTCAAAGAATTAGAAAATAAGTTTCAGCTATTTTTAAACAAGTGTATTCTCTCTTCCAAACAACAAAAAATGGTGGAAGGTATTGACATTATTTTTATATATATATATATATATATATATATATATATATCATTATTATACATTTACAACAAAACATTGGTAAATATGTACAATCCAATAGAAAAATGTAAGAGAATTTTTGATAATTCAAATTTCAAATGTTATTTGTGGCATTAGAGCTAAGAATTCACTATGGGTTAGAGTCAACATATTTCTCAATAGTTTAATATGTATATATATATATATATATATATATATATTCATGACTATATATATACTAATTATTATTATTGTTGTTGTTATTACTACTAATACAATTATAGATCATGCTAGGTTTTTTTATTTTTATAATCTATGTCATTGTTAGTTACACTATGTGTTAAAAGAGTGTTTATGTATATATATATATATATATATATATATATAAAAAATTCCTATTCAATAATAATTATTTAACTAGTATGTAAATGGTTGACATTTAAATATTGTCAATAGACAACTTATAGCCGCTATAAGTTGGTGGTACTACCATACAGATATAAATAGCCTAGACAATAATTATTTTTAAATCAAATGAACCTTGGTGGTAAGCTATTGTTAATGTCTTTGCGCCAAAAGGTTGTTGTCATTGAACTACAACCTTTTGCTATAAAAATCTAAAGTTGAAACTCACTCTGCATAGTTAGTTCTTTTGATGTACTATTACTATTGAAGACATGAATCATAACCAAACTCTAAAGAAATAATTCATTTCTTTTGCAATCAAATAAAGAAAATAGATAAATTAAAATTAAATATAAGATAGAAATTAGAATGGCTATTTTCAAATACAAAAGACTAGAGATTCTTAAATATAGACAAGAATGCAAGAAAGACAAAGGTTTTACATTTATCTCCATATATACTATTTGGCTAATAAGCTATGTGGCAATATTTTATAAGTCATCTAACTTGTGTCTAATTTGTGGGATATGTGTTTAAATTGTAAGACAAGTTTCCAACATGGCCAACTTGTACTACATATTGTAATCAAATGTTGAGAAAGTCCAAAATGCGGCAAATTATAATTGTTGCATACTTTGATATTTGTTCTATTGAAAGATAATTGATGGATCATCTCAACCATTAATAGTTATATATATATATATATATATATATTATTTTAAAAGATGATGGAAATCATCAAATTAGATTAGTCTAATACATCATTATGAGAGAGTATTAAAAGATACATATATAACTCCTATTGAATATTATGTGTTTGATTACTATATAGATTGTTGACATTGAAATATCACCACTTACAACTTGTAGTTGCCATAAGTTGGTGGTACTACCATATAGTCATAAATAATAATGCCAATCTTAATATAATTTGAGTGAATATATATATATATATATATATATATATAATTTGATTTTTTTTTTAAAAAAAAAAAAAACACACACACACACACACAAACTTAAATTGTAAAATCTCCAAAAAAAAATTTAAGTACAACCTTATTTGTAATATTGCAAAACAAGTTGTTTGGTTCAACCTTTTACCATTAAAAATACTCATAAATTTTGATACTTATCCTCCTAAAGTAAAATAAAAAAAATAAAAATTTGTGAAGAACTTTAAAAAATATTTTAAGAAACATATTTTAACTTTTTACAAAAAGAATCTGCAAGCTGACCACATAGTCTAACTTTGAATGCATTAACAAATTATATAAAGATTGCCATTGCTTTATTAGATTGACGGTTTTAAAAGAAAAACATATAATATATATGTGTATATATATGTGATGTATATAAACATATATATATATATATATATATATATCCAATCAACCGGATATTATTCTCACTGAGTCTTTAGGAAAGAAAACATTTCAAAGACACAGATTAAATCTATAAATTTAAAATCAAGCTTTAATTAACACTTTGATTAATAGTTTATTGTTTTACAGAAAAACGTACAAGAATTACCAAAATATATAGAGTTTGATTTTTGATATCAGAGAAATGAAAAAAATGAAAAAGAATCTAAATTCTAATAGAAACATAAACTAACATGTGCATTACATTTTAAGCAATTAGTAAATTACAGTAAAATGATTGAATATATTTTTGGGTATTGTTTAATTAGTCATTGCTAAATTTGAAATAAATTAATGAAAAAAAGGAAATTTTCAATATTTGATATATTAACGTAATTAGAATATCAATAAATTTTGTGAAAAAATAACATAAAATATTAACCAGACAAGAGTTACATATATATATATATATATATATATATATATATTAAAAATTAGTTAGATTTTTTTAAAATGATTAAGGGATTACTATATATATATATATATATATATTAAAAATTAGTTAGATTTTTTTAAAATGATTAAGGGATTACTATATATATATATATATATATATATATATATTAAAAATTAGTTAGATTTTTTTTAAATGATTAAGGGATTACTATATATATATATATATTAAAAATTAGTTAGATTTTTTTAAAATGATTAAGGGATTACTGTATATATATATATATTTTTAGATTTTTTTTTAAAAATTTTGTTTTACATCGAACTAATTTTTATAAAAATAAAGTTTTGATTATTGCTTTTATTCTTTCTTTAATTTTATCTAATATGGTTTCAATTTCATAACTATTAAATTTTAAGTTAACCAAAATTTATAGTTACTAAAATCATTCTTAGTGAAATTTAAAGACACAAATTAAATTTTAGTAGTAGGAGAATGTTGTAATGATTGAAAATGTGTTATGGCATACTTAACATAAAAATAAGTATACTAAATGAATTATTAAAAAAAATAAAAACTAGATATTAACTTCTAATGTATTTTTTGATCTCTTGTGTAGAACATCATTGATAATTTTAAGAATCTGAGAACTATCTTGTATTTGGTTAGACAAATGGTACATGTGTATAATCTTATTAAAATTGAAGCATAGAATTTTTTTGCACAATCAGTTCATATTTACTATTGTTTTCAAATAAATGCAGGAAAATAAATTCAGTAAATGAAAAATACTTATTTTAATTTAAATTTTAAAAATTTATGTACTTACACGAACTTCTATTTATTTATTTTCTTCTTCCTCTTCTTCTTTCAGAAATTTAAGTTTATTTCAGTAATTTTCCAGAAAAGTAAAACCTATTTAAAAAAAAAACTGTTTATATTTAGTGTAAAAATATGTGTGTATATATATATAAATACAACCTTTGAAATTTGGATTTCTAATTAATTGAACTGCAGAAAACTTTCATTTACTTTTATGTACTTCAAGTAAAGTACTATTAAAAGATTCTTTTTGAGTAGATAATGGATTTTTGCCCATCAATTCTAATTCCAAACACTATTGCCAATTAGTTCATATGGAGTTGTAATTAAAGGATGCTTCCATTATTATTATTACTACTATTATTAGTTTATCATATTTTTGTTGGGTTAAAATGATTTATTGAAGACAATGACGCACCTAATTAAGTAAGAGATTATAAGTGCAAGATGGGTGGGCTTACCCAATATTTTTCCCCTCACAAGAGTGTGGTAAATGAGATTTGTGACATCCATGGGAAAGAAGGAATAAGGGGCAAATGCCCTCCTCCTCTCCCATTCCACACTCTCGTCCTAAGGGATTTCCGTCCGTCTGTGCGTCAGAGGAGACGGAGGAATTGACGGAGGGGAGACGAAACCCTAACGAGGGTGGGGGAGCGGCGAGAGAGTGCGACAGGGCTGGGGGGAGACAAAGCGGCCGTAGCGCCACCATTGTGTTCTCTCTTTCACTTGCGTGCCCTTTGCTTCGCAGGCAGCGGCTCCGGTGCACCATCCCCTACCCCCCCCGGCCTTCTTCCCAGGGGCTCATCACCTCTGCAGTAGCCATGTCGTTCACCGCGCGCAGGAAGATCCAGAAGGAGAAAGGGCAGGAGCCGGACGAGTTCGAGGAATCCGTCGCCCAGGCCCTCTTCGATCTGGAGTCTACCAACTCTGAGCTCAAAAGTGAGCTTCGCGACCTCTTCATCAATTCCGCGAAGGAGGTTGATGTCTCCGGAAACCGCAAGGCCGTCATCATCCATGTGCCTTACCGTCTGCGCAAGGCTTTCCAGAAGATCCACGCTCGTCTTGTCCGAGAGTTGGAGAAGAAGTTCAGTGGGAAGGTGCGTTGTGATTATGGGATTTAGGTCAGGGGCCCTGTGGGTCTCGAAGTTGTCTAGGTCTTCTTTTATCGATTGTCTTTCGATGATGTGACGTCCACGTTATCATGTAGGGTTGTGTACATTGGGTTCCTGCCTCCATATTCATGTTGTAGTGTGTATAATTTAGGTAGTTTCATTGCACACCGTCAATTCTGTCGCATAGTTGGTGCATTGAAACTCAACTTTCACTATTTAAGTCAATTGCTTTTCTGAAGCCCAGGGATATTCACTACAGTCCATTTGTTTAGTGCACCCAGGTTACTGGAAGTACCGTCACAACAATTTTGTCAAATAGTTCGATTAGGGTTTTCACGAATGCGATGATGGCTTTACCCCTTCACATCGCATGAGCATATGTAATTGAGAAATAGGTCTGATTTTGTATTGAGAATCGATTTTCCTTCTTTGTTTCGCAGGATGTCGTGGTCATTGCCACTAGGCGCATCTTGAGGCCCCCCAAGAAGGGCTCAGCTGTGAACAGGCCAAGGAGTCGAACTTTGACCACCGTTCATGAGGCCGTTCTTGAGGATCTGGTCTACCCCTCAGAGATTGTGGGCAAGAGGGTGCGCTATCGTTTGGATGGGTCTCGCATCATGCGTGTGTACTTGGACCCCAAGGAGCGCAATACCACTGAGTACAAGTTAGAGACTTTTGCCGGAGTGTACAAGAAGTTGACAGGAAAGGAAGTCACATTTGAGTATCCTATCCAGGAGGCGGCTGCTGCTTAAGTATTTCAGAGCGTGTGATGGCTGTATTTGGATCGCGCATAGTCAGGGATCAGACCATGTGCAACCAATTAAATCTTGTAATCTTCTGAAATGGCAGTGCAAAGGAAGTTCTGCGTCAATTTTCTATAGTCCACTTTTATGCGCTCGATATCTTAACAGTCTTCCCTGAAAGTGGCTCTGAGTTATTCAATGTTTTGTCCTTCTGCTGTTGCCGGCTTCGGTCAGAAGTCCTAGGTCTCTTTTTTTAATTCCATCAGAACGTTTCCTTCTCATGTGCTGGTGTCTGGAATTGATGGGGCTTCTTAAGTGGCTTGATTGATTTATTAACCATGTCATCAATAGTCTTGGAACTGAGCTTTTACTGATCTACTCCTATGATTGCCAACCGTGTTTAACTGGTGAGCCTTCAGTTGTTCCATTCAGTTGAACCATTGGCTTCTCGATCTACACCAAATATGTGGGCTGTTATTTATGATATAGGCAAGGAAACACGGCTATATTGCTGTGTCCGGTGAGATGTATGCAAGTAAAGGGCGTAATTGCTGCATTGAACTTGTGCACTTATGAATTACCAGTAAGAAATTCCTTTTAGTTTTGTGTTTGTATGCATGACATTGTTTATGTACAGTCCATGTTTATAATATGTGCATTGATGTTTTATACGAGTATCCGTCTCTGTGTGTTTGGGAAATTACACTGAAATCTTTATTGTAATTGAAAATAACTGCATTAAGTCGATTCTGTAGATGATTTGACATTTTGGCGAAACTTAAAGTAACTCCTGCTACTGTAACTCAAATCAGTTCAAGATTTGTTGCATGTAGAATTAGCGTCTATCGATGACAAACACACACAGCCAAGCATCGGTTGCGTTGTTTTGAAGGTTTCGTTGATTACTCCATCACTGATAACTTAATTGTTGTGTGTTCTTTCTACAAGTGTCATGTAGTGTTACTGATTTGTCGACTTAATGAAGCTTTGTTATTAACCTTCCAGAAGTGACTGCCAATTGATTTCAATAACTTGGTAAATTTTATGGTATTTTTAATTTCGAATTTGCCATGATGCCCTTTTCAGAAGCATTTCAATTTACTCACTTATTCTGTTGTCTTCTGCATCAATGTAATTCATACCGTTCCCATACTTTCGTAAACTTGTGTTATTTAACCGTCATGTTCTGACAGTGATTTTAACATGTGATGTATTAAAAATGATGGAAAATATTACTAATTATGTAATATTAAAATGGTATAGAATTGAGTAGTATATTTTGGTTTTTATGAGTAATTCTTTGACTCTAATATTTACAAATATATACATACATAAATAAATATATATCTATATATATTAAAATGACCCATTCTTTTACTAAATCGTGCCACCCCATTATAACCATCATCTCCAAAAACCATCATTGCAATCATGGCCCTCATCTCCACCCCCCTTGTTCCCAACTCCAGTTCCTTCCATTCATAGCCTTCTTTATCCAAGAACCTTTTCTAGCTCTCATCTCAACCCCCTTGTTTCCTCTCATTTTCAACAATAGAGTGGATTGATTTAGTAAATGGGTGGGTCATTTTAACATTTCTCTCTCTCTCTCTATATATGTAGTTAGTTAGTTGGTGCTTCTTCTATTAATTAATATCATTTGTTGCAAAAAAAAAAAAAAACAAAAAAAAAAAACAAAACAAAACAAAACAAAGTATTAACTTTAAAGGTTTACTATTCATCAAAGGTGGAAATCAGTCGTGTTAAACATAAAGTTTTAACTTTAAAGGTTTACTATACTTGTGATAAGTCTTCACTTCTACATGTTTATTGTAAGACTGTTGAAGAGCAATATTGATTTCAAAGTATAAATCCATGAGTGACTTACTAATCAAATAAAGTATACTTGACTTAAAGACACTTGGCTTTTAAAAAAAGATTAATTCTAAACCTAATCAAATCAAGAATATCAAGTTTTTTTTTTTTTTTTTTTTTTTTTTTTTAGATAAATGAGATATATCTTTAGAATTCTAAAATCAAATATAATACATAAAAATATTTAAATGTATAATTTCTAAATAAATAAATATATATATATATATAATTCAGTGATTAACACTATCATATTGAACATTTTTATTTTAAATGCATTTGAATTTTGCTTATTTTTAAACTTGCACCTTGCTTTCTTCAAAAAATAATTTATTCTTGTAATATATAACTTTGAGTTATGATGTACATAATATAAAGAATTATGGTGTAATTCTATATTTAAAGACTCTAAAGAATATCTAAGACAAAGGAAACATGTGCTTTCTAAAATAATCTTAGAATATAAATTTATGTTTGTACATATTCTTAAAAAAACTCAATAATAAAAGACAAACTTATGTGAAATTTTCATTCAACTAAAATTTGACCTTTAAATGTATATAATTTAAATTTTATAGTATTAAATATTATTGTTTTAAAGATTAATGAATCAATTTTTTTGCTAGTACATAATATTTAAAACTATTATCATTCTTACAAATAATTTTAATTTTATAGAAAAACCTTTAAAAACTTGAATATGCAAAAGTAAATTTTTTTCTTTAGATTTTTTATTTTTATTTTTATAAAGGTTAAATTATATATATACACACATACACATACTATATTGGCTATGGACTTGTGCCTACAATTTGAGTAAAATAAAAAGATGGTTTAGGAATTAGTATTGAAGAAATAGAACTTTGAAGTCACAACACATAGTATCAACAAGGTTGTATACAAGGAGAGTATGGAGTAAGATGTCTCTCACTTCCAACACCCAATATTTATAGGTTGTGGTTGCTGCCTTACAAGACAACTTCCACTCATTGACTTTTACACACATGATCCTTGGTTCTAAGATCCTTTGGTATCTAATGTACCTCGAGGGTATTCTATGGTCCTTGAATCTTTTGGCATCTTACTAACCACAAAGGTATCCTATGTCAAATACTAATTATTCTTATCTAGTCTTTAAATATTCTCTTATTCATACTTTATCCTCTTGACTTGGACTCTTGGTCCTTGACCTCATCTTATATCTATAGGATGCCCTTTCTATGCACCAAGAGTCAACCCTTTGACCATTAGCAACTTATGTAAGATAATATCCTCTACAAGGTAACTTATTTTACTTTCATTTTTACTTCAATACTCCCACTTTGCTATTGGCGAAAAGACTTTCAATCCTAATGCCTTTGTTAATATGTGGTGCCTATCTTTTACTAATGCCTTTGTCAACAAATCAACAAGCATGTCTTTTGTTGCACAATACTTTATATTAATCACTCCCATTTTAATCTTTTCTCTTATGAAGTGATGTTGAATGTTAATAAACTTAGTCCTTAAATGATGCTTTGGATTCTTTGCAAATGCAAGACATCCTTGGTTCTCACACTTCATTGGAGTTGCTTCCATTTGCACATTTCCAATGTCCTCCAAAAGTTGTCTTAGCCATATTGCTTCCATTGCACCATAGCTTGCTGCCATGTACTCCACCTCCATTATTGACCTTGCAATTGTTGGTTGTCTTCTACAATTCCATGAAATTGCTCCCACTCCAACAAAGAATACATATCTCGTTGTTGACCTTCTATTATTTGCATCTCTAATCCAATCTGCATCACAATAACCATGCATAGTAATGTCATCACCTCCAAGACATAATTTGAAGTTCAAAGTACCTTTTAAGTACCTCATGATCTTTTTGATGGATTGGTCCAGCCTTTGACCATCAAAATTAATGGATTGGTCCAGCCTTTGACATGTGTTGACTCACAACACTCACCACATCTGCAAGTTCTATCCTTGTGCTAACCATTGCATATATTAGTGAGTCTATTGTTGCCTTGTATGGAACATCTTACATTTGTCCTTCATCTTCAGCAAACTCTTCTTCCGTGAGCTTCATCAACTTTAAATTGGCATCCAAAGATGTTCCAATAGGCTTACACTCCTCCATATTGAATTGTTTCAATACTTCTTCAATGTACTTACTTTGGCTCATTGTAATGGTCTTCTTAGCACGATCTCTTATAAACTCCACTCCTAAACAATTGTGAAGCTCTCCCAAATCACTCATCTCATACTCTTTTTTTAACTTTGCCTTCAACCAATCGATCATCTTCATAACATTGGTTGAGAAGATCAAATCATCAACATATAGGATGACAATCAATATGAACTCATTTGATTGCATCACATATAATGAATGATCAACTTCACTCCTTACAAACCCTTCATTTACAAAGAATGTATCAATACGTTGGTATCGTGTCCTTCAAGATTGCTTCAGCTTATACAAGGATTTCTTCAACTTACAAACAAGGTATTGTTTTCCATCTTCAACAAATCCTTGAGGTTGATCCATGTAGATGTCTTCTTCCAACTTTCCATTCAAGAAAGCTGTCTTTACATCCATTTGATGCATCTCCAAGTCCATTGCTACTTCAATTGCCACAATAGTTCTAATGGTGGTGAATTTGGCCATAGGAGAAAATATCTCATTGAAATCAATTCCAAAAACTTGTGAATATTCTTTGGCAACCAACCTAGTCTTGTATCTCACAACATTGTCCATTGTACCGCTTTTGGTTCAAAATACCTACTTACAATCAATTGAAGATTAATTTGATGGAAGTTGAGTCAATTTCCATGTTCCATTGTCCATGAGTGATTTTTACTCTTCTTCCATGACATTCTTCTACTTCATAGCATCCGTGGACTTTATTACATCACACAAACTCAATGAATCAACAAGGAGTGCAACATTGACATGTTCTTCACTTACTTGAAGAAAGATATAATTCTTCTACTATGTACCAAGATGTTTTTGATCTCTTAAAGGACATCTCCTTTCACTTGATGAAGATTCACCTTCATGCACTCCAATAGCTCTTGCAAACTTCTTTTTTCTTAAAAGTTGTCTCTTCACACTTAAAGGTTGGTACTCCTCATTACCATCATCATCTTCAACATCTTGATTGTCTTCATTACTAGTTTTAGCAATTGTAGGCATCTTATGATCTACCTTCTTTGATTCTTCATCTTCATTTGAAATTCCACCATTTTTACTATCATCATCATCTTTTTCTTCTTTCATTGCTGGATTTAAAGATGTGTCCACAAATACACCATTACTCCCACTTGGATACATCTCTAAGTGCTCACAAGTACTCTTGTGCTCCAAAAACTTTATATTACGACTTGTAATGATTTTCTTGGTTTCTAAACACATGAGCTTATATGCTTTGGTACCTTCACAATTCCCAACAAATATACATTTTGTTCCTTTTGCATCAAGTTTGGACTTCATACAATCTAGTTTCTTCGCATAAGTAAGGCATTCAAAGATCTTGATATGTGAAATACAAGGTTCTTTGCCACTCCAAGTTTCTTGGAAAGTCATTGATGTGAGTGCACTTGTTGGACATCTATTCCTTGTATACGCTGCATTGACCACAGCTTCTACCCAATATTCATGCCTAAGATTTTATGCATGAAGCATACTCCTTGTCATCTCAATAATGGTATGATTTGCTCTTTCAGCAACTCCATTTTATTGTGGAATGTAAGGAGTAGAGGTTTGTCTTGCAATGCCTTGATTTCTCAAAAATTCATCAAAATGCTTTGACATGTAGTCACCTCTATTGTTCGTTCATAATATTTTTATCTTCCACTTACATTGCTTCTCCACAAGTGCCTTGAATTCTTTAAATCTTGAGAAACACTCATTCTTAGCTTTAATAATGTATATCCACACCTTTCTTGAAAAATCATCCATAAATGTTACAAAGTGCCTTACTCCTCTAATTGATGATTTCTTCATTGGTCCACAAACATCAAAATGAATCATCTCCAATAATTTGCTTGTATGTGTTGTAATTCCACTTGGACATGAAGCCCTTTGTTGTTTGCCTTGGATACAACCTTTATAAGCAAGTGTCATAGTATTGTGGCTCAATTGACTAAGATCCAAGCCACTTACCATAGATTGGAGCTCTTTCATGCTTCTGGCATTCAAATGACCAAGTCATTAATGCCAAATGCCAAACTTGTCTTGATTTTGTGAAAAATCAGCATATACCCTCACTTCAATTACATTTACCTTCTTACAATTAATGAAGTAGAGATTGCCATCTCTAAGGCCTTTGGCAACATATTGTCCATTTAATGTCTTTTCAAAACACTCATCTATGTCAAATTGAACTTTACAACCATGTGATACAAGTTTGCTCATTGAAAGAAGATTCTTCTTCATCTTTGGCACATGTAAGACTTCCTTCAATCTGATCCTCTTGATTTAGTCCTTCACTACAATTTCCACTACAATGGAACCAATTTCAATGGCTTACACCATGCTATTATCTCCTAACCATAATTTTGTTGTTGGAATTCCTTCATAAGTGTCAAATGAACACTTGTATGGTGTCATGTACTTTGTGGCAATCGAATCTATAATCCACTTAGACATGGTAGCCATGGAGGCTCCTTCACTTGCCTTGAAAGTATAATCATCTCCACTAAAACTAACACTAGTATTATTTGCATTTTTCCTATCTCTTCTCTTGGTCTTGTAGCAATTTTTAACAAAATAATCTGATTTTTCACAAATATAGTAATTCCTTATCTTGTTTTTTGAATTATCACGTTGGTGTGGAAAGCTACCTTTGCCTTTTCTTGAGAATAGAGCCGAATCATTATTTTGAAGCTCCCTTTTTTTCCTCTTGGTTACTTCATATACAAGTCTTGATGTGACATAATTTATGGTAAGCTTCTTCATATTGATAGACTCCAATACCACAATGATGTAGTTGTAGGACTCGAGAAGGCTCATGAGTAATGTCAACACAATTTCTCTATCATCAACTCGTGTGTCAACAATTGCTAGTTGGTTTGCAAGTACTTTTACCTTATTGACATGAGCCATGAGGTCATTTCTTTCTTCCATCTTTATTGTTATGAACTTCCTCCTTCTCCATAGAATATTACCAAGGTTTGTACTCTCATAGATGTTGCAAAGAGTCTTCCATGCTTCTGTTGGTCTATTACAAGCAATTACATGTGAAAAGTTGGCATCATCAAGATTTGTTGTAATTATGCCAAAAGCCTTTGTTTCACGTTGTTTATACTCCTTCTTCACCTTGACATCAACATCATCACTAGGAAGCTCTTCACTTTCATCAACAATATTCCAAAGGTCCAATGAAGCCAACAAAAGCTCTATTTTCTTCTTCCAATGGTAGAAATTGTCACCTCTAAACTTCTCAATCACTCTCAAACCCTCACCCTCACTTGAAGCCATGTCTAAAGAAGGGGTGTATCAAAGAAAATCAACAAAAGAGAAGATAGAATTCTCAAAATCAACAAGAAGGTGTTGTTGCTTTAGAATCCCAAAATGCCCTCTTTGTGAGTAAACTAATGATTTTATTCTTTGATCACTCTCACCTTCACTTATAAGACTTCTCACAAGTTTTACATACTATCAAAACCTCTCTTACAAGCTTTGCCACTCTTTTATCACCTCTAATGTCTCATAACACCTCTTTTGACTATAAGAAGATCTATTAGGAACTTAAGTACATGAAAGTTCAATGTTAGTGTATCAATAAAGTAGATGAGCAATGAAAAACACGGATAGTGTTCTAAAACAACATTCTAAAGTGTATAACAATCTCTAAGACCATGAATGCACTTAACAACAAGTAAGAACATAACTACATCAACAACTAGATGCAAAAAGAGATTTAGAAGATACCAAATTCTAACATCAGCAACAATCATAAGATCTATTCTTCATAATAACAAAAAAAACTTCAAAGAACTTCAAAACTCACAACTAAAGGTGAGTGGGCCCATAACCTATTGAAGAAATAGAACTTTGAAGTTATAATATATAGTATCAACAAGGTTGTATACAAGGAGAGTATGGAGTAAGATGTCTCTCACTTCCAACAACCAATACTTATAGGTTATGGTTGCTACCCTACAAGACAACTTCCACTCATTGACTTTTACACACATGATCCTTGGTTCTAGGATCTTTTGGTATCTAATGTACCTCGAGGATATTTTATGGTCCTTGGATCCTTTGGCATCTTACTAACCACAAAGGTATCCTATGTCAAACACTAATTACTCTTATCTAGTCTTTGGATATTTCCTTGTTCATACTTTATCTTCTTGACTTTGACTCTTGGTCCTTGACTTTGTCCTATATCTATAGGATGCCCTTTCTATGCACCAAGAGTCAATCCTTTGACCATTAGCAACTTACCTAAGGTAATATCCTCTACAAGGTAATTTATTCTACTTTCATTTTTACTTCAACAATTAGTGATATTATTTGGTAACTGCAAACATATCTATCAAATGTAGATTTTTTATAACTTAAGTAATGTTTAGAAGTCTAATTAATTTAATTATGTGATTTTCAAATAAAGGATTTTTTACTATAATTAATTACTAAAAAGAAATAATTAAAAAATATAAAATAAATTATGAATAATATAAGATTCATTCAAATATTTTAAAATAAAATAAAATAAATTATGATTAACAATATGGTATGTGAATGTATTTTGTTTGAACATTTGTTTCTTTGAAGGCATCATTCTATATGCTTAAACTTTCAACCATCTTATTAAAACAAAAAGAACAATTATTAGACATCTACACCCACAACTATAGCACTTTATTATAGGCAATGTTACATATCAATCCAACAACTTGCCTCATGTTGTTTTCTAATGATACTTTAGTATATCCAATTTTTAACATTTTTTCTTGTGCTTTGTTAATTGTCATTGCATACACAATGTGCAACAAAATTGTTATAACATCAATGCAAAAATGTTGATTGGATTTATCCAAAAACAAAGTGATTTGTGGTATAAAACCAATGTGTCTAGCTTCTCTAGTTAAAAGTTCAGCTTATACAACCTTTCAATACTTTATTCACCTGTAAAGATGGAGTAAAGAGAGACCCCATAATAACTAATTTTATTCCTTGAAAACTTATACACAAGTGAGACTATATTCTATCATGTATATGTTCTAAAAACTATAAACTAGCAATTTTTTAAAAAATTTATGATTTTTTTATGCTGCATTGTATAATCACAAACATGATTGATATTCTACTAGTAATACATACTATTATTATCTTATTATTAACAAGTATTATTACTTACTAATGAACTCAATAAAACAAACACTATTTACACCCAAGAATTACTGGTCTTATTTCATTTAAATAAATCAAGTTTGCTCAAAGCCACCTTCATTACTACATGACCTTATTTATGAAAGCTGAATTGCACAAACAACAAACATGGAACACATCGCAAATGCTCTTTAAGGGTTTAGGTCGCCGATGCTTCCGAACCCTCGTGCTTCGGTATTTCCCGGTGTCGGTAACCCCGTTTTTTGTGGAAATCCTCAGTAAGCAGGATCGGGTGTCGGAGTCGGTGAGGTTTTCACCGAAGGTCGTCGATTGCAACCGTGAAACCCACGAAGGAATGGGCAGGCTCCCCGCTGTGCACATTTTGGCAGTAACATGCGGCTCTGGGATCCGGAGCTTCGGTGCTAGGTGTGCAATCTGAAAGTGGGTTCATTCGAAACTCTTCAAATTGATGTCGATTTGGGATTTTGAATCACAAATAGAGCTCTGTTTGTGTGGTGGATTGAAGGATGCGGAGTGCGGGATCCTTTGTTGTTTGTCATCTTGGATTCTAGTTGGAATGCTGATGGAACTGGTGTTTGCGGGTGGCTCAGAGTGTTAGGGTTTAGTGGTTCTGGGTGTAGTGGCGGAGTGGCACAATGAACAAACCAGGAAATCCAGGTGGACCAGGCGGAGGTGTGGGCAGTTTTGGTGCCGGGGGTGTAGCTGGCCCGACTGCCGCAGCGGCAGCGCAAGCAGCACAGAGGCAGCGGTCCCTTCTGCAAAGAGCAGATGCGGACATCGGAAGCTTATTGGATAACTTCTCGCATTTGTTGAAGGCTGCTCGGGTGAGAAGCTGATTGCCCTGTTTGCGCACAGTTTGATTGCGGAACCGCATATTTTGTCATCCTCAACTGTGTGATGCATTGAATTTGCTTCGGCATCTATTTCTTTTTTTCTACCTGTAAGTGTTGGTTGGAAATAAGTTGAATTGATCGCGTTGGATCGTTTTCATGTCCTTATTTTCGGATTAATTATGTTTTGGTTTTGTCTCAAGATGCTTGTAACCTTAGCGAGTTGCTGATAATCAGTGGATGCTTTAAGTTGTTGATCGGTGTTTTATTGATGTTTGCTGATAGATAAATGATCCGGTGAGGAATGGACAAGAAGCATTTCAGATGGAGGTCCACGCAGCTCGCGTAGTGAGTCTGTTACTCATCATCCCATGAATTTCTGAATTTTGGGTTGTCTTTGCATTATATATATATAAATATAACACATTTGATTGTCCGTGTTCACTCAAGTCTTATCCTCCGCTGTGCAGGTGCAGGCCGCAGATTCGTTACTTAAGCTGGTTTCGGAACTAAAACAGTCAGCTGTATTTTCAGACTTTTTGTCATTAAACCGGAGCATTAATCAACGGATTGTCAAGTTCGGAGAGCAAAGCCAAGATTCAGATAAACTCCTGTTCAACCTCGGAGATGAAATTGCTGCTTCTTTGCAGGAATTGGAGACTCATTACTACGCCTCTCCGTTCCGGTCATTAGAAGCTGATACAGAAATGCTCCAGCATCCGAGTAATGGAGTTGTCTAATAGACTAATTCCTTCCACAGGATGTCCCGGGAATTCTAGTTGGCCTTTCCTGGACGTTACTAGTAAATTTGTTCTTCTTGAGAGAATCCTCTGGTTTGTACTCCAAGTGCCATAAATTGCAATTTCTAGTGCTTCTTTTCGAAGTGTACTTCTCAATAAACTTGGTTTGAGCTAGACCTCAAACCCTACATCTGTTGCTTAGGCTGAATTCTGTACTGGTTCGTCATGCATTGGAGTGTAACATTGCCGCATGACAATGCTGAGATCGGCCAAGGTCGTCGTTCCTGGGCCCTTTTCATCGCTCAGTACATGATACCTCGTTTCTTATGGCAGCTCCTGTGCTCTCTGCTCTCCTGGATATCCGTGTGTGACGTCAACGAGGCCTCACAACGACTCAGGTGACCCCGCACCGAGAAACTAAATATCTGGCGTGATTGAGTGGATTGAAACTGCATTAATTTGCGAAATAGAGCTTTCTGTGACCTGGTCTTTTGTGTCTGGGCGTCGTGATGTGTGGAAAGCCAGATTACTCGCTCGGACCAGTTATTCAATATTTTCTGGCTTCTTAGTCACTTCACTGATGTTTTTCTTTCTAAGGAAAATGAATGCTTTGCTGTTGATCAATGAGCGTCGCCTTCATTTTGTGAACCTTCTATACGAAATCGAACCTTCCGAAATAGCTAACTTCCATGGTAAGCTTTGCCCCGACATGATCAACGTCTGAAGCGTTTTCGAAGGACAAGAGGACATATACACTTTCGATGGACCCCTCAAATTTGTATCCTAATGCTGTACCATGTTACAGCAATGGCTAGTTTAACGGTTTGAACATGTGAACATGTGAGCTTTCTCGACAGCGTCACGAATGCAGTGACGGCTTGAAACTTATGGGCTCGCACGGTTCCCACGCCATCTCGGATTCCGCATCTTCTGTGGCCGGACCCAGTACTCACTTCTG
Source organism: Physcomitrium patens (assembly GCF_059467195.1). NCBI lineage: Eukaryota > Viridiplantae > Streptophyta > Bryopsida > Funariales > Funariaceae > Physcomitrium > Physcomitrium patens. Next base: position 1,875,606 of record NC_143429.1, read on the forward strand.
CCTGGAGTGGATTGCAATCCACCTCAACAATTAATGGCTTCGAGGATAAGGACGCACAGCAGGAAAATATGACACTTTGGATAACCTAGACTGGTATCCGGGGTTCATTAGTTCGATGAATCTGGGCGAGAGCTTGCAGCCTGGCCAGCCACTATGAGCCTGTGGGATTCCTGGAAATGCTCATGGGAAGGCCTCCTTACTTTTGGAAATTGCCAAAAATACATAAATTAGTTTATTTTCGGATCAAAATGTGATTTTATTTCCAAAACTCTTGGAATTTATAAAATGAGAGTAATTTCTCTATATTTAGACAGTAGGAAGCTTTAACAATACATCAAACTGTTTTGCATGCACAATGCCTTCTGGATAGATTTGTGAGGACAGTTTGGGATATATACTTCTCATGTCTTAAAATGGAGAATCACTTTTCATTGTTGCAATATTTGGAGAAGTAGAAGCAAATCCACCACGGAATTGCATTTAAAAAAAAAATCAATGGCCAGTAGTCGCCCAAGCTTATTAGAAATTCAAAGTTGTAATGTTTGAATAACCAGCGATGGTGAAAAGTATTGATTTGTTAGAATAAGCAGAAAGGAAAACAACAAATTGTTGGCTAAATAACTCAAGGTCAGCGTTGGTGAACAAAGTCTAAAGTCAAGTTAAATGCAGTTTATAGATTTCTACTAATTGACGCATGTTTAGCTTGATAAGTTGTGTTGGAATAACAAGAGGTAGTTCATCTCTAAGTGTATTCAATGAGTCTTGCTCAACAACAATTTTGGTTATGTCTTTATCCAGTACTTATTTAAGAAATGAAAACTTGCTGCCATTAGAGATATCCAATTAGAGCAATCAAGTTGTATAGAAATTGCTTGTCTAAAGCATTAGTAAAAATGTGTTGCATAATCAAATCTAGCTAATGCAAACTGCACCAAATTCAAAAAATTCCAAACAAAACAACACATTTAATTTAAGAACCAAGACTATTGATTTGACTAGTTATGCACTAGTCATTATCAATTTCCACACCAATTATTTCTTGTTTCCATATAGAGCAAAGTGCATCCATAAACACAATGACTGTAATAAACATAATTTTATTAATGTGTTTATTAGAAAGAGAAATGGAAAGAAAATAACAGTTTTACATATCTCTATTGTGATTGAACCAATAACACATACCTAGGTAAGACATACCTTATTGTGTTGAATTTTTCAATGCAATTTAGAATCCCCAAACCTTCAACATTATATTTGGTAGAATTTAGAAAGAAACTACATAAAAAGTCGGGGCATGATTTGAGGTAATTTTGGTATTAACATCTCATAAATAATTAAGGCCACAATGTAGCACTCCACAAGAGGTACTTTATACACAATTTAAAGTGGCAAAATGTCTTGATTATGATTTTATAACCACAAATTTTACCATTGTTGTTATCAACTTGCAATTAGAAGATACTAAGAGCACATTTATATGTCATATTTTCAGTGTCATTGGAATTATAAAAAAAAAATCTATAATAATGACTACAACAATTAATTTGTTTGAAAGAAATACAATAAGTTAATCTTTATCACAATGAGAGTCCAAAGTGCTCACAAACAAAGTGTCAATGATACAATAAAATAATTCTTTGTTTTTTTATTAGATATCAAATATTAATACTCTCCTATTTCTTCAGATACTACCTTCATAAATACAATTTGTAATTATCAGTTTTGAAGGAATCAAAATATTTAAAGTTGATTTTTGCCATACACTTGACCTCAATAACTTTTTCTTTACTAAAAGCAATGCAAACAACAAGCAACACTAAACACTTTCGAAGAAGCCACATCTTGAGCTATAATTATCAATCAAAGCTTCTTTATATGCTTTGCATTAAATTCTTGCTTACTTGGTGGAGGAACACTTTTAAATGCATCTATGTTTGCCTTGTAGACACTTTCTTTAATTTCTAAACTCTAAAGAAAAAATATAAAAACAACTAAAAATACAAGGTGTTGAAGAAAAAACTTTAAATCCAAGAAAATTCTGTAATTATACTTAATTTTTTGCATAAAATAATGTTTTGTCTTGTCAATTCTATAATACCAGGAGCAATAATTCAAGCCATTTAATGCTAAATACAAATTGTAGAAGAATTATTGAGCAATAATTCAAGCCATTTAACATTGATAGGCAACAAAGAATATTCTTTAATTGAAATAGTTGTAATAATTACACCTAGAAAAAAAAAAGTAAGTATTATATCTCAACTAGATACATCTAATAATAGCTCTCATACAATTTGAACTACAATTGCATACAATAAAGTTATTCTAAACAAAAATATTGCAAGATTGCTAGCTTTTGAGAGGAAGGAGGAGAGAAAAATAAATGTATCTAGAATGTCAAGAAAGAAAAGAAAAGAATTAAATTAATAAAAGACTTTGAAGATATACAATGAAAGTTGCCTAAGTTTATGTAGATACAATTTGTATATGTGGTATATGTAAATCTTCAAATGCTTTCAGTGTAAAGTTTTTAAAAAAAAATCAAGGTATTATAATGTTATACTTTGTTGTTTTTTAAGTACTTTTCTTTACAACTATTAAAGATATTAGTACCTTTTTTACATATGAGATAATTCTAGCATCTTCAAAGAGATACTTGTAAATTTTAACAAATTTGAGTTTTCACAACATACTAAAGAATAAGACTACTTATAAAATAATTAAGAGTTAAAATTAACATTTTGTTTGATGATGTAAGTCTTAAAAGTGCTCCAATGTTAAGCCTGAAAATTAATATAGTCTTGTTAGGAAGAATAAAATGCACATCAATTCATACAGAATAGTTGATATGAGCCTAAAGTTGCATGATATTGTTGTAAGCATAAAATTCAGCTGATCAATTATTTAAGAATTGTAGGAAATCTTTAGATAATTTATTTTGTAGTTTCAAGCAAGTCAAACCAAGGCTAAATTCTCAACTATCAAGTTATTCACAAGATTAATAGAGAAAATCAATTTATTTATACAATGTAAAGAAGACACATCAAATTTGAAGCTAATAAAAGTTAAATAGCAAGTCCTAAACCATTCTCAAATGCCAAAAAGACATCAAATTCTTGCACATATACAAGTTCTAACTACACCAATCTAATGTGTAGTAAAGTTAACGACAAAAATTATGGTCAAAGGAGAAATGATACAAGTTGCTTCTAAAAGAACTTGCATCTTTTACACTAATTCAAGAACATGCACAAGAGTATGAAGAGAAGATACTAAGAATGAGGACAAGACATTAAAGAGGAGGGGAATAAAATGAAGAAGAGGAGATATTGAGAGAATAAACAAAACTATGTTATTTCTTACCCTTATTTAAAATAAAATAAAAAATCTAGACTTTATATTTAATATTTTTGGAATTTTAGCAACTTTCTCCAAAAATTAAGATGTTTGCTTATAGGCCATGGATTTCTTTAGTCTCTGAAAGTACTAGTGGACGGTGTTGGGCGGAGCTTGCAACTTTAGTATCACATTTTTTTAATTTGTTTTTTTGGATGAGCAGATCCTTAGTTTAAGTTTTTTTTTTTTCCTCCATGGTTTATGGAGTAAAGAGTACTACCTTTGTCTTCACACAACGCATCTTTATGCACTATTTCAACAAAGTCTTTGAAGATATATGTGTGTTGCAAGTCTCTTTGCCAAACATGTTATTTCTTACCATGCTTTAATTTTTTTTTAATGATTGACAAGTTGACATGTGTTTATATTCTTTATTTTATTTCAATTAGACATTATTTTACTCTTCGTCAATTTAGGTAAAATACAAAAATTTCAATAGTATTGGAGATTAAAAACATAAGATAATCATTCACAAAAAAATATAAACATTTTTTTAACAAACATGGTTTTTTCAAGTATCACTGGCACTTTTGTCTAATAAATGATATTCATGACAAACTTTACCAAAGTATTAGTTCAAAATATGACTTAATCAGTAAGTACTATTCTAGTGCTTTACAGTGAATAAGTCGCATTACTTAATTGAAAAAATATTACACATGTTACTAAAGAAAATAAATAAAATAATAATTCATGAGTTGTAGTTCCTAATCAGAACTGTAATAAATATCTTACCTTAAATTGGATCAAAAGATTAAACAAGCATCCCAGTCCTACAAACAAAAACATTGAAGAACGTAATAAGATATTTGGTAACATACCATAAAGTGAAACACATTTGTGTTACACATGTTAACATCTACTTATATCAGGTTTTCAAAACACAAACACAATCATTTATAATTTTCCTTGTGATGACACTGTTTCTGATAGCTTTCCTGATAGTGGATGTGATAGCGGCACTCCCTGATCCCCGACAACGTCGACGTTGATCGATCGACTTGGCGGCCATCTCCAGGCCAAGCTCTAGCTCTCAAAAGAACGACCAATCTCATCACTAAGACACAAACACGATGAATTTTCTAGTTCAACTTGTCTAATTGATGGTTACTCGAAGATCACTGGGAGCCACATCATGCACACACTGTTTACGGCGTCGATGGTCAGCGATCCATCTTCACAGGAGGAGGTGGATCCGAGCGAGCACGACGCGGCAGCTCATCGTCTTGCGAGGATTTCGTCTCCAGCTTCGACTTGGGGGCTTTCTTCCATCCCACGAAGCCTGCCACTTTGATGGACCGGCTCTTCTTAGGTCTGTGGGGAAGGGATTTGCCCTCCGGCGCCGGGAGGCTGCAGGGTGGGTTTGGGCTGTCCACGCTCTCGGTCTCCGAGATCTCGTCGACGTCTGAGAGGGGTCGCTGACAGTGCCGCTCCTCGAGGAAGTGTGGGTGCATCTCCAGCGCGTGCACATGCGAACCGGTTTCAACCCTTGTGTCTGTCGCCCAGATGGAGGCAGAGTCGTTCGGGAGAGAGCTTGGCTCCTTCGAGATGCCGGTAATGACATCTTTGGGGCAGTGGCTAGATGCGATGGTGTTGAGTTGGAAGCCGCCGGGCCAGCCTGGAAGAGCGCAAGCTGAATCGCAGCTGGATCGCCTACTCTCCGCCAAATTTCCGTTGCTATGGTTGTGCTCGGAAACTGGGACAGTGGCAGGAGAGGTCTTCAGAAGCGTCTTCACTACGTCGCTGATGTCCGCATCGCGGTGCGGGATTGGAAGATTTCGCGCTTCGTCCACGATCTCGTAATCGTCTTTGGGCTCGAACACCGTATTTTCCTGCCCCGGCTGATGCTTCACGCTGAGCTTCTTCAGCAAGGTTCCCCACAGGCTCTTCGGTCTTTCGGCATTCTCGCCTTCTCTACTCATACGATCCTGAAGTGAGAGAATGCGTCAAGATAATGTTCGTGTTTGAGTGAACCGGGCATTCGAACTTTCTATCAACCTTTAAAAATACAGAGTTTCTGTAAATTTGAATATTGATCGTACCTGATGACTTGCAAGCTCCAGACTTTTACGCATGGCTGCCACACTTATGGAAGACAATGCTGGGGAGATCGTTTGAAGAGGTGCATCGCGGCCAGGAGAGGAGCGAGCGGATTCGACATCCTTGAACAACAAAACTTGAAGCCATTTGTCCAGGTTCGACTTTCCAATATCCTTCAGTTCCTCATCATCGGCGTCGGCGCTTTGGTGCTGCCTGGCATCGTTTCGTCTAACTTTGTCAAGATGCGTAGCCAGCACCTGCTCCATAAGCTCGTCAAGGTTTCCTTCTGACATCCACGGAGGACCGTCCGCCATAGCCTCCCCAGCTGCCTCCGACGTAGGTATCTGGAACCGAATTTGCTGAAGAAGCTCATCTAAGTACTGTTGCTTACTTAATGCCGCTGTATCTGCGTTGGCTTTAAAGCTGTCGGTTTGAACCATAATGACATCTTTCTGGACTTCTCGTTTGGAATCAGACCTTGACTCTCCTGCGCTTGGAACTGAAATATCTAAGGTCGGTTCTGCTACCGGGGATTGGCTATGCTCGAAGGCATCATATCCCGCCATGTCCAGAGCACGCAAACCTGGCTTCGAGTTTCGAGTACAAAAGTCACGAAGTTCAGACGTCGGTCCATCGTGAAACTGCGACAACTCGCTCACCAATACGTTATTATCTTTGCAGGCGCCATCACTAGAGAGGCGAATCGCAGGACTCATTTCGTCATCGGCAAAGTCACTATCGCTTCCACTTTCTGCCAGGTACGACATGCACATATCTTCACATAAGATGCACGCAACAAACATATCAAACGCGATCTGATATTGTTTCCTCTTAGGCAGTTGCAACATCTCACTCGGAGGATATGGATGGTGTACCTGGTGTTTCACTGCCGGCTTCGTACCGTTGGTGCGGTTGAGGCACATCCCCCCTCAACCTAGCTCCTGTTGTGGAATCTATAAAGAAGTCGGGGCAAGAAGTTTTGGCCTCAACGCCGGGTGGTGCCTCCCACGGCGACAAATCCATCGAATCTTTCGCATTTCCGACCTGCATCGCAACTGCAACGAACACTCAAATTCGCTGCTAGACGAAGCTCGTGGCTAGAACCCACTAGAAATCAGGCATATGATTTGAAAGGCCAAAACTAGAGTTAGACTATGGTGATTAGCAGTCACCTTTGATTGCATGTCTGACGAGTGACTTTCGTGCAGCAGCCTGCTGATACTCTCGTCGAAGATTATAAACCTCGTCTTCTCCCTCGTCGCCAGTATCACTTCCCGACAACTGGTTCGCTGTCATGACGAGCTTCTCCTCTTCTTCATCGTCCTCTTGGTCCGTTGCTCGAAGGGAGACGCAGCTGCTAACATCAACAATATCCCGCCCCTGCGTGACCAGTTTTTTCTGGACTAGAGTGGTGCGTTTGCTCCCGTTCACTCTAGCTGCTGCTGCTTCCAAAAGCTCCCTCTGCGCGTGTCGCTGGAGAAGGTCGCTTTCCATAGCTTCACACGAGGCCTTCTGGGAGTCAAGACAGGCGATGAGGACGTTGCATGCTTCTCGAGTCAACCTCGCCTGCTCCTTATAAGACATGGTCCTTCGAAAAATGACCAAAATTCACTCAGCGAACGGGAAGTGAAGATGTCCTCAACTTCATCAAGAACGGGCACCTAAACTAACTGACTTAACAAATCTAGCTCTAGCAGCCCCACCCCGCCGAACAACCCTCCGCAGTAGGGCAATCTTAAACAAAAGCTAAAAAAAGTCGGATGCTGCAAAACTTGAAACAAGAGCAATATTGGGAAATGAAACTTCGGGAATAGGTGAACGCCCCTGACGTATGTAAGAAATCCCTCGCCGGTATTTCTGCCCATCTTCCACAGACCTAAATTCCAACTAAATGACATCGAGGAGTATGTAGAAGTCGTAGCTCATTGCTCTCGTCTAAGTCCGTCTCTTGAACCCCTACTGCTATGGAAAGATATGATCGAAGCGGAATTGAGAAAGAATGAACTAAGTTGGAAGGGGATACGAAAGGATTTTCAAGGGTAGGAGGAGGAGGGAGGAGAGGCCGAGGGGGAGAGAGCATACTGATGCATAGTATCACGCAGCACTCGTTCCAAGCAGAGACGATAAGACGACTGGCTCTCAGCCCATTTCCGCTGTTTTTCCACACGGTGCTTTTGTTTCTTAAGCAAGGCCTCAAGTTCCAGAGACTTGATCCTCTCTTTCTCATTCTCAAGCTTCAACTTCATCACCGTCTCCTCCAATTGTGCCAGTTCTTCCTCCTTCTCTCGTTTCTCTTCTTCTCTCATAATCTTCACCCGGAGTTCCTGCACATCACCGCCGTCGATTGATAGATGGGAATTCGAAGGGTTGGATAGAAAGAAATGTGTACATTACGATTTCAGATGCTGTTTGTGGGTGTGTGTGTGCGTGTGATACCTTCTGCAATGCAGTAGTGGCTGCAGACTGGCGTCCTAAAAGGTCATTCCGGCCAGGTCCGTTGGATTCCCGCCCGAGGTTCCTTGACACCGCCCTCATCAACCGATACTGCACAACACAAAACACAACGACTTGCATGTCAAACTTGAAAAAGCACCTCATTCTAGTACAGGTGTAAGGATAGGACACCGATTCGAAAAAATCTTAACCTCCAGCAGATTAAGCTCACCTTCTCTTTTATCTGCACAGCACTTCGATTGGCAAGAGTGGAGTCGTCCTCTTTAATCTCTTTCCAGCTGCCGGGTCCGAACTTAATAACCCCTCGTTTCACGGCCTCCTCTTCTTCAGCAGACCAAAGTTGCGTGGGTGAACTTCCTGAAGTGGTAAGCAGACACGTGAGGGTTCACAAAGATTGGAAGGGCGAACAATGCACAATTTAAGAAGGAAGAGGAACGTAGATTGATGCTTCTGGAACCAGTACCTAAAATCGCACCAAAGGGATAGGTGCCCAAGATATGTGAACCATCGGAGCTCGTTGGAGCTTTAGATGATACGCTTGCAGCTTGACCTCCAGCTTCCGCATTGTCCTTTGAGACGTTTACTATGGCTGCTGCCGCCAAGCCACAGAGTGCCTTCTTCTCACGGAACTGCTGAGGCCATGGACGGCATTCGCCGACATGCTCTCTAGCCACAGATTCGTCCTCTCCTCCTTCAAAGAACAACGCGAACGACCGCTTCCTGCATAGATGCACGCTTCAATGTCTCAGAAACGGTCCGCAGATGAGGTACTAGATTGAAATTGGACTAAAAATTTCAATCTCAAGAAGAGAATTGTGCGCAAGTACCTGAAATCAGCATTCTTGGCAGCGAAGGCAGATAGGAATTGGTTTATGGAACACCCGTGCTGCAAATCCCACCACGGCACCAAAAACTCGAGGCGATTCCGTTTCCGCAAATATGCTTGCCATTGCACAATCCGAAGGTTTGGCAGTTTTGTCTTCCCTCCTCCTGAAACACCGAGCATGACAACCTACTTAAGGCCCGATCCAGCGAGAGCATCAAGCAAAATTTACTGCCAGTGACAGACTTAAGCACCGACAGTGCCCACGAAAGAAAGTAGGATTATGTGAATTTTTTTTTGGGTTCGAGTGGGCTTACGAGAACGAGGAAACCAATGATCAATGTCCCATGCGAGTGGCGACGAGGGGTCAGCATTCCAGTAAACTACATTTCCGTAAGGATCGACTCTGAATTTTGCCGGATCAAAGCCAGCATTCCTGCACTCCATTTTGATGGCTTTAGTTGCTAGGCTGTAATCTAAATCTGCTTCTGCTCTTTCACATGCAAATCACATTGGTACATACCCGAGGTGGTCAAGCTGCTGCCAAAGCTCCTCTGCAAATTTTTGAGCCGTCGAAGACTCCTTCTCCCTTTCGGCAAGAACTGGAAACACGGTATCCCATTCTTTCAAATGTTGAAACTGCTTCAACATCCAACATGCCCATTAGACTCTCAGGGGTTATGGGAGTTTGAAATTTGTTGCACAAAAGAGGCTGACTCATTCGACTGGGCATATCACACACGGTGGGTGACCTTACAATGGTCCCCGCGGATCCGTGGCTACGGCAAACAGGATAAAAAGTGCAGACTGAAGCTTACATCGTCCGCTTGGGGAGAGTAGGGCAGGAAGCGCTGCGGCGGGCCCTCAGTGAAAGGTAGAGGCAAACCAGTAGCGTGGGCATGGCGGCACAAATTGGGATACGCAGAAGGATACCCTAGCTGGGGATCCACTTCAGTGTCCTCCACCTGAAACGTCATCTCTTCCCCTCTACTAAGCTGCAGTACCTCTGTAGGCGAGGCACCTCAACGCCCAGCGCATAACCTCGGACAAAGCTCTTCAAGTTATAACGACGACGACAACAACGACGTGCCTCACCAGCAGCAACACGCCGGGCATGATCAGGGAGATAAGTGGAACGCACATGGTGAATCAAAACGAGAGGCTAGTTTTCGGTCAGCATTGGTTGCAACGACGACGATGACGACGACGCAAAATCTCTTGGCTCTCAGCGCTGCGGAAACAGACACCCTAGCTTGCTGACGCCAAATCACACAGGCACCTTTCAACGGTCACGGAAACCTCGACACACACACAAGGCCTAGCTCCCCGCTGCCACCACCAGAGTGCTGAAGCTAGACGACCTCGACTGTCCAAATCTGCAGAGCTCAAGAGGACACGCCAATCACTGCCACACTGTTGCTGCATGTCGGGCATTAACTGGCGCCTTCGTGAGAAACGTGAGCTGGATCAAGGGGGAGACGGAGACCGCATGCTCCATCGTCTGATGCACACCCTCCTCCTCATGAGACAGCCATTACTCACCCTTCAACGAACTCCCATAAAAGAAATTCACATCTCGTTCAAAACTCTCGCCTTTTGTGCATTTTTCCCATCATCCCAAAGCCACGGGGGTATTGATATCAAAACTGCAAGAATTGCGAGCTCGCTGGGGGCGGTGAGGAAGAGGCTCGTGCTGGCTTCTCGCTCTCTCTCTTACGTGTGCCAGCAACCTTTCTCATGCTTCTTCGTCCCTGAGCTTGTAGCGGTTTGTCTTGAAGCGGCGTCTGAGCTGTGGGATCCAAATCAGTGAGCATCGCCATAATCTGTCTACCTCTCAGCGGGACAGACTTGGATTGAATTCTTCGGGATCAGAGCCCCTTTCGCTCTCATTACTGAGCGCCATGTGAATGCATGAATTGGGTCTTTTTCCTTCACGTCCTGTGGAATGCAGCTCTTCGCAATCTTTGGCAGCCTGAGGAGTACTCTCTTCTTCATCACGCAATGGAATTCTCCTGATAAATCATGCCCTCCTTTAAATCCATTATTAATGGCTGTCTCTACCTTCACATGTATATATATATATATATATAGATATAGATATGTATTTCCATCCATCCAGCTGGAGAAAAGGAAGAAAATTAGAGATGTAGTTATCAGTTACACACAATCCATTTGGTGTCGGCAACTATCATGCACAGGGACGCCATCCATCTTCAATTTCAACACACTATTATTTTAGCGCCTCTCTCTGCACCCCAGCTTCCATTTTCTCTCTTTGTTTAATTCTGTTTTTTGAATCCCAGGGTCTTATTCTCCCAATGCTAACTCTGCCCTGGAAATTGGAAGTTGCTCCCCGAGGTTTGAATTTGTTTGACTTTGTTACTTATATTTTTTTGCTTTATTTTTTTTCTGTTGGAGTCAGGTGGGTTTGGGGATTATAGTTATTCCTATATATTTTCCTTTCTCTTTATTGTATTCCTTGCGTATTATTGAGTTTTTGCATTGATCTGAGTAGTGCATGTTGTTGCATACATACATACATATACATATATACATATCTAAAGATAAACATATCGTGAGCCCATGATTGCCAAATCAAAGACCCACACACATTGGACCAGTGCAGCATGTGAGATTATAATACCAGAGCTGTTGTGTCCTGGCTCCCAACTCTGGTATTGTAGTATATATTTTTTGGAAATTTTCACCACATTTAAGGAGTTTGATTTACCCAAAGGAATCTCAATCCAGCTGAATTATACACAGAAGTGTATGTGTGAGAGGAACAAATATATATATATATATATATATACAAAGTAGGTAGACATAATTGTTTGTGCAGCCTTCCTGTGTGGGTAATTAAACAATCCACTCACCTGATAAATTTCACCACTGCACAACTGAGTGAGACCAGACCTTCTCAAAGAATGTTCCAAACTGTGAGACCATCACCAAATCTACATATGTATGTGTATATTTATCTAACTAGCTACTTCTTTTTTTAGTTATAGATATATATATATATATATATCTATAGGGTATTGCTATTGCTACCATAGTTTTTGCTATTGCCATCCCAATCCCTCATCCACCACATGTAATCTTTCTTCAAAACCTTTCGATTTAAACAATTTTTTTTTTTCAATATCTTTCTATCCACTCGAAAGAAATTGTTAGGAATTTTAAACAATAAATAAATAAATAATGTTAAGTAGTTGGTGGGTTGTAATGGCAATAACAAAAACTATGATGGCATGAGCAGTCCTATAGTTTTTACCTCTGGTTTTCCCCATTAGTGTAAAAACAGAAATAAATATATAAACAATGCTGAAAAATAAAAGCAAATCCAAGATAAATGTCAACCATCATGAACAGCTCTGGTGGTGGGTGTGGTACCAAGCCTAAAACTTTGGATCCAGTCCAAGAGGGCCCACAAACAGATCATAACCTTTATTTTTTTATTTTTTTAAATATATATATAACATAACAAAACAAAACAAAACCAAAATTGAACTATGACTATTCTGCAAAGCTAATGAATAGAGAACGTGAGCTGAAAAAAGCAAAAGGATGAGAGATCTGACCACAAAGTGAAGAAAGAAAGGGAGGCATTCAATTCATTAACCAGGCTACGATCATGGATAGATGCCTCTCATCCATTGGACCCGGGTCTTTCCACATCCACGCTTATCATCCACATCCACCTCAGCTTCCAGCTCAGCATCCTTACTCGCAAGCAATGTCGACCCTGGGATTCGGAATCCTAGATCCAACGGACACAGATGCCCGTCAGACATTCTTCGATGCTTCATTCCTTCATCGAGGGCACCGGGCCGGGGACGGGCCGGGTCGGGGTGGGGGTTCTATTGCCTTGACCCCCCCGGAATCAAGGGCTGTCCATACAAAGATTATTAAACGGAAGTCGGATCAAATTTTGTTTAGCTACGTAATTTTGTAATTCATTTTGGAATTATGTAAAATTATTTTTCAATGATGATGTGTTGTATTGAACGTGAGTTTGAATACTGGTTGACATATCAAAATATTTTATTGTTACATGTAATGGATTGTTAGCATCTCATCACATGGACAATTTTTTATTATGTGGGTATCATAATGCTTCTTCATTTCATTTAATGAACTTGATTCTGTTCCAATAAAATACTCTCATTCCTATGTAGAAGAAGTTTACCAAAATCTTACTATTTTTAATCGTGGATTTTAGCTTATGTATGCTGTTTTAAGAGAGTTTGTTCAACACTCTGTTGGATACTTCCACAGAGCAGGATATGTTCAAAGGCAAATTTCAATTCTAGAATACAAGCAGCTTGTGGATAATGAAGAATATGCCCTAAGCCCTAAGCTTGTAAAATGCATTTCACTCAATTGTTAGTTTTACAGACTCCTGTTTATTCTTTTTTCTTTTTCTTCATTTAACCTTGTTCTGAAAAGTTTAAATGTTTTTTGTTTACAAGAATATCCAAATCGAGAAACAGAAACATGAATATGATTTTAGCGAGCTTTGTTGTACCATTTGCTGATTTCAAAGTTTTATTTTACTTTAAGTTATGCATAAAACCTTTTCTATGGATTCATGAATATATATCTATATTACCTATGTTTCATAGTACAAATTAGCTTCTCTATGATTACTACTATTTAAAATATTTTCCTGACACCAATGATACTTGCTTTTTTATCCAAAATGAGTTCTGAACAGTAAGAGTTGATAACATATATATATATATATATATATATAATTTAGTAATAACATGCAGAAAGACGAAATACTCTCTACAAAATAAATGTAGAAAGTACCCATCAATATGTACTATTTCAAAATCGATTTAAGATGGTTAAATCATCAAAATGCACACACAAATACATGCACATGTATGTATTCGTACACACACATGTATGTGTACATACAACAATCAAGATAGCACAAAAGTTAAGCATCCAAAATTTATAGGAAACAATCGAGAAGTGAGAGAACTTCAGACATGAATTAATTAGATCACATAATCAACGCCCTAAAAAGTGAAAAATATTTAGTGTGTACAGACAGGACCTGTCACCTGGTCGCAATACCCGAGATTTCATAATAAGCCTTTTGTCCTTTTGTCCTTTTGTGTTCTCTTCACAATATAATTTAATTTAGAAGAGCACATAAACTAATGTTGAAAAAAGGTACTTGCCAACTACCTTAAAAGTACGTAGATATCTTCCATTTCACATAAAGGATATCGTTATATCTTCATAAAACAATAGATACGTGGTTTTCTGAACATTATTTTAATACATGAACAACAAATAGTTTGTGGTGCCCCATCTCGAGGTGTAGTACGGCAAAGATCATGTGGTTTGTTTTAAAATAGTTACATTAAATATGAAAATGGTCTTCATCTTACTCTAGTTTTGAGTTTAGAGTATGCTAGTGGATAAGATTCTTAATTTATTATTAGATTTATTTATTTATCTATTTTTTTTGTTTGTGGGACATGTTCAAACCAATGAAGGAAGAGTTCAAATTCAATCTGAAAAGATCCAGAGTCAATCCTGTTCGAAAAAGAAGTGAAAAAATAGAGAAAATCAGTGAAAAGTTTCATTTAATTATTCAAGTATGTAAACCAACGGTAATGTGAGTGGGACTAATTGTGCCTCTGGCGAGACAAAAACTCAGAATATATGTTTTTTATTGGTTATTATAAACAAGTTTAGTCAGTTGAGTGTGAATGTTTTGCATTGTTGTATTTTTCAGGCATAAAATTTTACAAAAAGTGCATGACCAAAATTTTGCTTCTGTTAAGTCAAATGCCACTTGCAACTGGGTATATTTTTCACATTAAGCATTAATTTAATTCAGGTTTATATGGTTTTAAATTTCGTTTTTCAGAAAGAAAAGAAAAGGGAATGAAATATATATATATATATATATATATATATATATATATCTTTATTGTCACTCACATGTGCATAATTTATAATTCTAACACAAAAAAATCATCATTTCATTGGAAATTAGAAGCCATCACAAGAATATTATTTGTATTATTATTTACTTTATAGTTACTTTATACAACAAATTAACACTTTGTAGAGTTTTTTATTTTATTTTATTGTTTTATTCTTTTTGAATAAATAAATTATATAAACATAAGCTACTCGAAAATATATATATATATATATATATATATATATATATTTGAATATAGGACTAAATTATTGTGAATGTCTTAGATGAATAGAAGTGTAAATCAAAGATGTTTAGGTTAGTGTTGCTCAAAATAATAAATTATTGATCTATGAACATTGTTTAGGATATTAAAAAATTACATAGCTTAAAAAATGGTTTAATAAGTACTATTCCATATTTTAAAACATACAATGGATTGAAGTGTAATTGGAAATTTAAGGTCATTTTATTAGACACGTTTTTATAATACATAACAAAATTGAAGTACAAACAACAGAAATCTGTTTAGAAGTTTGACAATTAATTTGGATGCAATTTATACACTTCATTGATTTAGGCTAAAACATGCACAAGTGAATTACTTATACACATGGCACTTGATAAAGAATAAGTTTTGAAGAATAAATTTATACTAGTAATCTGTCCATTAAAAAGGAAGAGTTTTATGTCACAAGCAAAAAATAAAGAGATATACAAAGAACGTAAGCGAATCTCCTAATTTTCCAAGATTTTATTAACAGAATTAATCTTACCAACAAGGATATTAGATTGACTTGACAAGCATGAAGCATGGATAACAATTACATTTTATGTTGAATTCCCAAGGATTGATTCTAAATCCCAATAGAGAAAATGAAGTAATGTTTTCATTTACAACTACAAATCACAAAATTCCATTTTTATTTTGAATTTTACACACACACACACACACATATATATATATATATACAACAATTTAAATGTTTCTTTTCAAATTTTTCATTATTTTTAATCACAAATTTTCTTATTTTCAGTTAAATATTTATCACATAAATAATGTTATTGCCCTTTAAACATATTACTAAAGATATTTTACTAATATAAGCGAGAGAATGGCAAAAATTGGGTGAGAGAACAGCAAGAGCCTATCTATATATATGTGTATATATGAAATAAATATGAAATGTAAGGCAATGCTAATTTAATGTGAAAAATCAAAAGACAGCTTCCTGAGTGCATAAGAAATGTGCTGACATTCGGAAAGACATGACAGCACAAACCAGCAATCAAAATGTGTTGTGAGTAGAAACAAAAATATTAGACCATATAGTCTCGATTTGACATACAACCTCAAAAGTGTGTTTGTACAGTATAACTAAAAGTACGAAATTCACTATATCTAATTAGTTAATCCAGATATCAAACTTCATAATGATTTGTTCTCCCAAACTATGGTTTCTGAAGTTGATGGCAGAAGTTGTGAAAATTATTTTAAAGAAGTGTCCATAACTTTCGCTATCATGATCTAGAAAGGAATCTTACAGAAAATATTCCCCTCCACCTCAAGATGTACGCATCAGGCATCGAAATAACACATCCTCAGTACCATAACCAGTACATCACGGCAGCAAGCAAATGTGAAAACAGTCACTTCAGTAGCTTTACACCACAACCACCACCACCACAAAGGTGCAACAGAACAAATTCATATACTATCTAGGAATTCATTGAAACGTGGAATTTTTGAAGTCGAATTCTTAAAATATGTTGCACTTCACGACTACACCAACATGATGGTGTGTGCCAAGAGAAAATCTCTTAGACGTCTTTACAATATGAGGTTACAACTTCTCGTCACCAATGAGACAAGTGATCGTATCAACTTCTGAACGCCTTCACGTAATAAAGCTGACTAATTGTACACCATGTATTTGGGTGTCGCACTAAATTTCTGGTATCCTTTGATGACCTTGTTGACAGCTTCCAAAAAGTCCTTCTCTGTCACAGTCTTCCTGCGTGCACGAATGGCATACATACCTGCCTCTGTACACACACTCCGGATATCTGCTCCTGCAGATCAAGCACTTGCTTCAGTGACATGGTTTGAGATTTCACACTAGTGCTGATCAACTCACGATTCGACAACATTCTACAGTCGCCTGCATCATTCACGTTATCACCAAAGTTGCACTGGACACCACAATCAGACACCTATCATTTACTAAAGAACATGCATTTACGTCTATTATTTAATAAAGGACACGCAGTACTTGATCTTCATCAGAATGCTCTTAAACGAACATAAAATTGAAAGCCAACGTCAAATTCCGTGAAAAGCCAACTTCAACACATAGATGCATCCAGACCTAACCCAATGACGTAGATTAGAACCTGTTGAATTGGGGCAAAGGCGGGAAAGAAGCTCGAAACGAATGTCTCGCTCGGTATTCATGGTTCGCGTATGGATCTTGAAAATCTGGGTTCGGCTTTCCAGATCAGGCAACCCAAACTCTACCTTACGATCCAACCGACCTGGCCGTAGAAGCGCTGGATCTAGTGTATCAGGTCTGTAAAAAACCACATGTTCGTTTACAAGGCGAATGTTTGAGCTGTCTAAAATCGCTTGAATTACATTATTGATTTGATGGGTGTACAAACACCTCTGATAATTCTGACGCAACGTCCACAAACAGATCCTACACCAACTCCACAGAAGCAGAGCACCATTAACTTCAAGATAAATATGTCAGCGAGGGATTTTACCTATTCGTTGCCATCAATACTTTGATATTACCACGAGCATCGAAACCGTCAAGTTGATTGACGATTTCAAGCATTGTTCTTTGAACCTCATTATCACCCCCCAATCCATCGTCAAACCGAGCACCTCCAATAGCATCTACCTCATCAAAAAATACAATGCAGGCCTTCTTTGAACGAGCCATCTGCTCACAAGTAACATGGACAGGTTGCACCATGAGAATCATCAAAATACGTCACATGAAAACTAATGTTCATCTAAACAAATAAACAATAAATTAGCACCTAAAGAGAAGCAATGCGAAATATATTTTTAAGGCACAATAAAAATCACATGGATGAAAATTCTCTTCAGTCATCTACATGTCATCTGCAATTTTTACGCTTGGCGTAGCTTTTCTGGCAAATTCTCTTGGAATCCTCTTTAACGCCAACCCATCTTAAATCTGAAAGATGCGGAGAGATCACCATGTATCTTACCTGAAAAAGCTCACGAACCATGCGAGCTCCCTCTCCTACATATTTCTGAACAAGCTCACTGCCAATAACACGAATGAAGCATGCATCTGTCCTATTTGCAACAGCTCTAGCCAACAGAGTCTTCCCAGTACCGGGAGGACCGTAGCAAAGAACTCCTTTAGGTGGGTCGATTCCCAATTTTACGAACTTCTCCGGGTGCAACATAGGCAACTCCACTACCTATTCAGGACACCGAAGAATTATTAGACAGCAGCACCAAACGAAGCTGTGACGAGCAATATAAAATCATCATCGGCACTTCTCTACCTAATTACAATAACTTTTTAAAAATTAAAATATAACTACCAAAGGCAAATAGGGCATCAAACTCGCAATACAACATGCATAAGTATGTTGCTCGCCAAAAAGGACCAGAAACTTCACAAACCAAGCATTCAAATTACGAAAAAATAACAAGTTGGTTTCACTAACCTCACGCATCTTTTCTATTTGTTCCTTACAGCCTCCAATATCATTGTACGTAACATCTGGCTTTTCTTCTACTGTCATCATAGTGACACTCGGGTCAATCTTAGGTGGCAGCGGAATCTGGATTTGGTACTTGTTTCGGTCTACCCTGCACAGGTATATTATAACTAATAAAGTTAAGAAGCACATCCACTTTACCTAGCTAAAACAGTTACCACAACGTTAACAAAGAGATATAGTTGAGAGATGTATCAAAATCCTAATTTAACAAAAATAGCGCACCCATATGACAAAACGAAAAATCAGGACGACATACCCAACACGCATACCCTCCTCTATATCTGTTGGAGACACCTTCTCACCCAATCCAACAACAAACTGCCACACCAAATACACAAGCTTAATGATCATGTGCAGATGAACTAGCGATGAACAAGAATATCATGGCCGTGTTACCGGAGTCATGAACTAGAAATTATTTCAGCAAGTCATAATGAGATAAAACCAAAAGAATCCGAATGATGAATTGTAAAATAATACAGTGGATGCGCAAGCAGCTCCAGAAATTCAGCTCAAAGACTTTGAGACAATACTATGAATGCTCAAAGTTGAATTTGAAGAACACGATCCCAACATCAGCAGAAACAAAACGACCAAGCGATGAACTGTTTGGTCTTACAAAAACGGTATGATACCTTGGCAATCTGCTTCACGTTGATGACGTATTTGGAGTCATCCGTATTGGCGTTGATTATCTTTGTACACCTGGCAACCTGCCACAATTAATAAATTAAGTTATTACCACCCGTCTGCTAAATACGAGTAAGAAATGCACGAGATCATGTCGAGAAGTTTGACAACCTGGCTGGGATTAACTAACCTGCAATGGTTGTTCCTCTTGCATCATCTGCTTATCTGATACGAGATCCCACTGACTAGGCACTGCCAGCCCGGTGTCGGACTCTTTGATTCCTGCTCATGCCGTGACACAACTAACTCTTAGAAACTAAATGGAAAGAGAGGTAAGCGAAATGTCACACAATATTAGGACCATCAAACAGTTCCTACATACAGCTACAAGCACAGCCTACTGATCAATATCAGACATGTCATCGGAAAAATCGGCGAGAGTAACTAGAATGAGAGTGTTGTAGGCAATTTTCAACTAAATAGATTAAAAAACACATGGATTACATCAAGCATAAGACTGACCACAGTCTCCATAAATGAAATTAGATTCTTCTTCTTCTCATTATTATTATTATTATTATTATTTACTTATTTTCATTTCAACATACCGCACAAGTCGTTGACCTTCTTAGCCATCACTTTGATGTCCTTTTCAGTCCTCTTGATTAAATTTGCATATGGACCCAAGCCCTGCAGATGCAACCAAGTAGATCATTATTCATCAGGAAGGTAAAAAACCCCATATCTTTTGGACTGGTCGTTTCCAAAGAAGACTGAGACTGTCGACAGCCAAGTGAACCATAGTTACCAAGAAGATGTACAAGTCAGTCCTGTTCTATCCAAGTATTAGAGCTACCTCAGAATCGTTTCTACAGGCATAAGCATTCGGAAGTGTTTCAAGGAAAGGAAAAAAAAAAAAAAAAAAAAAAAAAAAAAAAAAAAACTGGGACTTCAGAAGTCTATTCGTACAAGATGTAGCCTCAAAAAGATTTTAGGGTTCCATAAAATAATTACAACCTGCAATTCTAAGTTAGAGCTAAACGGTTCACTGCCAAATTCTTGAAACTCTTCCATCCATCACGAATTCATCGTGACTTGCAGGTCACGTCCCGTGTGCAAATAAAGTTTCACAAACCATACAACGGCTATCAAACATGAATAGCGAAAAAAACAAAAAGGATCGAAAGAAACTATGAACAACTCAAGTCATACAACAAGAGCATGCCAAAATCAACCCGCTCCCGGTTCTCAAAACAGCACGAAATGCCGACATCCGATAACACTACCAAACTCCGCAAATCCCTGTCAAATGCGGATCCACAAGGGATTGTATACATAGCAATAATTCATTCTTCAATCTATTTCCAAAAACAGCTCGCAATACACCGCGACAAAACCACGTCCAAATCCACAAAAGACCTCGAATTCTCAATTCTTCGTCACCTTAGCTAACAATCCCAGAAAAAACGTGAAACAATTCCACATGCATACAAAGCAGTGCTCCGCGATTGAAGTAATCGACCAATTCGTTTCCACACGTAACCATATTTAACAGAAGACAAAAACGCAGAGATACAAATTCCACGCCCAAGACCGATCGAAAACGGCATCACACGACACGGAGCTCGCGTCAAGACCAAAAGCGCACTCACATAGGTTTTGAGCAGTGCGATGTCATCCTCATCGAGCGGGGGCGGGTTCTTCTCCTTGAGAAGATCGTCGGCGATGTCCGCCATGCTGCGCGGAGCTCGGCGAAACGGTGACGACACAGCGGAGGAGCGAGCGAGCGAGAGAGAGAGCGAGAGATCGAATTAGGGTTTTAGAGTGGACGGACTCTACCCCGCAAGTATTGAAGAATAGCTGCACTGCAAACAGACAGCCTCCCTTCCTTCCTTCCTTAGTTCTCACTAATGTGTCACTGAATCCACTCACTTACTCACGCTGACGACGACGACGACGATAGCGACGAAGGTGGTGACGAAGGTGTCAGTTGTGTTCGTTCGTCGTTCCCACTACATCGAAAAAACCATCCATTTCTTCATCCATTGGAAATGAATTGTTCTGTTCATCCTAATTTCGTTGTCGATCGCTTCGACGCCCAACGTCATGGATGTGTGTATAAGATGGGATTCGACCCGTTGGATGAAATAGAGGTTGTCGTCCATTTCCGAACAGAATGGCGCTTTGAGTTGGGCCCAAATGAATCACATGATTTAAAGTAAGAAAAAGGTTTCCCCTTTACTTGCACATTTTCATTCAAAATATATGGAAAAATGATTGATTGAATTAGTTTGGGATATATTTATTAAGAAACTCTTGCAATGAATGCAAATACACATGAATAAGAATCAAAC
The DNA here is from genome assembly GCF_059467195.1 of Physcomitrium patens. Taxonomy (NCBI): domain Eukaryota; kingdom Viridiplantae; phylum Streptophyta; class Bryopsida; order Funariales; family Funariaceae; genus Physcomitrium; species Physcomitrium patens. Next base: position 1,897,027 of record NC_143429.1, read on the forward strand.
TATGAAGAGTAACTGTTTCATAAATTACCGTGATAATAAATTATGAAGTTAAAAATCACTGGTGATGTGGCTTTCTTTCCACTAATGGGTAATGTTTTGGAAGAATATAGATTTACACATGCATTGCTAAGGTAAGAATGTGTGTTCTGGCCTATTTTTATAGCACTACACAATTTTTAGAGCCTATTTTTATACACTATTTTTATGCTTAATCAATTCACAACTTGAAAAGTTACTTCTAATGTGCTAAGAGCACATTTTCATGGTGTACGAGGATATGAATGGAATTTAGATTTTGTGAAGGAAAAGTTTGAAGATCTTCTCCACAAATAAAAAACACAGTATTAATTATATAATAGATGTGTGTGTATAATGTGGGAAACTTAGAGAACATGGGAACCATAAAATACATGGAAGTGTGGATGAATAAGAGAATGGATGGATGTGTTGAAGATTGCAATGCCCAATGGCAGCGGTTTGTGCTAGAAAACATAAATATGTACTAAATAAGAATTATGTTTGCCAATTATATTGAAGAAACATAAATGGTTCTATTGTTATATGTATATGTATATATATATATATATATATATAATGCAATTAACTATTAATATCCAGGTCCAGTTTCTTTAGCACATTAAACCTATTTTCAAGCTATAAAAAAATATAAAAAAATATAAAGTTAAGCTTTGTATGATTATATTAGTTCCAAATTAATTAATTTAAAAACATTTCTCTTAAAATATTACTCACTTTTTTAGTTTTCTGTTTATTTAAACCAATTTATTATTTTAAAATTTATAATAAAAAACTTCACGTCATTTTAAACATTATTTCTTAGATAATAAGAAAATATTCATTCAGTGATGGGTGTTATGCATCAATATTAGTACAAACAGGTATATCATGGAAAAAATTGCCAAATACATGATCTTCCTTACAATTAAACTTTCGTCACAATCTGTTTATTTTTATTGGATTGTAAAATATAATAGTAATAATAATAATAAAATTGGTGACCATTGTATAATTTTTTTGTTATAGAGCATTACATTGTTTCTTGTTGATTCCTAAAGTTGATATATAAGCCTTCTTCAAATCATAACAGATCCAAATGAATTGAAAGTGTAAACTTATGAAATAGAAACTTTCACTATTTCTGCAATCTTTAAAGAAAACTTTTGACCATGGCCACACAATCTTTGAAATGAAAAACTTTCGTAAATATTCCCCTGTTTGTATTACCAAGGGCATGTGTCACATGTCAATGGTCATCTCAGGAGTACTTTATTAAATTATTTTTTTATAAAAAAAATCTGAACATTTTAGTTTAGAACATGCCAAGTCTTGCAATATAGTCTCTTCTGAGAAATAATTTAAGAAAAACCAATGTAGCATCTTACAAACAAGGAACTGAATGTTTAGACAAATATTTTAGTGTGGAATGCAACATCAGCATTGAGGTTTGAATTCATTACATCATACTCCTGCCAACTGTGATTTAGCCATCATCTTTACTGCTATTTTTATGTTGAAATATAAATAATGTGTCATTGATTTTCATTTGTTTATCAAAAACTATTATTGTATTCATCATTATCCATACTTCTAAAATCTAAGCTATTTATTCATCTCATTCTTTTACATTTAATGTATTTTTAAATTTATGGTTTGCTTATCTAATAAATCAATTTTAAAAATTGATATGTAAATAATATAAATGACATAAGTTTCACAAAAGGTTACAACTAATATAATTTCTTTGCGTAAAAAGATATTGTGAATGATATCATCTTCTCTAAACAAATATAAGTCTTCCTCTTTTTCTACTTCTTCTTTTGGTTTGAAGAAAGCAACATTATTGGGCAAAGGGAGAGGGTATCATCAATGTACAAGAGGTGGGTATCAGAGCAAGAAAATGGGAAATCAAAGGAAGGACAAGCCTAACACCAAACAGGGCATAATGAGAAGCGTCCTACGTGGCAAAGGAAAGGGCAGGCCAAGTCAGCAGTGGGGGGTAATGAGTTGGCACCCTCCGCCACGCGAGCAAATTGGGAGGCTGGATAGCGAGCCGCCTCTCGCAGGACTGAGCAGAGCTAGAGACCGCATCCACAGTAGCGTGTTGTCCCGGACCACAAGCTCCATGGCACAACTATTCCAAGCGCATTACTCCTAATAGTAGTGCCTTCGAGGGAGCCCCATTGCTCACTGGTGCAGCATCCATGCTTGCGCTGCCCCCCTGCTTCTGCTTCTTCTTCTTCTTCTTCTACTACTGCTACATCCCCCCCCCCCCCCCCCCCACTTTAGCTCTTCTGTGGTGCATTTGCTTTTCCTTTCAGGGACTGTTGGTGTCTCTGCGGATTTTCCTTGCTGATCCTCACCTCGTGCAGGCTCAGGCTCTTATGACCACCACCCTCAAGCCCACGGATCTTCACCCTTTCGTCTCTCGCGTCAGTGAGTGATCCAGTGAGTGGCTTCGGTTCGGCGCTTTCGTGGTTCTTGACAGTGTTACGTAATCGAGATTTGGCCTCGTGTGTTGCATGGTGTCCTGGCTGGGTGTAATGCATCGCTTTTTCTTCTTTTTGTTGTTGTAGCATGAATTAGGACGATCTTGTAAATTTGCGTGGTGAGGTTGTGAGTGAAGTTCGGTGGTAGGACTGTAGAGTCAGACTTCTTGCAGGAAAGGTATTTGGTGCTGTCTGAAAGATTGCACGCGCCTGGTGTCTGATTGGGTCACAATTCTGGGTACATATATCTACCAAGAGAGAGAGAGAGAGAGAGAGAGAGGGGGGAAAAAAAAGGAAAAAAAAGAAAAAAGAAAAAAAAGAGCAGGAAAACAAAAGAAGGGACAAAGCGTGTCGGAAGTACAGGGCACATAATTAATGATTGCGGGCAATGCTGAGGTGTGAATGGTTTCGATCACTGGCTAGGTGCACGTGCCCAGGTTTGATATTATCTCGATTCCATTGCGAGTCTGGTGCTCGTTTTTCATGTGTGATGGAGAGCATCTTTTTGACCGATCGCTTTTGTCTGCAGATCCAAAAATAGTAAATCTGTCCATAGAATATCCCCAAACTTTCGCAACCAGCTGGTGTCCGACTGTTGAGACGGCGCTTCCTGAAGCGTTACTCTGATCTCGAACATACTTCAATCTCGGTACCGAAGGCATTTCTAAGGACGAGTGTTGTCAACGTTTTCGTGAATTTGCGAAGAGTTAGCTTGGGAGAAATCGAGGATGGCTAGTTTCAACAGTGACCAGGAGAGAATCAGTGTTCCGAAGCTACACCATGGTTCCGACACCAACTCCAGTGCGCCAGGGCATGTGGCTAGCAAGGTGATTTACAAGCGCAGGAGAGTGTCAAGCCAAATGCCCATCACGATTCTGGAAACCAGCTCGCAGGAATTCAGAGGTGCAGTGCAGAAGCTAACTGGATTCCATCGTGCCACAATAACACCTCCACGCAAAACGTCGGAACTCAAGATTCCAAGCTGCGGAGAGGAGACCCATCTCCGCCATGTCGACTACGACGGCGACGACGGCGACTCTGTTGTCGATCCCCAGGAGCAGAACCTCCCGCACAGCATGCTCTCCGGCCAAACCTCGGAGCTTCTGGACGTCGAATTTTTCAAACAGTATTCACGAAGCAACAGAAACCTTAGGAGGCTCAACAATCATGACAACTGCGGCAAATTCGATACTTCGGCACCTATTGCACGAGGCGCTTGGTTTCCACCCTTCCCAAACTCGCATGAGAGCATGAAAGCGGCGTATCCTCCGCCCCTAGTCTCCAACGGCCTCCTCGTAGGTCACCCTTCCAGGACCACTAGGCCACCGCTTTGGGACGAAATCGACACCGACTTCCTGAGCTCCTTGGCCGAGCTTCAAGATCCTAGTCTACCTCCCAACCCCTACCTCATTGCGTTGGAGCAACACTTGCTGGCCAAAATGGCTAAGCGAATGCGATTCGCGGCCTCTAACTCTGTGGACCACAGGCACCCCATCGATGAGGGGTTAACTTGAGAAACCATGCGGCGCCATGCAAATCCTCTACATTCGGAGTTCTCCCTTGTTTTTGTCCTTCGTCGGCACGAGAAACTTCCATCGGCTGTAATCTCTAAAAGACATCGGTTGAACCGACGCTGCATGACTGTACACAAGGATGGAGTCTTAGCTTATCCAGGCATTGCATGCTTCGATCCAGCTGCCTTACAGATCCTCCAATCTCGAGTGCATAACAACACTGAATTAAACGATGCTTCAGTTCCGAAATCTCGGTTCAGCAGCGTATGATTCTTCCTTCTTTATTTCACTTAGCGTTCTCATCACACCCCAACGATCCACACACAGCTTGGTGTTTTATATAATGAAGAGTTCTGATCACTGGACATTATTCACTGTTGTGGTGTTCCATGAAGCGCATGTCTAGCATATATGTCGACGTCTTCGTGTAGACTCAGATTGTGGAGCTTCATGGAGAAGGCTTGACCGCCCTCTCTTCAACAAGAGCTGCTACAGTCCGTTCCAGAAGAGCTCTGCGGTCGTGTTTGTCTCACCGCAGCATGTGCTTTGATACCACTCCATGGTTTTCTCAGCATTGTGGAATTTGGCGCAGTGTGCCTGAAGAACTTCTCCTTCAGTTCTGACCCCATTTCACTTTACTTTTATTGTGTTGCATGCTTAAATAATAACAGAACTTAGCATGTACATAACTACAACAAAAGTTGTTTAAAATTTGACATTTCAGATTTTAAATCTGATGTTGTACATATTTCTTCAAAAAATGCCATGCGTTCAAATATTATTACAAACTAGTATGCCTCAAGAAGTGCAAAAAACAGAAAGAGCGATATTGTTTGCTTGTTTGCTTGTTTTTAATTGTTGCGATGAAGCACAATTTTTTTATTTTTTTATTTTTTATTAAACAATAAATGAGTTTTGACATAATAATTATTGTGATTTCTGCTCCAACTTTGAGAAATATTTTATTTTTTAAATTGCAAGTAGCTTTTTAAAATTTGTATAACACAATCTGTAATTTTAAGTTTTTAAAGGATTTATAAGTATAGTGAATAAAAGAGCTTTGCCTAAGAATAGAACTAAAAGTAGCGATTTCACTCCTCAACCGCCAAGGGTTATTGTAAAAGTGTCCAAATAATTATAAAACGGTGCAATTAGTATTAAGGCATTACTGCAAAAAAATTATTAAATATTTATTGGTAAAGTAGATAATAAAAAACAAGTCAAAAGATGGTCAAAATAATCAATAATTAGTCAAAAGATTAACATTTTGACCATCTTTTGACTTACTATGGCAAATAAATAATAAGTCAAAAAACGATCACAAGACAATTAAGGTATTTTATTGAGTTATCAGGAATATAAAATTGGAAATAATATTGAGTAAAATTAAGGCACTGTTTGCTACAAATCTCTTTAAAATTTTTCAACATAAATTAAGTTTATACTTAATGTTAAGCAATATAATCAATCTTATGAGAATCTTAAAATTATAAGATATGTTGGACATAAAGTAACATAAATATTGATAATTGCTACATATGATTAATATAGATGAATAATATATGTGGTCGAAATAATAGACAAAATTATCTAAGATTTTGGTGATATTATTATTTGTACTGTAAAATATTATAATAAAAGATTAAATTTTTAGTTTATATATAATTATAACATGCAACATCAAATTATAAAAATCTTCCAAAACCTTCTATAACATCTTTAAATTGTTACAAAACTTAAGTACTATAGTATAAATAAGAAATAAGAAAGTTAAAACATCTCAATCCAGCCAATACAATGTTTTTGAAAATACTATTGCTGCCCTGATGTTAACTTCATATCCCCCCCCTTTTTTTACTGAGTATATAATTGTATGTTTATGTTTTAATAAATTAAAAGACCAATTTAATATTAATGATAGAATTTTTTGTTGTTCTTAAACTAAATAGATTACATTGCGTTTTAAAGAAATAATATTGTATAGTAAGAATAAAGAATATCTAACTTATAAACTAGTAAATTTAGATTATATTAGTTTTTTTTTATGAAAATAGATAATTTACTTTTTAAAATTAAAATTACTTAATCTCAAACTTAATAACATTTTTATTATTATAAAAAAATTATTTATTTATTTTTGAACATATGAAAAAAATAATTATTTGACTACAAATCATGTAGATTAGCCAAAAAAAACTAGAAAAATAATATAAAAGTATCCACCACTTTTTCTTGATAGATGTAGAATAAAATAAATTATAAAATATTTATAATAATAATGATGATGATGATAATGTATATATTTATATATATATATATTCCAAAGAATTTTAGGTTTATTTTAATTTTATAACTTGTATTACTATTATTTTAGTGATATATTAAAATAAATACATATGTTTTTAAAAAATTGATGATTTTATAAAATTAATATACAAAAAATAAGCTAGTAATGTTATCTTCAATTTATAATTTTATCAAATATATAGATTAAGATAGCAACAATATTTTTCATAAAATATCAATTTTATATTTAGATTATAATTTTAATTTAAGATTGTTTAAAAATAATGATATCATTATTGTAGTGAATGAAAAATTAAAACTTCTATTTGTATTTTCAAAAAATAAAAATAAAATTGATATTTCTATCTATAATTTTTCTAATTTTATCCATTACTTAACTACAACATGGTGTTCTAAACACATCATCTACACTTTTATTATCTCCATGTATTATGTCACTATATTATAGTGTTGTGAGTTTATTAAGAATAACAACCTTCAAAACCTATCAAGATTCATAAAAAGACCTAAAATATTAACAAATCTATAAAATACATATAATAGCTTATTAAACTTTCAATTTTATTTTATTATTTATTTATTTTTATTACTTTTCCTTATGTGTCTTGCCTTACCATGCAATTCAAAAATATCCATGTCTTTATTAAGTGCAAGGATCTTATGTCCACAATCACTATTATCAATTGAAGTATAGTGTGTTAATTACATGGTTGAATAAACATCTTAGAATAATGTTGGCTGTAATTTGAGTAATCAAAATTGCATTTACTTTAGTATAGGTTTTGAAGAGAAACGAAACAAAATAGAAATATATTTTATTGAATGCAAATAGCAAGATACAAAGCAAAAGAACAAGAATGGTCTTTAGAAGGTTGAAATATATAATGACAAATATAATCATGAACCTTCAATGAATATGGCTAGTCATCCTTTGTAATAATAACTTCTAGGAGTCTAAAAAAGAGACCATTCAAAGGCTTATCTTAGTTGGTGTCCTTACACATGAAAGACTAATAGTTTTGCAATGTCAATATGAATTTTTCCTTGCCACAATCATGACATATTATAATATCACTATATATACTTATTACAAGTAACTAAAGGGCTACTTATTTATATGTTCTTTAATGAATGAATGACAAAGAACAAACTAAGAATACATAATACAATGTTATATTAATAACCACACTATACACTTACTTATAGTTCATCCATTATTTGTTAGTATGACAAGAAATTACCATGATGTCTTGCTTTTGGATGGAATGTATAATATACATTACGTTAAAAAGCTATTTTTAAGCATTATAGGCTAAGCATGGTTTAATTAAATGTTCTATTATTGTTTTGTGTTCTTAGCCAAAGAATAGAGAACTAATTACAAAGTAGCCATTGACATAAGTTAATAGTTTCTTTAATAACATGACAATGCTAAAAGTGATTATTACAAATTGTAATTTGTCCTTGGTTTGTACAATTGTAGTCATCTTCTTTAAGACTCAACATCTTTTGTATTCTTAACTTATTAAAAAAAAATCCTTGTAAACTATAAAAAGTAATTCAAGCCAAATGACAAATTATATGAATTCTTACAAGTATAATTTGATTTCTATTACATAGCTAATGTGTTAATATTTGATGTTCAATGGCCCAAGTTATCAAGTAACTTTGAGGACATATATACAAGTACATCATATTTGAAAAAGACATGGCTATTTTATTAGAAGAACTTTGTAGGAACATAAACTTATAGAAGTATACATTTCAACAATATCTTAGTATTAATTGTCAATGAAGTGTTATCTATATTAAAGAAATTCTTACTATTATTGATTGACAATCTATTGGAAATATAATAATAAATAGATCAAGCAATTGAACATCAAATGAAATACTACAAATTTACTATCATCAATTATTACATATGTATATTATATTACCTATACTTGTCTATAGATATAAATCTTTTGAGATAAATCTAAATTTTTACACTCAATAAAATTAGAGAGCAATATATTTGACTAAAAAACAAACTTTTTAAAGATCTTGTGACAATTATTTTTGTACAACTATGGATTTATTGTGAAATTAGAGAAATTGTGAATTAAACAGCTTGTAATTAAATAAGTCTATTCATATTAACATCTTGAGGATGTTTTGAAGCCTTTTGAAAAGACTAACAACTTGGATAGTCTACTTATTGCATATCAAAAAGACTTACGTGTTATTAAAGTAATTTTTGTGCCTTAGATCCATGTCTAACAAGTTGCAATGAGGATAGAGATGGTACATCTTACTCTCCAAAATACTCCCTCTTTATTGGATTTGTTTCTCATAAAGTCTAAAGATTGGCTGCTTGTAGCATGGAATAACAAAGATGTCAATAATTCTCAACTTATTAGGATTTGAACATGCCACAAAGTACTAATAACATTGTAGTGGGTGCAAAGTAGTGAATTATGTCATATAGAAGTATTTTGGCAAGATAAGATAATTATATTAGTTCTTCAACAATCTATTAATTACAAAGTTGTTTTAAAAAACAATGATAATGAATAGAAATCAATTTGCATGGCTATGATTATCCACATAAAAGTATGTTAGGCCATGTACCAAAAGTTCTTTGGCAAGGATTGGCAAGGTGCTTCAAATAAGCTTCAAAAAGACAAGCAAGGGTTGTGCTTGATTATGTAGCACATAAGGCAATACTTGAGAGGTCTATTGCCATTGGTGAATGTATTATGTGCCCTTGAGTATATTACAATTGTTGCAAATTTTTAATCTCATTACTAGTTGTTATCAAATAAAACAATGTCTTTTAATTAAGCCAAAGACACTTGCCTATAGAATCCATTAATCCAAATTTGCTAGCTATTATTATTTATGACAATTATTTCCAAACAATGTAGTTCTATTAATCAAATATTTCCTATTAGAACCTTCTTACACCAATGACAAGGTCAAATTAAATTATTAGTTGAGTAGCAATAGCATTTTGCAATACACATGAGTACGTTGCTTGGTATGGAGCCAAATAAATTAACCAAAAATTGAAATAGAAAAACATGGTAATGATCTTATAATAGGTAGAAATAATAAAAGCATAGGTGACACTTTGCAACACCATGTTTTAATTTGGTTGTGGATAGAACTACTAAAAATAAAGGTGAAAATATCATTTTTTAAAAAACAATATGTATAAAAGCTTTATATACATAAAATAATAATAAGAATAATAATAGTTTTTATTTATCATGAAAACTTTCTAAATTACTTTTGTACCATTTATTCAAAAACATGTGAGTAGATTTTCTTTCCAATAAATAAAGACTATCAAGTATATGAATAATATAGAAGAGTAGTGATAAGAAGCTTTATAAACTTATTTTATTACACACACAAGTTTGTAAGCTTGAAATTAGAGCAAAACAAAACCTTATCCATTCTGACCTAGTTTTATGTATATATATATATATATATATATACATATACATACTTGAAAATGAACACTATGATTGCTGTATATGTTCAATCCTGTCACTTTTATATCAAACAAAACCACGCACTTTTAATTTATGCACCTTTGTCATTCATCAATCAAAAATAGTAATAATTAAAGATACCCAATCAGGCCTCTTCACACAAAAGAAGAAGAAGAAAAATAAATAAATAAATAATGGCTTGTCAAACATTTCCTTTTCAACATTACCATGCAAACAATGTGAGGACATCCAACAATGGTTCCAGTTTAATGAACCCACTCTAATCACTTACACTTCCACTTCCATCTGGGTACAGTCAGCAACATTTTCATGTTATTCTACGAGATATCAATTAATTAATTAATTAACATCCCGTTCAGTTTTCATCCACATTCATCCACGTTCATCCAGGGGCCTCTGGAACGAGAACCCGTACGAGAGTGAGGAATCGCAGCACAAGCTGACGACGTGGATGCGTTTCTCGCTGACGTGGACCCACAGGATCCGTTGGCATGTTCCAGCCGGGACCTCGCACGTAACATCCCTGTGATAGGGAGTGCGTACGCGTATTTAATACCCGCACGTACAATTTCATGCGTGGAAATACGCACGTTTTTGCAATAAGTTGGAGGCACTTGGTCCTATTCACACCGCACATCTAAGCACACAAGACGATCATCCACTTCTCTTTTAGGGTTCATTCTTGTTGCTATTTCCTTCTTCTTCGTTACTTGCTTGCTTATTTGTTTCATATCAGGTTCGCCCAGTCTTAGTTCTTCTAAAACAATTGAGCCATTCTTTAATAATTCTTAAGAAATTCCCCATATTAAACGTAGATCCAATTAATCTATGTTATTGTTCAGTAATGCTAATGATAAAAATACCATAATACTTGTGTAAGTATTCGATTAAAACTACAGTTAAAATGGGATTGTGTTCATTTCAATACGTTTTGAAAAGTATATAAACATACATGCATTATTCTTATTTATTAAATATCTTGCAAGCCTTTTTGGAATGCTTTTATTTTTAAAATACTATGTATTTTCCTAATTACTTTTTTATAATCTCATCACCTGCAACTTTTGAATGCTTCAATGACGCATTTAATATGTTTGTGATAGCTTTAAACAACTTTCAATTATGTTTTATTTCTAAAAATGGCTAGATTCTGTACTGAAAACATGTTTATGTCAAGGTTTCATCTCTTTCAGTAAAATGAATAAAAACAATAAATTGATCAAAGTTTGTATAAGGAATCATGTATATACCAGAATAAGCTGTCAATACTGAATTTATTTATACATTTTAAAAAAGTGTAATATTTATATTAAATACTAATATATATATATATATATATATATTAAAATCTTTCAAGTGATTCAATCATTTCCAAGGAAATTATATGTGATAAACACAGGAAAGTTTAAAAGCTATGGATGTACCTATATATACATATGTAAGCAACTCCTACATATCTGTATTCTTTCTATATTATTTAAAGAAGATATTGTATCAGTGCAAAATAATGAATAACTGAAATATTAATTTTATAGAGAGCAAAAAAAAAAAACAAATGTTTCTAATATTAACTAAAAATAATCATATATTACATGATAAAAAATTATATATCTATCATTTAAAACAACTCAAGGAATAAATAAGAGGAGACAAAACAACCTTTTGATTGGTTGCATCTCTCATTGTTTTTTATCAAAAATGAAGCAAAAGTAGTTTTGATGCATTGATTTACAAAGGCCCCTAACTTCATTCACTTTTAACACTCTTTGAGTTAGTCAACAACAATAGCACCAATGTGTGGGAGGAGAAGCATAGGAATCTTTAGAAGTCAAGCCAAATGGAGGGTATTTGTATTATAGTGGTGTTGTAAGAAAAATTTTGAGGCTTATTTATGAGTATCTTCTCCAATGGTAGTAGTTAAACAAGATGCAAGAAAATTGGGGTCCATAAACGGAGGTATATTTATCACATGACATTTCCACATTCACCCATTGCTTCATCATTTGTCATATTTGATAAGGATTTGCTTGCTTTCTCTTTATTTGGTGTCGCACAACCAATGATATGAGGAGCAATAGTGGGCTATGGTATTTGCGGTATAAGCATTCTATAACTTGAGGCAACACAAAGAGAGAGAGGTGAGAAAATAAGAGAAAAATCAAGTGGGTGGTTTCTTTGCAAAGAATTGAGTTGTGTAGAGAATTGGAACTAGAGGCTTGACACAATAAGAGATTGAGATAGAATGTTCAGTTTGCAATTTGTTAGAGCACCAATTGGCATCTAAGATGATGATTGAGGTTGGCAATTGAATTCAAGGAAATGTAAGCCTAAAAGAAATGAATAGTTACAAGTATTGAGTTTGAGGTTAACTTGGAGGATAATACTTTGTCAAAGGTTTCCACTAGTGTTTGTATGTATGTATGTATATATATATATATATATATATATTATGCCCTAAGAAATAGAAAAAGAACATGTATGTTTTAAATACACTATCAATAGAATAATAGAAAGTATTATTCATAGATTCTTGTAATGAATCTGCCTTTCTGTTTGTTTGTTTTTAGTGTGCATTCAGAATATATCAAATCAAATTGATTTTGTGGATAAATGTTTGTAAAAATTGATATTTTTTTCTATTTATTAAATTTTCACATTTATATATAAATATATATATGTAATTTTGTTTCTATTTATAGTTATTAATGAATATGGAGATTGTGAGAAGATTTAGGAAAGAAGGAAAAGAAAATACAAAATTCATATTAGTAAATACATCCAACTGGACTTTGTCATTTATTCCTGCAAGCAAAAACAAATACATGCCCATACAACAATTTAAGCATGCATCTTAAAAGATTAATATTAAGAACTAATTCATTACCCAGGTAGGCATAATAAAAATATTATACAGAAATTTCTATGTTGATTAGAGCAATCAAATTTAAAACCGATGAGATTTAGATACACTGGACACTATCCAATCACATAACACCAAAACCAAAATTTTATATGATGCCTGTTTACTATTATTATATTACCAGATATCGTTTAAATAATTATCCTTCGATTTAAAAAAAAATTACGCTCATTTCTACATTGTTGCCGACACACCACTGGGATGCTATTGCAGAATCGTTTTCTTGATATTGAAATGATTGTTTCACTCAAAGTTATTTTTAAAAACTTGACTTCTGCAACTTCTTCTGGAGTCGCACAAGATGCTTCAAAGGTGGAAGGATGGTATCTAAACACTTGCACAAAAATTTAAAAGATATTTTTATTAAAGCAAAATAATCTCTGAAGTGGGAAGTAGAATGGAATTCAGAGTAGAAAGATTTGTTCATTCATGTGACTTGTGTTGTTGAGTAAAGTACAGAAATTCTTTGCCATCTTTGTACTCATCATTTATTTATACACACACACATAAGTGTATATGTATATGTATATATATATATATATATATATTCACACACTCAAATCCACGGACACACTGGTGGTCAACTGAGGTATTGCGAAGAATTATAACGACAAATGGTGGCTTCCATTTGACGCAAGATTTTGCACTTTACTTTCTTTACGATAAGAGTTTGAATTCAGAATGAACATTCAGTCCTTGTAGACATTCCTAAGGATTAACTATATTTGTTTTCATTTTCACTTGGTTATCTTTGAATATACAAGTCCACTCACTCACTCAATCATCTTTTAAATTTTACACTGTTTTTGACTGAGTTTTGTACATCAGAGAAGGGTGAACTCAAATTGCAAATAGTCTCCAATGACTCATGTAAAGTTCATTTTGAAACGACTTGTACAGGAAAGGGGTGAGCAGGTAAGCAGGAAGGTATACTTGTAGTCTTTGACTATCTAGAAGAAAAGACGCTTTCAACTCATCAAGATTGCATTGAAGCATTCTAAACGTGAGTAAATTCCATTCTCACAGCTTTTACTGAAGAACTCGTTCATGACCCATCCTTTCAAAGTGGGAACCTTTACAGTCTACCACCTCAAAAATTACTTTTTCCATCACATCGTTTCTATTTCCATTTTTTTTTTTTTTTTTTTTTCTTCTTCTTTTGTTGTTTTTGTTGGTGACGAGATATTCAACCAACAAACAGAATTGATATCCACACACTTACACACTCACACCGAGCCACACGTCTCATATTGTGGACACAAGAGCCATTAAAATCAATATATATATATATATATATATATATAGATATTTGTGCAAGTTGGTGGAAGTGGGCTCACGAGGAAGAAGCCTTCGGAGGCAAGCATCGCCATCGCCATCGCCACGGCAATGAGAGGCGATAGCACGATTCAAGGTCCTTTGGGAGAAAAGAAAACCGACACATCCAGATACAAACACATAAGGCCATATCTGCATCAGCAGTGGGCCTGCCTACTGGGTGATATTGCCGGGGGATGATGGTAGGGGTGGGTTGTGGTGGTGGTGGTGGTGGTGGCAGGGGCAGAATCCAATTCCAGAGAGAAAACAGAAAAAAAGAAAAAGCGCAACACAGGAAGAGCAAGCGGGCGAGGCAGCGAGCAGGGGACGCAACGCCAGGCCAAGCAGGACAAGGAAGAAAAGGAGGGGGCAGCATTCCCAATCCCAACCCCAATCCCAATCCTTATCAATCAGTCCCCTTCCTCTTCCTCCGCGGCCTCAGATCGCAGCTGCACAATTTGTCTGCAGCCACTTCCCACCTTTGGACTCGCACCGGGTGGCCTCCTGCTCCATGCACGCAGTTGGTAGCCCTGGATTCCCGATTCCACCACCGTTTTCACACTCAGAGAGAGAGCTTTGAGAGCTTGGGTTTCTGTGGGAGCAAGCTACCGTGAGCAATCTTGGGCGAGAGAAACGAGGCAATCGACAGGGAATTTCGAGGCCCTGTCCTTGTGAAGCTGGACCCACAATCCCACAGGAGGAGGGGAAAAAGATGGACCAAGGGGTGGCTAAATTAATGTAAGCATGGTCCAGCCTGGAGGGATTCTTCTTTTAGGCCCCCCTTTGTTTCTTTGTTCTTTTTTTTTGTTTTTATCTTTGTTCTGTTTTTTTCCCTTTTTTTTTTTATTTATTTATTTATTTTTTCCTTTCTGCTTTTGAGGATTGCATCGCCAGGGGGTAGCTTTTCGAAGAATTTTGGGTGGGGAGGGGCGACCGTTTGTGGAGGGAAACTGATTGTTAAATGGACTCGTTCTTGGTCATCGGGAACAATGAGCAAATGAGCACACCTCGACCACGGGGTGATGCTTTCCACAATTTTAGGGGATGGTTGTGACTTCTCGGTGTGGTCGCTGTTTTCCAACAGTAAGGTTCAGATTGAACAGCGATGTAAGGGGTTATTTCGTCGTGTAGTGGGGCGAAATGGATAATCATTGATCACGCTGCAGATATTTGCTAAATGTTTTGCGCGAAGGCCGTTGCCATGAAATTGGCCTAAAGGCCTCGCCACCCCCGCAGTCGGCAACTATGCCACCCCGACAGCGTTGCGATGGGCAAGAACGCACACAGAAAGTGTGTAGCTTCGGCCAATTAAGGTCCCTCTGGGTACCGTCCGGCGACGCGGTGAAATCGCAACGTCCAGAGACGATCAACGACAGGCATGGACAGACGCCCTCCTCCAGTGTCTGGAAGGCGATTGAAGCGCGCCCGGTTACATAAAATCGTCCCTTTTTTTTTTTTTTTTTTTTTTTTTTTTTTCTTTCTCCCCTTCTCTCTCTCTCTCTCTCTCTCTCTCCTGGAATTTGATTTTTCCAGACGAAATGACATTTGGAACCCTCAGCGCCACCTCAACTCAGTTGTGGTGGAGATTCATTACGAGTGTGGGCTGTCGGTATCGCGAAACAGCGGTGCAGTGATCCATAGTGCGTCAACACGGCGTCAACACTCATTGTGTTGACCAAGCATGGTGTATCAGGGGTACGACTACGAGCGTTTGCACGAGGCCCAGCCACGGTGGGTTCATAGCTTCCTCACCCCCACCTCCCAGATTAGCACAATGGAACCCTTTCCCCACTTATGCCGAATGAGTGATGGGCCCCCATCGAGACTGTCTGATAAATCAGCCAGCGCCCCCTCGCGTCTCACATTCTTTGATGCACACTCAGTCTGCTGTCATCAGAATTCCTGTTTTCCAGCTTCTTAGGAGCCCAATACAAGTGACCTCGTGACGTTCGAGTCTCCCTCGTGATCGATCGTCTGTGGTGGAGAATGTTATGCTGGGACGTGCAAAATCCGTCTCTAGTCTCTGAGAGTTCCATTTTCTGTGCTTGTCTAGATTCCGCGTCGTCTCTCCCAGGATAGTTTGGGACATTGCCCTCAGTGGCAAGGAACTTGGGTCGAAAGGGAAGGAGCTTGTTTGAAGTGAGGTTTAAGTTTTCGGCGGGACGAAGAGCTGCGAGTCGGGTGCAGCTCAACAAAACAGCGAAGCATTAAGAGGAGTTAGTGTCGGAGCAGAGAACCGCTTGGAGGAGGAGGAGAAGGAGGAAGGGGGTTTAGCTTTGGTTGGCTGCTGTAGCTTGTCCATTAATTACAGCGCGTGGGAGGGTGCTTTCCACTGAGACTTTTAGTTTTCTGAGGAGTCATAGCATACAGTGTTTCAACTCCGCCGCTGAGATTGAGGGAAATTCTCTGAAACAGGGAGACGTCGCGAAACAATCTAAGAGGAAGTCGTTTCTTCGCAAGAGCCTCGCGGGCAGGTAGTTGTTACTCAGCTTCTGCATGAGTTGATTGGGGATATTAGTGCATTGCGATTGCTCCACTTCTAGTTTGTTTATCTTTACCGATCGAGCCTCGCAATATAACCGTCTTCCTTTTTGTCTGTATGTATGTGCGATTTTCAAGTCGCCGGTCAAGTGCAATGGACTAACCTCGATGCACCGCTTCGTCAGTGCTTAACAAACTTGGAATCGAGGATGTTCAGTGTACACAGTGCAACCCATTCGTGACAGTATTAATTCAAAACAGTTGTTTGAGAAATTTTGGGAATTTACGCCATGCCACTTAAAAATTAGTCAGCTCTCGAATCTAGCAGTCGTGAAACTCAATTGTGTTACTTCAAATAGGTCAGCATAGCGACGGCAACCGGACTTAATGTTGTGAGCTCAATGTGGCATTCGCAGTAACAGTCCGCGTTGCGCATCACTGGTCAAATTTTCGTTCATTCTGCAGTTCGGGCTGTTTGTCTGGAAGTTTTTTTTTTTTTTTTTTTTTTTTTTGCTTTTTTTTTTTTTTTCTATGTTCCGGTGGGCTCATTGTTGTTTTCTCACGGACATGCAGATTCTTGACAATACTTTGCACAGCAAGGAGAAGGTGAGCAAGAATGCTCCAAGTCGACGACGTCTTGAGTGCGGGGAAATTCGGCAGTCTGGCGGCTTCCCCCATCAGTGTATTGGACCCGAGCATGGCCAATTGGTCTTGGGATTCGACCACTCCGCTGGTCAGTCAGCATGGGTCGCCATTACGAGGATCCCCGTTGAGGTCATGTAGTTCCCCTAGCAGCGATGCAACGCACAATCAAGAGCATGTGTCGCAGGAGCCGTTGTTTGGTTCTATGCGAGGCAGAGGCGGGGCGATGGAGACTAGCACTCCCGCAAGGACCAGACCTCTTGTTGAAGCGCTAAAAAATTGCCTCACGTCGCTGCCTCACTCCACCCACACAGGCGACAGGGCCGGTCTATCATCGAACAATCCTAGTGGTGCCACGCCCACAACTTCTAGAAGCGGCGGCTCAACTTCGAATCCCCTTGGACCCACGAAGCCAGCATCGAAGCGGCGGTCGCGAGCTTCACGGCGCACGCCGACCACAGTGCTAGAGACCAATCCGAGTGAGTTCCGCGACACAGTCCAGAGACTGACCGGGATCCCTTCCATGCCAAATCAAAACACTGCACCTGTGCGACCTCAACCAAAGCGGCCCAATCCTGGCACCTTCTTGAGACCCGATGCCTTACGATCCATCCGACGACTGCCTCCGATTTCCTCGCCGCCTCCTCTACTAAACCCGTTCATGAACGGCCGAGTTCCTTCAATGAATCCTGCAACCCATATATCCTTCCTGCAGCACCTGCAACGAATCGCATCGGAGCAAGTCATGCCGCAGTTACCCAAGCGAGAGCCTGAGGGAAGTATTCCGCTGACGTTCTTCGAATCCGATGGAACCGATCCATCGCTCGTCATGCCGGTACCCTCTATGCCATCGGAACAATGGTGGACGGACCCCGATTCATCTGGGATCATCTCGAACCCCAGATCGCCCAGGTCCAGGCTCAACGACAATTTTGCAGAGAGGAGTATGACAAGCGAGTCGATGTCTTTGGATTACTTTACCAAGTTTGCCGATCAATCTCCGACCGTGCCAATGACGCTGGAGGATCCGAGCGACAATTTCGTGGAGAATTGGTTGTGCAGCCAGGACTACTCAGCAGGAGAGAATCAGTCATGCGCATGATTTGATCTTAACGGGGGAGCTCTCGCTCTGATGTCGAGATCACTGCTCCCCCACCCTTCGCATAGATTAGCTTCACACTTTTTTTGTAAATTCTTGAGAGGAAGTAGTGTGAGGCAGGCATTGAGCTACCCCACTTCGCGTTCTGTACAGATTTTTTTCTCAAATTCCAACGGTCAGCTTTGCGCTGCACCTCTTCCACAAAATTCTACCCATCGCCCAAACATTGCTTTTTGAACTTCCTGAAATCACGCCAATCAGTCGCCGCAAAGGCTGCTGTGAACTCTGCTCAGACCGAGAATCAGATTAACATATCTGAGCAAACATCGGAGAAGCTCAATCTTCTGACAACGCCTCAGACGCGTCACAATTAAGACCGTCGTCATTGCACGATCCAAGTCAGTCGGATCATTCCCAGTGTCCCACTGTCTACAGTATCCACGTCCAGGCCTTAACAAATTCTGGCGGTACCCCCCAAGAAATCGGCACACAAACCCACCGTAGATATCAACCTTCGATACCACTTTCCCACAAACTGGCAAATTGGTGAAGGATCAGAGACAACGCCGATTCCAGACCAAAAGTTCGTCTCCTGCAAACTAGAACCGGAATCTGACTGCTTGAGTCCGAAAAGTGGACAATAACTTGGCAGATGTGACCAGCAGCTTCACAAAAAAACACAGTAAAAAGAAACAGTAAAAAAAGAGAGTAAGAAATATGTTTCAAGAATTAGGAGCTTTTTGATCACGTCGTTGTCTGTATTCAACTCTGTATTATGATATGTATTATGTTGCATGGATGGTCAAACCGGCGGTTTTCTGGGTGCCGTGCCCAAAGCAAGCCGCTGCGATACGGCAGGGGATTGGAAGCTTGATGGCGCCATGGCTCTGTATTTCTTCTGCACGCACTTCCATGGGTCCTTGTACCCTCTCATGCTTGCTCTCCACGCCTCGGTTTATTAGCCCCATTCTTCTATTTTTCAAGGCTCTTTAACAACGTGGATGTATGTTGCCTTCCCTGATGCAACACAAATAAAAAATAACACAAAAAACAAAAAAATAACACTGTTCTGAATGCATTCCAGTCTTGGACTCCGCAACAATTCTTTGCACCTCTTCACGATTCTTTCATCTCGTTCACACCAGAGGCAGTTTTTTCCCTCCTTTTGCAGTTGCTACTCCAGGATTTGTTTATTCATTGATTAATTCATTTTGTTTATATATAATGAGATAATTACAAATTGATCATATTATGTTATTTGGTTGCTTTGTCTATAGATAATTCATTTTGTTTATATCTATAGACAAAGCAACCAAATAACATAATATGATCAATTTGGTTGCTTTGTCTATAGATAGGCAATAATGTTGTTATTTTGATAGTATGAAATTTTGTGCCAGTTTTAGTTGAAATTATGTATTTAAATAGGATATAATATTAATTATTGTATTATTATATTCCATAGTATAATTAATTTTGTACTTAATCTAAATTTTATTTCTTTTGTATTTTTATTATAAGTTTTGATTCTATAATATTATAATATTCTTTAAAGTGCTTCCAATTGGGATTGACTATTGTTATTCTTTTAACATTGAAGATTTTTTTTTTATGCATAACATAATATGATCAATTTTTAATAATTAAGTAATATTTCTTTAGAAATATGATGCTTATATATTTTAATATATATAATAAATTTGTTAAATATCTCTAATTAAATGTAAATGATTTGATTCTTTTGGCAAAAGTATAAAAATATTCTTAAATATTAAAATTTTGTATTCTACTGAATACTTTTTTATTAAAATCCTAAAACTAAGGATAAAATTTACAAAATTGAGATAAATTTTAATAATGTTAAAAACATTAATAGCAGTTTATCAAAGGTAAAAAATAAACTTTAATTGCCCATATATTAAGACCACTATTCATGAATTACATCCATTGAGATTTAAAAAATAAACCCATTAAATATAATTTAATACTAACTATTATTAAAAATATATTTATTCAATCTATATTAATTTAAAATTTTAAAAATTTATAGATTTATATTTAGTTTTTTATTTTTTATTTTTATTTTTTAATCTCTTATTGAATAAAGGAATTTTATATACCAACTTAAAATTAATTCTACATAATTGAATGTCTTCTAAAATTCTTTGCTGCTACCTAGATTGATAAAAAAATCTAATACTATTGAAAGGATAATAAGGACTTTTCTTTAGCAATTGACCAAGTCAATGTTATCAATAAGAGAATTAAAAATTCATTTTAAATGATGCATTTTTAAAATTACATCATTGCATATTTAAAAGTGCATTACAAGTTGAAGCAAGTGTAGAGTTGGTTTTTATAAGATTGTAGAAACTTAAGCTATTTTTAAGAAGATAGAATCTTGTATAGATTAGATTCAGTAGTAAAATCAAATTACACCAACTTGCTTTTTCTATAAAGAAATATATCAATTAGAAACAGAAGACAAATAAATTCAAAATTTGTATTATACATAAATGTTGGTGTACTTAAATATTCAATTACCTTTCTTGTTTACTTTTTCTTTTTTCTTTTCATTTCAGGTGGATGTACTTTTAAATGTTGGTTGATTCACTGATTGTTTTTGAATGTCTTATAAACACCATATGAGTGTCAACCACATCATCATTGAATTCCAATCCAACTTTCAATGCATTTAAAAGCGGAAAACATCAGCAATCTAAAAATAAATAACTAGATGTATATATTAGAAGACGAACACACACACATTCTCACTCTACATCAATTACTGTAAGTCCTGAAGATCGCGAGATGCATGGAAGATGTGGAAATTCATTGTTTCCTGAACAGACCAACAAGAATAGTAAGAAACAATCAATGAAACAATCAACAGAACAAACAAACAGTGACAAATAGCGTCATGCACGAAGCACTGACAGCGGAGAATGGGAAGCAGAAGTGCCGAAGTGCCCAGATCAGCTACAATAAGAAATGGGACCACAGTGTGGGAGCAGGGATGGCTCTCACTTGGCTCCACCGAAGGCTTCGTTGATTCGCGTGGTCACCATTCTGGATTGTTTCGCAAAGAATCTGCGGTGGGCGCTGTCTTTGTAGGCCTTGCCCTCGGTGAAGTTCTCCAGGTACCCAGCTGCACGATCCTCTTTGTTGATCCTGCAATGCCATGCAAACACCCTCTCACTGATCCCCACTTCAGCACTTGCACAGTTCCGAGCCCCCTGTCTCGATGTTCCCTGCTCTTGCCAGTTCTGCGCTTTGCGAATTCTCTAAAATCCCAGTTCCATGCATCATGGCTGTCTACGTTTTCATACCGCAACGGGCCGGTTACACATGGTGTGTTGAGGTTTTGCACCTGACATCGGGATTAATGCTGGCGTTTCGTACAATCGCAGTTCCGCAGAGTCCCACTGCAGTTCCTATCACGAGTACAATCGGGTAGACCTGCCATGCAAGTTTTTGTTATATCGTTGCATCACGAGTGATAGAAGATTAATTGCCTTTCAACTCACGTGCTTTTAAAACTAATTACTTTACGATGTTAACGAGGATTCACTGCTTCAAGCTGTGGTCTTCGGTTTGATGGAAGAAAATCAGCAACCTGCATTGAATTTGTATGCAGATTTTTTTGATTTTGGAAGTTCTGACAGATAGAAGAGGTCCAACTCAAGCCCGCATCGCCCGTGGATGAGTCGAGTGAATACAACACTGATTGATGATATCTCAACAACAATGGAACTACAATTGTCATTATCTTACTCCAGGGAGCATATTCACGACTCTTCAGAAGCTTGCGCTGAGGCAGTGCGCACCCGGCAAACATCAACCGAGCAAACCAACACTGGGAATTCATGGATTTCCTTTTATGTTCCGCAGTAGAAGAAGGTTTCGAAGCATCCCACGGCATGTCAGAGAAACATGACCTCAGAAGGGCCACAAACTCGAGCATGAACCACGTTGTCTGATGAACTCAATATCTCATGCAATGCCAGGTGTGACGAGGTTGAACCAACCTCGGGAATGATCCAACGCTGCGCCCAGGTCAGCGGCCTCCCCATGCTTTCCCACGCACCAAGACGATTCTCGAGGCCTGTGACTAATGCTTTCGACCTTCGATGACGGGACTCTGTTGAGAGCAGGATGCTCCGAACTCATCGTCGCCGCACCTCCTCAACGTAGTCCTCTCACACTGAAAGGGAAACGGAGTCGAAGGGACGGGGTCCGGGAGTGCCAAGAGCTGCAACCTTTGACTGAGTGCACAGGCCGAGGACCTCACCGACATGGAAAGTCTGATCTGATGTGATGTGATCTGATCACTGTCCGGGCCAAACTTGGCAGTCGACTTCGCAACACCGCTTGGAGAAACGATGTTCACATGTGGAAAGTTGTTCTTTTGTAGTGATTATATGAATGTAATCGAGAAAGTCATGTGGTGATCAGATGAAACACGATAATAATCAGATGTTTGTTGTTGAGAAAGTCGGCATCTGGAACTCTTCCGAGTTATAGGTGCTTCACAATTTATCAACATCGTGGCTTCGCAAGAATCTGGACTCCGCACCCTCACTCTCGAAGTTCGGATCTGGTAGAGGACCACTCGTGGAATCCACAAACAATCCAACATGGGTCTTTGTTTGTGTGTTAATCTGTTTGTTAGTTTGATTCTTACAAGTGTGCACCATTCTAGCATCCCACTGTTTTCTGATAAGTTGGTGTTCTTCGTGAATCCTGAATGGGATTTCCTCTAATATTCTTCTTGTATTGCTCGATGTTTCATGTTCACGAGAATGGACAATGGTGGGTGTCGGTGGGTGTCGGTGGATGCGGAGTGATAAAGTTCTGGCGTCAGTTGTAGTATTCCTCACAATATTCTACAGATATTTGAACCCAGTTTATAACATGTATAGCAACATTTAATTTTTACTTCCATGTATATAGAAAGATGACACTGATCGTTGTTTATGTTATTATTATTATTATTATTATTAAATGTTAACTAATTAGAAGGTTGTTTTATCTGTGTAAGTTGTTTGAATTTAATCGCCTAACTATACTCAACCAAATGCCAATACAAACAAATTTTGAAGGGTATTATTTGTATCTTAAACTATTAGCAGCCATAGTTATAATTTTTAAAATTGTATTTATATAGAATAATGTGGAAAAAAACCCAAAAATTGACTACATTATCTGTTAGAATTTAGTTAACTATTTTTTTAAACTTCCACTTTAATAATTAAATTATAACATAGTTTACATTAAAAACAATTTTAAGACGTCTTATAAATACAGTAGAAATGGGATTTTATTTTATGTTCATATTAAAAATAGCACTTATTTTTAAAAATAAAATATTCTTATCAAAAAAATTAAAATTATTTTTAAATTTAACTATATTCTACCATTGATTTTTTATACAAAGAATAATAGATGTTATGTATCAAATTAATAATAAAATAATGAATTAATAATTAAAATAATTAATTAAATATTTTTACAAAATTACACTTAAAATTTTGTATCAAACAAAGTATTATTTTAAATCTTAATACTACTCACTTATATCAAAGATATCAAGCTATAATATCAAAGATAGTTGATATAAGTAGTTATTTAAGCTTGATATTATAGCAAAATGAATTAGATAGCCTCACATCTTTGATTATTTATTATGTATAGAGATCTATAAGCTTAATATTATTGCCAAATAAATTGGGTTATTTTTAACTTTAATTGAATTCATTAAAATAATTAACAAAGGAACTATAAACTATAAACTATCATTAACAAGTTTAGGTAGTATCTTTTTATTGAAAGTAATTCTAATTAATAATATCGTTTTAGGTTAAAATTTTGGATATTTTAATTTTTTAAATTTTTTTTTTAAACATAT
Organism: Physcomitrium patens; assembly: GCF_059467195.1. Lineage (NCBI taxonomy): Eukaryota > Viridiplantae > Streptophyta > Bryopsida > Funariales > Funariaceae > Physcomitrium > Physcomitrium patens. The sequence goes on from NC_143429.1 coordinate 1,921,222, forward strand.
ATTTACTTAAATATAATAATATATAACAACTTAATATATTTGTTATTTTTATATTATTGATTTATAATTATATTGGTATTAAATCTTAACTAGAGTATATTTCATTCCTAAAATTTTATTATTAGTAATAAATTATAACTATTTAGAAGTAGATAACTTTTAACAATATTATATTTGTGTCAATTTTTTTTATGACAGAAATTTTTGTATAAAAAAGAAAAAGAATCCATTACTTAAGTAATAGCAAAATACTACCAATTAGAAATTTTAATATTCTTATATGCAAAGTAAAGACGTAAGAACTAAAAAGAATATATATATAGAGCTAAATCTTTGTAGATACATAGAAACAATGTATTTTTATTTTTAATTAATTAATTTTTATTTTAATTAGATGATTTTTTTTAAAAAACTTTTAGAAATTAATGTATCATTAAAAAATATATTTAAATAGAGAAATAGTAATATAAAAAAAATTACTAAAAAATCTTAACTTATTACCTTTTTTTAATAGTTATATTATATGTTTTAAGAAAAAAATAAAATTATTTAAACAAGCATGAACATAAATTCTTAATTATTTTTTATATCAAAAAATTTAAATCTAAATTGAATTAGTTTAATTTTTTATATATTTCTTTTGAATATTATGTAAATTTGTGATTTGAAATAAATCTTTGAATGATTTTTATATATGAGAATTATTTTAGCATATATAAATAATTGCACTTAGACCAACTTCTAATATTAAATGTTTTAGTGGAAAATTGACCAATTTCTACATGCATATAAAATAATCAATTAATTTCTATTATAGTTGGATAATTTATTTTAATTTTAATAATAAAATAAAAATTTAAAAATATTACACTATTAAGATTCTATATGAGATCATTAAAAATTACTTTTTAGTTAAAAAAATAATATTTAAGAAATTTGAGCACTTGCTTTCAACAACCTATAAAAAAACGAGATTTTAAGATAAAATATACTACAAAAAAATAATATTTTAGACATATGAAATGAAAATATATACCATGTACCAATATTAAGAAATTTAATATTAAAATTAGGATCTAAGATTCAAGAATATATAGGTGTCTTTGATTTTTTGACATCTTTATTTTTCATTCTCAAATTGACTAATCTTTTCTTCTTATTGTTTTTGAGGTTTAAGATTCTAATAGTATATATAATTTATTCTACAAATTCTTAATTTGCAAGATATATATACTTTGACTTTAATGTTAGAGTTTTCACTTTTGACATATAAAGTCTTTTGTAAATTTTGAGCATATTATTACCTTCAATTTATGGTTTCTAAATCTAAATATATAACTAATTTTTTGCAAAATAGATGAATTAGTAGATAATAAAGATTTGACTACTTTAGATTTTAAACTAATTATACAAATGAGAAGGTTTTCTATATTTTGATTAAACATATCCTCCTTCTTCCCCTTTTCTTCTCATTTTTGGTCTTTATAAATTAATTTATATACTTAGAATATTCTATAAGCTTTTCAATTTTTAGATATAGAATCTTTGATTTAATATCTTATTTTATTGATTAAATTTATTTTATTATTTTTAGAAATTTAATTTAAATTAAATTAATTCTATTATTATGAAGAAATCACCAAAATAGAAAAAATAATCTTAAATTAATGGTATTATTATAAAAGTATTATAATTTTTTTTAAAACTTATTTATAATTTATATGTAATTTTTTAGGAATTTTTAGAATATATTTTTAAGACTTTGGTGAAAATAATTATACAACCTTAGAAGGCCATTATAAAAGATTTGAGCAAGATTCAAAGGCCCTACAAGGTTTTCAGGATAATTGGATGATTTTAAACACCATGTTGAAGCTAAAATTATACAAAAAGTGATTTTACTAGTAGAAAATAGGAGGATCGATAAATAGTGTAGTAGTTGTAGAAAGAGAGGTGCATATGTCCCATATGGATTGTAGCACCTTAGATGTAGGTAGCAAGATAGGACTAAGGCAACATGGCATTTAATATATCTACATAAATTTATTTTGAATCTTGGTGAGGATCAAATCATTGTCTTCTTAAACAAGTTATCTTTTAAGTAAAATATATTCATTTTAAAAAAAAAATTAATTATGATTTTTTTATTATAAAAATCTTTGTCACATATTCATAATAACTTGAATTTATATATTCGTAATATTATTGATTTTTTTAAAAAAAATATAATATCTAAAAATATATTTTTTATATTTTGTATTAATTTACTTTGTTACTTTTTTAGTGGGTATAAATCAATTGGAAAATTTGTGACTAGTTTTTGATGTGTATAATTATTCAATTGCATTTCTTTAACTTGTCTTGTACTTATTTTTCTTTGTTTCTTGTTAATTGTATCTTTTACTTTACATCACCAATTACAAGCAACTCTTTATTAAATCAATCTTATGATTTGGATTGGAAGATAAATTTTATCTTCACAATATTATAATAACTAAGATAATAGAATAAAAATTCAAAAGTTAAAACTTGAACACTTTAAAACTAGAATAGAGATATAAGAAAAAAAATGCTACAAATATAGAACTAAATTCTTATCTAAGTTAATATATCCTTACAATTACCTTTTTTATATAAAACTTAGACTATCAATTTTTTTAACATATTATTAGAATATTTGAGAAGAATCAATATTTTTGAATACCACTTGATTTTTTTGATTGATAATAATTTTTTAGATATTTTTAATTTTTTTAAATAAGTGAAAGACTTAAAATACTTGAATATATAAAAAAATTTAATCTCAGATAGGACATGATCTAATACTTTATTAACTTTGTGTAGTTGTTTTCTAAGACTAATAAAAAGCTAAGCAAATCAAAAGCAAGTATAATATAGTATTGTTATTATTTTTATTTTTTAAAATCCATTATTAACTTTTAAATATAAGACAAAAATAAAAATAAAAAATAGTATTTTTTAAGTAAATAAAATTATATTATAATTTTAATTAATATTAATTTATTCATCAATTAAAGAAAATACATCTAAAAAAATATTTAAATGAAAACATCTAATTCAAGCATATTAATAATATATAAAAAATAGTATTAAAATCGAATTATTATTTATATATAAAAAATAAACTTATCAAATCTAAGCAAAAAATTTATTTTTCTTATTCAAATAAAAGAATGATATTCTTGCATAAAGATTTGAAATAAATAGATAAAAATTATGTCTAAATGAAACAAAAACTTCTTTTAAAAAGAAGATTAATTAATCTTTATTAAAATTTCAACATTAAAAATTAATAAAATAGAAGTTAGAAAAGAATAGAATGTTAAATATATCTATATATATATACATATATATATAATTTAAGATGAGTGTGACTTTGCCACTTTATATAAAATTTATTTATTACATTAAAAAAGTTTTAAATTCTAGTATCATTAATTCTACTTTCTTATAAGAGCATTGACATTGCAATTAGAGCCTTTTTCTTTTCATATATACTTATTTTTATTGTAAAATAATGCTATAGTTTTTACTATAAAAAAATTAATATTGCAAGTTTTACAACAAATCTAAAAGGCATTCTTTAAGTAGTTTATCAAATCTATAAAGAATAAAAAATAAAATCTCCTGCACTGAATACATTATTGGTATTGTAAAAATCTCTTACTAAATTCTTTTGTATTTACAGCATTACAAAATTTCACTCTTTTTTTTCACAAATTTATTCCATAAAACTATGAAATTTCAAGTTCAATTCCATAAGAACTTTATTTAAACAAACAACATGCAACTCCTCAACTAGTGAGAAGGATTGTTTTATCCACCCAAGTATTTATCCTCATTAGGGGTTTTTAAATATGGCCTTTTTGGGTGATATTTTACTTGTTATCTTTGCCGAAAGCATCTTATGATATTTCAAAATATTACTTGATACTTCACCAAATCACCTACCTCACAATGTAGGTGATTTTGAAATCAAAACATCAAAAAGAGGGGTGGGATCAAATATCAAAAACTGCATTGCTTGCCTCAGCTCTCTTTTCTTATTGTCTCCATACTAGAGGGTAATAAAAGTATAAATCAGTGGGTAATATCAAGGGATAATATTAAGAGGTAATAAAATTTGAATAGTGATATTTTGGATTCGATATTTTGAATGATCTTAGAAATATCATGTGCTGAATCCCAATTATTTGGTTTTGCACTTTACAAAAATGCCATGTTTGAAATCCCTATTTGCGATGTATATATGTATGTGTGTATATTCGACGAACAGAAACACCAAAGGGTGAATACACTCGCTCATCGAGTGGGCCCAGGCTCAGAGGTGGTGGTGATGGAGCAGAGCCTATGAAGCAGCGTTGCTGCGAGGGCGTGGCTATGGCATCGGGGGTGATGGTGACGAAGAAGAAGGGCGATGGACGAGGCCTTTCCACAACGGGGCCACCGCAATAACAGCTCCATGGTCACCAACAATCTCAGGGTTTGTCACAAGTTGAACTAGTTGCACGCACACGAAGCCTTTTTTTGCTCTTTACAAGCGCGTCCCTCGGCAAAGCCGCACGAGTGCGCAGAGCTGCACGATGGGGCGGAAGGACCGTCAACTGTGTTGCCAGATGAAGCTCATGGTCGCCGTGGGTGTGCTCATTATTTTTCTTCCTTCGTGGTTGTTCGCCCCAGGTGGGTCGTTTACCCGCGTGGTTCCGTCCCTTCCCCCGATTTGGGCCTAATCTGTTTTTTGGTTCTCTACATTTTGCTGATTTGGCCTAAAATGTCATTGGCATTGGCGTCATAGCTATCGCCGTAGTCAGGAGGATCTTTTGGAGTGAAAGGGTTAGTTCGTCGTTTTGGACGAATGCGTCAGCTGATGGGTCGGAATTTGAACTGGGATGGGGGATTGAGGGGTATCAGAGACTTACCGCGAGCTGGCGAGATTTTTCATGAGAAGGACGGGTTGGAAGGGAGGTCAGGCTGCTGATGTGTTGTTTGTGAATGCCACAATATGGACCGGGGATGTGAGGCAGCCCTGGGCGCATTCCATGGCAGTCGCCAACGGTCGAATTTTGAGCCTTGGCGATTCTCCCGAGGTGCAGATGAAAAAAACATATATAATGCAACGAGCCTCAATTCATTATGTTCAATTTCTTGTTTCGCAGAGTTTTTACTTACTGAATTCTTATTTTTTCATCAGCGTTCTTTCTCTTTTAAACTATGCAGGTCCTGGCCATTGGTCGTGACACAAAAATTGTGGACTTGGAGGGTAAATTTGTGACTCCTGGATTCATCGATTCCCATACCCATTTCATAAGTGGAGGTCTTCAGGTATGTGGTCCGTGGAATTTGACGGTTTAATGCGACTTTGTGATTTGAGGATCCCAAGGGCACACGTTGTGGAAAGTGTGATTTAGAACTGCCTATTAGAATGGATCACCGTTTTTGTCTGATTTTTAAATTCCCAACAGTCTTTTTATTTGTAAAATCAAGACTGTATGTTGCATCTACATTAAAGACGCCATTCAAGCACGAAATGGAGAAAGAAAATTGTTAATGATTGAATTATTATGGAGAAATTCAACTTAAAATTATTATGGATGCAAAGCTTCTGGATTATTACTGTGGTTTGAGGGCGTTACTATTGTGGACATGTGTCCTGAAGTTTGAAGCGTTTACGGTTTCTGCGGTCTTCAGCATCTGGTGTAATCAGCATCCCTTACTGAGTAGTGTTGGGAAATGTAAATGGTAGATGGATTATGTTCAACTGGAGACTGTCACCAGCCGCGCCGATTTTACGAATAGGCTCAAGCTTGCTACGGAAAGTAAGCTTGCTTGGCTTGTGTTCATTATATATTTTCAGGTTTTATGTGTATAGTCTGGAGGCAGCTTTGAAGTAGCCACAGCATGAGTGTAGTATCAGGTTTCAGGATGCCAACGGGAGGGATGGCTTTATATTTTGCTCCTACAGACTGTTCATAAACTTGCTTGAAGGTTTCTGAAGTTGAGCTTATGTGGTGGCGCTGTGGTTTGTTCACAGGCGTGGAGAAAGGGAAGTGGATAATTGGAGTCAATTGGAATCATGAAAGCTGGGGTGGAGAGTTGCCTGAAGCTTCTTGGATTGATGCTCCAAATCATCCTGTGAGTTATTGGGCTACTTCATCATCTATTATTGTGTTGAGCTTTTCAGTCAGGGTAGACTCATAGTCTTACTCTTTCGAGTGCTAATTTTTGTGATGTTAAGATGATACAAACCCCGACTAATTATAAAATTCTTGCAGAGTGCTGCTGTTTGAGGTGCATTCTAATGTAACCGAGTAACATTTCTTAGTTGTGAGATTCTCAACTGCAATTTACGATAACATATCACTCTGGATCTGAGAATCCATCAGAAAGTATACTGGATTTCATTTGAAGCAAATTCATACCCATAGGCATTGCATACTTGCTAGTGGGAGCTAATCAGATAAATCCCGAGTCCTTAAAAAATTTCTGTTGCAGGTCGTCGCGTGTCGAGTAGATGGCCACATGTGTGTGGCCAATTCATTTGCTTTGGCGTTAGCAGATATTCATCGTGGAACAGTAAACCCCGAAGGAGGCACCATTGTGAGAGATCATAAAGGAGGTATCCTCTAAAGTTCGAATTACACTGTCACAGTCCAGATTGTGTCAACTTCTCAGACTGAGATGAAAAGGTCCATCTGTTGGTAAAAAATTTGGTGTGTTCTCGCGGTTGTCATTTGGCTGTTCTTTTGCATTGGTATAATTTTTTAGATCGGCTTGCCTGACTTGTTCACAATCGAATTGTTGTCTTCAGATCCAACAGGGGCATTAGTCGATACAGCCTTGACACGTGTTGTGAAATGTATTCCTCAACCATCAGTTGAAGAGAGGAGGTCTGCTTATCAGAAGGCGAGTGAATTGGCATTGAGTAACGGAGTAACCTCTGTGGTTGATTTTGGAAGAATCACTCCAGGGGGACCGCCTGAGCAACCTTGGGATGATTTAAACGGTACTATCTTAGCCTCCTCTAATTATTTTGATTGTTGTCGCACTATACGTCTATGCATTAAGCACATTTCTGTAATACGTAGACAAAGTTTGCGGCTATTGCTGTATTATATTCCTAGATAGAGGTGCAGCATTTTGTTGTCATCTTAAAATTTAAGATGTATTTTCATTTTCCTGCCCAGAGGAGTTCGGAGTGCCTTATAAGTGCCACTAGCGGTTAGTGTTTGTCACCAACATTAATTATAATTCTATCCCTTTTTGGCCCATGAAATGTGAATCTTTCTTATATTATCCACACGTTTATGAGGGACATTTTAATAAAAAAATAATCATCTTTCTCAGATGTCTATTTATGGGCTGATTCGACTGGGCACATGAAAGTGAGAGTGACTGCCTACTATCCCCTTCAGATCTGGTCCACCGTTGCGGTAGGTAGTTTAAACAGAGCTTGACACTTCCGCTTGAGCTTATGATTAAGTTAACCATTCCATCATTGGTAGTCGCTGGATAATCGTTACAATTCTATTGTAGGGATTGCTTAATAGGAACATACATATATGCATGCGTACATATATATAAAAGGTGCGGAGACCAACTCAGAATGGGTGTGGACTTCGTATACAGGCTTTTGTGAAGCAACGGGGTCACGATGTAAGCCAATGGTTACGGGTGGGTGGTGTGAAGGCCTTTGCTGACGGTTCTCTGGGGTCACAAACCGCTCTATTCCACCAGGTATTAAATATGAGTCTCACTTGTAAGTTGCTTATGGCTCCCCTCAATTTCTTCACTAGTAGGAAAATACTTCCCAAGTTTTCTATTGTTAGCATTCTATTGTGAACAATAAAAGCAGACCAATCAGCATATGCTTGGTTACATGTCAGTCTTTTGAGTTCGGGACTGGCAGGCCTATGCAGATGACGAGTCCAACTTCGGTTTACAAGTGGCTGATCCCGACTGGATACTTGAGACTGCGTTAAGCGCTGATGAGGCTAATCTTCAGGTTCGACTATACGAATATATATTTGCTAGAACCTATCACTGTTTTTAACTTTCTCACTTGTTCGATTGATCTCGACAAACAAACAGAGCATACGACTCAAAAGTGCAGCGGCTTGACAAAATTGACTTTCTGGAATTAGATTGCAGTGCATGCTATTGGCGACGCTGCAAATGACCAAGTTCTTTCCATTTTCGAGACAGTGAAATCCAGAAACGGTCCTCGTGACCGACGCCTTAGGGTAAGTCTCGGCCCATTTTAAGGTCTTGCGACTGCAAGCCTTGGGTGGGCAATTTGTTATGAAGCACTTTTACCTCTTGGATTTGTTGGTATCTAAAACGTACACTCCGACCAAGTCCAAATCATTCTCTTCATAAGTCGAAGAGCACGTTTCAATGTTAAGTCTTTGCTAAAAGGGCAACTTATTGTTGGCTATGCATTGGTGTCGGCTGGTTCGATGAAGATTGAGCACGCTCAGCATCTGTCAGCTAAGGCCCCCAAACGCTTCGGAAGTGAGAACATAATTGCATCGATGCAGGTAATTCTTTGCTTGCTCGTCAACTTAGATTTTCCCTGTGCAATATCTGCAACTTCTTGTACGGTGAGCATATCACGCAAGTTACTTAGTAAATCGTTTTCTACTTCATGTGTTCACTTTCTTTAAGAGTTTATTTCTTTCTCTCTATGGAGTTGTCCTTTGAAAAGCATTGACGTAGTACTTCTCGGAGCATATTATAGTCTTCACCTATTGCTATACAAATCTTAGGCAATATCATATTTTTAGACACTGCCTATGACAGCCTGATCATCTTCGGGATGACGCACTGATCGCTGCGAAGAGGATAAGGGAGGAAAGAGCAATGCAGAGTTCCTTTCTCACGAAGTCGCTTTTGAGCAATGGAACTGTGATTGCGCTGGGTTCAGACTGGACGGTGAGTTCAACATGTCCCTATGCCCATGCTACTTCGTGGTCTTGGAAAGGAAGTTAAAAACTCATTCCAAAAATCACTCATTAGAGCATTTTTGCATCTCAGGTACTTGCTGTTCACTATCAATTATAGTCTGCATTTTTGCTTCTGTGTTAGGTTGCCCCGCTGGAGCCACTATTAGGACTTCAAGCTGCGACCACACGAATTCCACGCGGCGAGAGCAGACCCTGGAATTCGGAGGAATTGATTTCCATAGAGGCTGCACTTAAAGGGTAATTTGGAAGTATCTGGTGATCAATAACGCATAGATGCCGCGTAATATGATGCTTTTTTATGGTGATATTTCTTGTTCATTGAGATCCACGAGTAAGCTGGTGCAAATTCCCACATATTGTTCATGTTACGCGTGAAAGTTTATGATGGATTGCACGCTAATACAGGGTGTGAATGGCTCAGGTATACATGGGGCAGCGCATACGCATGTTTTCGTGATGCCCAAGTGGGTACTTTGTCACCCACTAAATTTGCAGACTTTGTGGTGCTCTCAGACAACCTTTTGACGCACCATTTTTCCACAACTCCATCAGTGCTGGCCACCTATGTTGCCGGAGAGCGTGTATATTCTGTGAGTTGAATCGCCAGAAGGTTGCAGTTCCTGCTTGTGCAATACACATCGGACTCCTAGCTGTGTCTTTCTCCCAGATGAGTTATGTAAAGATGAGTTACACATATCTCATCTTTTGGCTCATGTGCATGCAATTCCAGAAAGTTTTGCTCAAGCTTTTGTCCTGAATGTTTTCTTTGGACCCAATTCTGGGTAGTGGTGTGTACTTATTCAAGTGTATTTTAGTTACAATTTTAAATTTACTCAAAACTTATTGCTAAAATCAGAAAATAAAGAAATCAACATCCAAAAATTTAAGTCAATAAACATGAAACTCGTAAGAATTTAGAATACTGCGAGGAGAAGTGTAATGTGAGCGAAGACAAGAACTTTGGTAAGAATTCTGGTATATTCTAATTTTTATTCCAATTAAATGGTTTGAAAGGTATTGAACGAAGGTGGCATGTGGTAGATGTGGAGGGTTGTTGTGGCAATAGCAAAAAATGTGGTAGCATATATATATATATATAGATACATACATTCATTGCCTGTATGTTTTTATAAAGTAATTACAATTAGTAGAAAAAATAAAATTTGTAATTTACTTAATTTATAAAGAAAACATGATCTAAAAAAAATGTATCCAGAAGCAATCAAAATTAACAATTAAAATGCATGTGAAATAAATGATAATATATTGAAAGCAAAGTGCAAACAAAATAAAACAAATATTTAATTTTTTGGAATAAAAAATTAGATTTATGTTTACTTTGTATTTAAGATTATTAGAATATTTGTTCTATTAGCTATTTTTGTAATGCTCATCTAGTATCTTATACAAGGTCATACTTATGTCATGTGAGTAAATAAGATTATATGCACATGCTACATCATTCTTAGGATTAGATGTGTGACAAAGTTTCAATCATTTAGAAATATAAATCTTTTCCAATTGTGACTACTTAATTACTTCGATCTATATTGACTTTTGCAAAAGCGCTAAATTGAATGTCTAGAATTCTTAGTGAAATAAATTCTAATTCTCCACATTGCATAAAATCCTACAACTAAAATGATACTTTAAATTTTGTCTTATATGTTTTTATTTATAATGCCAAAAATTCGTTTTTAAAATTTTATTGGAGGTGTTGTCAAATCTTTTGTAAGAGCCTAATTAAGTCATAGTGGTTCATCTTTATTATTATAGCCATACTTAGACCTTTTGTAAAAACACAACAATTGGTTGATAATTCAATAATCATATAAAAGGATGAATAACTTGATAGAAATATAAATAGATGGATAGAACTTTAAATATTTGTGTACAAATAATTACCATCTCTTTTACTATGAAACAAATATAAATAAATTTATAGCACATTTGTCTTGTACAAAATTATTTTTATCATAAATTAGCTTATTTTTATAAAATCTGATTTTATTATGTTTATACTTATTTTAAGAAATTAATAATTTGATCTTAAAAGTAATTTTTATGATGAATTTGTATATATATATATATATATATATATACTTCAAATCTAATCTTTTAGATTGCAATAAATATGATTTTTTATTCTAGTATATACTATTAGGATATTAGTATATACTATTAGGATTATTTGAATAGAAATAAATATCTATTTTATTATAATAAATCAATATAAATTTAACTAATTAGTCTTTTATCAGATATTCAATAATAAATACAAATAATATTTTTATTTTATTTAATATATATAGAAATATTTTTAAAAAATTATAAAAATTTTAAAAAATATACAATGATTTGTATTAAAAATTATACACTCTTAATAAAAATATAAAATCTATTTTAATACCAAACTTTATTTGAATAAAATTTTAATAACATAATTTATTATCTAAATTTTTAAAAAATTATATGCAAAATCTATTCAAATTAAGACATTTATTTCTTTTCTTAATGAATATATTCAACCATTTATTGTTTTTAGTAATTAATCAAAATCATAATTTTTAAAACTTAATTCTTTTTTATTGAAATAGGTCTTTTAATTTAGGTAAAAGCTCCATATTCTAATAAAAATTATGGTTTGTAATGTGTTTAGAAATATTTTGACAAAGAATATATAAAATCATAAATTAAAAATCTTGCACCAAAAAAACAATTCACACATCCAAGATAATAGAAATAGTGCAACCATTAAATTTTTTTAGTATATTTAAGAATTGGCACATTGTCTTAAATATAAGTTATAAAATTGTAAGATGATTTATAAGAAGTTGTAAAATGCAATATATTGGTTTCAAAAGTGAATTATTTTAGGTTTTCTTTATAAGATATAAGAAATTGGGTATTGACTAAGTAAAACTATTTAAATTAAAAATTATAAGTTATTATAGATTGTAGAAAAATCTATCAATTCTTTTATAATATAGTAGATTATAGCAATATAATATATTATATAACAACATCCATGGACATCAATTAGCAAAAATAAAAAAATAACATTGCTAATGTCCACAATTGGATGTGAAATACTATCCACTACATCTTTAGTCTTTATTTTCATTGTTTCCAACTCTTATCCCGACCCCCTCGATTTTTAATTCTTAATATTGCATGAAATGTATGTTCTACTTTCTTTGGTAAAACTTGTATAATTACAATGCTTTATTTAAATAAAAAAAGATGTTAATCAATAAGATCTATATGTTATTTTTTTGCAATGTGTGATTACTGATTAAATTGTAGAAGCATCCTTAAATGGTCAATTCAAATGGGTTGGTGGAAAAGAGGTAAGGCCATGAAAATAGATGACGGCCATTGGTTTGTAAAATTTGATTCAATAGAAATCAATATTCCAAACATGGCCTTTCATACAATCATACTCTTGAAAATTCTACTTCTTCTACCTATCAAAATTGAAATCATGCCAAAGTCTCTAAAAAACATTATAGATTATAAAACTACCTAGGCTGAATTCAACTTCCTAGCTAAGTTTTTTCTTTTCAACTAAGTCTTTGTATTGCATCTCACCTTTGATTATTGAGACATTGTGCCACAGACATATGTATTTACTCTAATAATTACCTATATGATTAGGTAGAAGTAAATAAAAATAGATTAATTTCATAATATCTTTTAGAAAATCTTTCAAAAAGATTTATACATGTAGCTTTTATTTTATACTTGTTTGTAGTTAATTAATAGGCTAAAAACTTGGTCAAGAAGTTAGCCACATATCACATGTGTTTATAGCTTGTGAAACAAGCTGACTATGTCGTCCACATATAGATAACTTGCCTTGCAAGTTAAGACATGAATCTAACAAAGTCAATATGTATTGGAGGTCCTATAGCATATTGCCATGTAGCTCTTAATAAAATAGTATATATGGAATGAAGAGTGAAGCATTCTTTAGTCTTGTCAATGCCTTTCTTAACCTTAGTCTTGTTTCAAGACTTTCTAGTCTTCTTGTCTCTAGCAATAGGTATTCTAGTTCAATATATTATTATCTTTGAGTTATTTTCTAGTCTTTTCAAGTGACACAAGAATGTATTAAAGATTTTTGCTTTAAAATTTATGTCCTTGATATATTACTAATAATAAAAAATCACATGATAAAGTCAAATGAGGCATTAAAACTTAGCTAGATGCTAATAGAAATTATCAAATGGTAGGAGTTACTAGACTTGCCTCCATTGATGATCTATTTATGGACACTTTTTTGATGATGCCTACCAATTGCTTGGCCAATATGGGAGTTAATATCATCTTCATCTTATAGGAAGGTTGGAACTAAGGGCAAAGGCATTTGAATTGATTTAGTAAATGAATGGATCACTTTAACTTATATATATATATATATATATATATATTTATATATATGTATTAATAAAAATCCATGCCATTGGCCACAAAAATGTTCCAAAATAAAATGTATGAACTTATTATCTTATACCATGTAAATCTATAAATTAGTACTAAATTCACTTATAAATGGATTAATCTATAAAGGTACAAATTCTCAAGTGCAATATAGTATCAAGAAGTTATAGAAGTGAAGTTTATAATTCTTAAAAGATTATGAATCAATGAAAAAAATTACAAATTCAGATTATTTTTTAGTAGTATTCTTTATCAAAAAATTTAAAAATGCACCAAAGTTTTACAAATCCATTGAAGCATATTGAAATTTTTCTCATAAAAAAATTAATGTGGCATTTAGTATCTATTTTTGTACTTGAGGCTTCAATATGTCAAAAACCAAAATCCAAATAATTTACTCAACATAGTATTGTTGATGAAAAAGTTTCTTTTTATACTTTGAATTTTTTTATGAATTTATCTATTTTACCTTCTTTTTTTGAATTTTATTTAATACTTTAATAAATCAAAAATTTCAAATTTATTCAAAAATTCTACATTTCATTTTCTAATTTATGTACCATGTGACTTTATTTTAAGTCATTCATTAAAAACCATTTTGTATTTTATATTTTACATTTACAAAATACAATAACTTAACATTAACAAGATTATGGATGAAGAACATAAAATTACACTCAATCTTAAACTCCGGATGCATCATTTCCTCAAACTGAAAATATAATTACATATACACATACATATAAAAACCAGGTTTATCTATTTGTTTGTTTGTTTGTTTTTTCATAACTAAACCAGAGTTATTGAGTTATGGATTGAATTTTTTTGTCTAAGCAATTGAATTATCTAAAATATGTTTAATAAAGATATTGCCTCAAGCATCAAATTTTGAATATATCAACCAAACACCAAATCTTGTGCAATATCCAATTTTATAAAAACCATACATGTAAAATTATACTAATGCATTCATAAATACACCTCCATCTATAAAAGCACAATAAATAATAGAAATTTATTAATTATTAAAAAAATAAAATTTATTGATTGAAATTTGTGTTGTTGGCCACAAAAAAGTTATAAAATCTTAATTTGTGGTTGATAAGTAAAAAATTGACCACTTCTAAAAAAAACATAAGAAAAATAATAAATATATAAAAATAGAAAAAATTAATATTTTTTATTTTAATTTAAAAATATGATTTTTCATATTTCATATAAATAATAGCTAAGTTAAATAAATTAAAAGAAATTCTAAATAAATTATATTTATAATGATATTTTTATCTTTATTACTTTTTGAATATAAGATCTTTATCATATTTGGAAAAGTACATTGTGATAGGACAATATACAACTATTCATGTGCAAATACTAGAATTCTAAGATTTATTCTTACATTCTTCAACAATTGTCTTTAAAAATTCCATTGTTATTGGAAATTTTCTTTGTTGCAACTTGAACAAAATCTCTTCAGATAATGGACATAATGTGATTCTTGAAAGAAAAGCCAACTATGCTTTGTAGTTTCTAAATAAAAGTCTTGCCTCTATAATTCAATTAGTCAATTATGTAATGATCAATTGTGATTCATTGCAAAGTCTTTGATGCAGAGCAATGTTTTGTAATAATATAATAGAACATCCAATCTTGGGTTCTAAACTAAATAGTAGCAATCAAGATAGATTTAAAATATTCAAGTACTTGGTTGGATAATAGTTACTATTATCAACACCATCTTCTATAATTGCTTCATCTATGCTACAATAACTATGTGAAACTTTAAGAAGTCTTTGCATAGCATGCTTGTTTAAATCATCAATATCATAATTTTGAATAGATAAAATATAATTTTCAATGAAATAATCATTTTCAAGTATCTCATTATCATCCAATCTCAAATAAATAGCTTAAATCAAATTATTTGATATTGAAACTACTTTCATATGTTTTAGAAGAATCATAGTACTTTTCAATGGATCTACAATTATTAATCTATTTTTAGTCTATAAATAAAAAATAATATTAGATATATTAAAAAATATTATATCATAAATTTTTTTTCAAAAGTAATAATCTTATATAATGCATATCTTCAAAAGTTCTTCAGCAATTAATTACTTCCTAGTAAAAACACCTTTCAAATGCATATTTTTGGTTAATTTGCATATTTTAATATTAGACCAGATATTTGATCATTGTAAAGCATCAACAATCCCTTTTCTTGAGCCTTTATCAATAAGAAAAATATGCCAAAAATTCCCACCAAAGACTATAGTAATTCTACTAAATAACTTATCAATATTATTTATTTCTTAGGAAGTTCTATCAAGTGCCTCAATACAAAAGCAAAGTTGCATTGGTACCTCATTTGATATAATAAGAATTTTCTTTCTTAGCACATTTGTATATAGTGAATTCTTTGTAATACTGTAAAAAAAATCTTTATGAAGATTGAATGGAATTTTAAACATAGAGTATGTAGTCCGTCTACGACTTAAAAATTACATTGCAATTCCTAAGGGAGCAATACACAAAATAATTTTTCCATCACTTTAGAACTTCTTTATAATTGTATTATAGAGAAATATTTTTCCACTTTTTATTGGTCCTTCAATATATATATATATATATATATATATATATTTTAAGATTGTTATCCATTAAAATAAGGATATCAAAATATATGGTATGTTATTGATTGTTTAATTTTGGCACACGTTCTTCTACTATTTCTTTTTAGCTTGTTACAATCCTATGCTATATGCTCTATAAACATTTGATTTATAGCATTTTCATTCTAATTCTTTTCCCATAAAGGCATTGATGGAAAATCAACAAGTGTTTTGTTTGATTCTTGAAGAATTTAATTAAGAAGAAATAGCCCATAATCTAATATGTCTCTTTGCATTGATCTTTCAATTCCATAATTTTGAATTAATCAATAATTCATATCATCACAACAAATTTCTTTAAACTTCTCCCATAACTCTTCTGAATGTACAAGTAAACATTGAAGAAGAATAATAGTATACAATGCTTTTAATTGCTTTTTTATTTTTATTATAGAGGCTTCTTCTAAGCATTGATTCCATTCTTGATTATCTTCCAGCAATCCCATTTGTAAGCATACACTCTTAAAATTTGGTCAAATTACTCTATTTATAATACATGGATCTTCAAATAAATGTAGTCCATATACCACCGTTAAAAGAAGTCAAAGATAAAATCTTTCTCCCGTAATAAAATCAGAAAAATATAACCTTTCAATTCCAAATCCATATTTTCTTAATGTCTATATCTTTGAAGTCTTATTCCATACAAATTATTGTAGAAATTCTTGACACTTATATTGTCAAGTAATCTGGATTGATTCACATTTTAAAAAATATTGTCAAAGTTGATTTTTGCTGCTTTCTACGGACTAAGATTTTAGTTGCATCACTATTTGGATAAAAAATTACTTGATGTATTCTAAAAAGATGTAATGCCAATTGAACTACATTTAAAAATTCTTCATGTAATTTTATTTTAAATGAATACCATGCTATCTTAGGACCTCTAATATATTATATATTAATATATTACTTGAACTCATTATGCTCATTTCTAATTTGCATTGTTGTATGACTATGCTCTTTATAAATATACTTGTAAATATATTTCACAATACAAATAGAAACACAAATCTTAATATAGCAATTATACTTTCTAGTAAGAATAAGATTATAAAGAAGAATATTTTAATTATTTATAATGTGATTTCTAATATTGAAAGTTCTTCCATCATTTTTTCTTTGATATTGAAGATATCCATCACCATCCATTGATGTTACTTCTTAATAATATTTTGAATATTTCTTTTAGAATATTCTATTCTTCAAGCATTGACCTTGCATATTTTGAGGTCTACATGGACCATAAACCATACATGTGATAACTATATCAAATAATAATGGATCATCTTCTTTGATAGAATTTTTTTTAAAAATAACCATATCAATATTGATTGGATTTTTTAATTTATTATTTTGATAAAAAAAAAATACATGTATGAAAGACCTTACATTTGAAATTCAATAATATGAATTTTTATAAGTCCATATCCTAAAATATAATGCTTATAAGTATCTTCAATTAATGAATAATACTTTAGTTCAAATACTCTTGCTATTAAGTCAATACAATCTTCAAGACATTATTTTAGAAGAAGTGCATTTGAAATCTTTGGCCACTATGGATTTGCTATCATTATACCAAATATATCAAGATGTTTAAAATATTAAGTAATAGCTATAGAATTTTGAAAAATCTCAAATAAATTTCTTGTACTTCTAATATGAAATGATGGAAGAATTATCCTCTACTAAAATAAAGCCAACCTATCTTGAGAGTCTAAGACTCTTTTAATCCACAATGACATAAAACTTCATGACAAAGTAAGATAAAATGGACTAGAATAAAATTGAATAGAACTTAACATAGTAGGACACAAACGACAAAACTTAGCAAATGGAAATAGAATAGAACAAAACTGAACAAGAAGATGCAAAACCAAACTTTTCTAATAGAAAAGATCTAAAGCCATACCTGACCAGATGCCCCAAAAGGCCTTGGCCAGTCTTATTTATACTTTATTTTATGATCCTAGACTTTCTAAGATGTTTTTAGATGATGGATCCCACTTAGATAATTGCCCTAAACTCTTTCTAGAAGGTTTTATAATAGGTCCTATCTAAATAAACATCTTAAGCTTTTTCTAGAAGGTTCTATGGTAGGCCCTATTTAAATAAGTGTCCTAAGCTCTTTTTAGAATGTTCTACAATGGATCTTATATAGTCCACTAACTTAGCCTCAATTCTAAAAACTTCCATAACTTCTCAAACATGGTTCCAACTATCTATTCCTATGTATCAACAATACAAATATCTTATTTATACACTATTACAATTAATTCTCCTCTATTTATGCAAAATAACTTTGTTTTTCTCCCGATAGTATTTCCAAATTGTCTCTTGGCAATAGATGAGGTTTTGTGTATGTTCTCATATTGCATCGTGGATGGAATAACCTTTCCATTGTGGACGTCCATTGCCATGGCAAAGGTAGCAATGCTCTAAAATGTTGTCCACTTCATATTCTAGTTGATCATCAACTATAATTGGTAGTTGGTGGTGGTTGTTATTGATCCAAAAAGCGCTTTGGCTTGGTATAAAATTCCTTCAGTTATAAAATATAAAAGTTTAGATGGATCCAAATTTGTGGTGAAAGCTTGATGAAATATATGACATTAAAAATCACTATAGAAATGTGGAAAGATCCAAGCTACCAAAGTGCTAGTTTATAGATTTAAGTTGATGTAATTAGTAGCAAATTGGCATTGGAGAATAATACTTATTCACCCTCTTGGAAGGTCTTATTTTGTCAATAGTTATTTGTATATTGTTTCTATTGATTCTAAGCAATAAAGAGGCAAGGTCGTGCTTCTTATAAGGCCGTTGTAAGCCATTGTATAAACTCCTTTATTGCCAGGTTGTTGGTGTTGATAGGACAATATAGAATTGTTAACATAATCAGATATTGATCAATATTAAGAAAAAATGGTGAATGATTAGTATTTACTTGAATACTATCATTATAAGCAAATTTTAAGAGCGTCTAGTATTTATTCTAGTCATTATGATGAACTACTATGAATGCTTGTAGCGTATCTTCCAAGGTCCAATTTGCATGCTCTATTTGTCCATCTGTTTGGAAATGAAAGGTTGTAGACATAAGAAGTCATAAGTCTAGTAGCTTGAATAATACTTGTCAAAAAGTTCTTGTAAAGCATGGAATTAGATCTGAAATAATGACACGAGATAATCCATGGTGTTGAAAGATAGTATCAAAGAAGACCTGTACAAGTACTAGGGCATCAATATCCAAGCACACTATGACCAAGTGAAGTTGCTTCAAGAGTTGATCCATAAAGACAACAATTGTGGTATGATTATAAAGCATCTACGGCAAACACGTAATGAGATCCATAGGCATATACTTCCAACATGCCATAAGTAGTGGAATTGGCTACAATAGTCTAGAAGATGTTAGATTGCGTACTTTATTATGTTGTCATGACTCACAAAAGTGCACAAAAGCTCAAACATCATGATTCAAATCTACCCAAAATCATGTCTTTGAGATGTGTTCTCAAATCTTTTCTTGCTTAGATATCCAGATATTGGGATATCATGTCCCTCTTGAAGTACATATGTCCAGAATATAATATTGTCAAGTACATAAATTTTCTTCTTAAAATAAAAAAAGCCATTACTAAGACTGTAATCTTGATACTATGTATCGCCTACCTTCAGTCAATTATTAACCATCTTAAAATAAACATTCTAATATGTAGCTTCTTTCTATTCTGTTTCTTTGATTAAGTTTGAAATAATATTATTAATAATAATAATTTTTGTCTTGTCTCTCAATTCAGCCTTTAAGTTTGGTCTCTGTAATAAGCTGTTTAGCACAATATGTTGTTGTCCTTACTTATACTCAAGCTAGATATTAAAAATCTACAATTGTTCTTTTCAACAATGATATTGTAATTTCATATTTTCTAGATATTAGTCATGTAGCAAGGATCAATGGTCAATCCAAACAACCATTGGCTTTCCCAATAGATAGTGTTACTATATCTTTCTAGTATGTAGAATTGCTAATTGCTCTCAATTATGTACAAAGTAATTGCGCTTTGTCCTTCTGAGCTTGCGTGACTCATATACCATAGGTTGAAGACCCCTACCAAAGTCTTGTTGAAGGACTGCTCCAATTGCAAAGTCAAAAGCATCAATGTCAAGTATATAAAGAAGATTGAGATCATATGGTTGCAATATTAGAGGAGTTATGAGTATCTCCTTTAACCTATCAAAGGCACTTTGCTACTCTAATTTTCATTTAAATGAGGCACCTTTCTTCAATAGGTTTGTCAATGAGGCAACAATGTGTACAAATTGTAGAACAAAATGGTGATAATATCTAATAGGGCCTAAAAATGAGCAAAGTTTAGAAGCATCTTTGGAGGTTGGCCAATCCTCCATTACTCTTATCTTATCCTACTCCATGCGCATGCCTTCAAAAGACACCACATGCCTCAAAAAGATGACTTTTGACTTCCAAAGTTCATATTTTTATTATTTATAATAGAAGCAATTATCTTGTAACTAGTGTAGCACTTCTTATAGGTATTATTCATACTTTTCAAAGATTTTATTATATATGAGGATATTATCAATGAAGACAACTACAAACTTGTCCAAAAGGTTCCAAAATAATTTGTTCATGTGATCCATGACAGAGGCTGGAACATTGGTGATGCCAAATGATAAAACAAGCCATTCAAAATGTCCATAGTGCATTCAAAATGCTGTCTTTTCAACATCTTCTCTTTTTCATAGAACTACAATCCACAAGTACTCAATATGGCTATCCTCTTAGTAGTTCCATTAGATGCACTAATTGACTCTTTTTATAGTTGTTTGAAGCCATGTCATTTGTCTTTGAGAGACAGTAGCTATTTCCAATATTGGCCCTTGGCACCTTTATTGGGGACCCTCATTTTCCTACTTTATGTCATTATTGATTTAATGACTCTCAAGACTATGAATCTACCTTATTTTATTGGTGATTAAATTTTAAAATTTTGAAAAACCTTCGATCTGATGGCTTAGCTCCCAACAATAAAAATACAATCTCTTTTGTACCAATATTTGTCGTCTTTGTAGTCTTAATGATCCTTGTAGAGCATCAATCTCCATTGGCATTGGTTGTTGTACCATGGTATTAAATAGTGGCATAGGACTTTGTACTATAAGTCATACTCTATAATTTTTGAAATCTATAGGATCGATCTTCTTTGCAATCTTAATTGCCTCTTCAAATGTTTGTGGATCCCTTAGTTCTACCTCTTACTGGACCCCATATTTCAAACCTCGTAGACATCAATCTATCATCTTTGCCTCTAAAACATTATCAATTTGGAGACATAGGAACTTGCATTGTAAGACATAATCTTGCACCAATCTAGATTGTATAAGATTTGCCTACTAAATGCATGTTATCTTCTCCACATTGATGGACCAAAATTAATTTCTAAACTTGGTCTCAAACTCCTTCCAATCACAAAATTCTTTTTGAATTCTATAGCTTTGAACTCGATGTCACCACCAAATGGCCACTGCATCTTTCAAATAGTTGGCTATATATATAATTCTTTTAGTAGTATTTGTCCTAAATAGTTGTAAGTATTGTTTCATATTAAAGAGCCATTGACATATATCTTTTTATCTTAAAGTTCTAGAATATGTAGTAGGCTTACTCAATGTTAGCCTAACAAATGTTGACTTTCTTATCCTAGAGGCTTCTATTTGTCCTTGCAAAGTAGCTATCTAGTCTAAGAAGTGCTGTACTTGAGCCTCCATTTGAAATTGCTCTGCCATTTGTCTCATGTTGTAATTTTCTTGTTAGACTCCACTATTATAATACCTTCTCATTTTTTAGTTGATTTTTTAAAAATAGCTTGTTGTAGCTTCAATATAGTATCCAATGTAATTACAATAATTGACTTCAAACTAGATGATGGCCATAAACACATTATCAAAGAATAATCTAACACTTGCTTTGATAGCAATAAAATAAGACCAATCTATCTTAAGAGTCTAAAAATCTTTTAATCTACACCAACATAAAATCTCATCACAAAATAAGATACAATGGATCAAAACAAAATTGAATAAAATTAAATAAAATATGACACAAAGGACAAAATTGAGAAAATAGAAATAAAACAGAAAAAAATCAAACATGAAGATGCAAAACCAAACTTTACTAAGAGAGATGATCCAAAGCCATACCTAATTAGATGCCCCAAAAGATCCGATTAGTCCTATTTATACTTTGCTCTACCACCCTGGACTTTTTAAAATATTCCTAGATGATGGACTCTACTTAAATAACAATCGTAAATTCTTTCTAGAAGGTTCTATGATAAGCTCCATTTAGATAACCATCCAAGCCTTTTCTAGAAGGTTCTTTGTTAGGCCCCACCTAGATAACCATCCTAAATCTTTTTTAGAAAGTTCTATGGTGGGCCTCACCTAAATAACCATCTTAAGTTTTTTTTAGAATTTTCCATTGTAAATCCTATATAATCCATTAACTTAGTCTTAATTTTAAAAACTTTTATAATTTATCAAACATAGTTCCAACTATCTATCCCTATGTGTCAATAATATAAATATTTTATTTATATCTTATTACATTCATCTTGGATTTTTTATATTAACTTCTTGGTTTTGTAAAAATAATTATATTGTAAAAACAATTGATATGAAAAAAAAACTCTATTTGAGAAACACATGCAATTTGAATATTATCACCTCCATTTTCATTAGCATTCATATCTCTATTTCTCATTTAATCATGCCATCTAAGTTTTCATTGAAAAAATAAAATATATAGTAGAGTGATAAGTATGCAAGATGATCTTTATGAATTTGTTACAATGTATTTCTTCTCCATTGAACAACTATATTTCTCACCTCTTTTTTTTATTTTTTGTTCCATTGCCTAGCAAAACAACAAAAACCTCATCAGAAGTTGGAAGATTATAATGTCTTTTGTCAATATCTTTATTAAAGTGAAGATGTATGCATATATCATCATTGATCTTTCTTCTTTCTCTTCCTTCAATTAATATTTCATGAGCTTGTCAATAAAGTGGAATAAATACATGATATTTTCTTAAACATTCTTGAAGCTTCCACATAGTCTGAAATGACAAATTTTTGTTATATGTCATCTTTGTTTCATGAGCAATATTGGGATTATAAATATAAAGTTGCATATAACTTGTCTCTACACCTTGTTTTAATAAAATTGTATCCATTTGATACCAAAGCTCTTGATATATGCAAAATTTATATAGACCACATCCTTGCAATATAGTATTATCAACTTTTGCATCAAGAGATGTAAATGCATGTGCAAAATTATATTGTTGAATAGTCTTCCAAAACACCTTGCTTTGTTCATCTTGTCCATCAAGTAATTGTCTAATTAATAATAGAAGATTTTCAAGAAGTAAAACTTCAATCTTTCAATGAAAACATGTATCAAATTGTAAATTTAATTTTGTCAATAGTATAGTTTGTTCATCTATCCAATAGAGTGCCTTGCAATGTGGGCATTGATAGTCTATATTTTCAATATTATGACGACCTTCCAATCTTTCTTGTTCATAATGATTTTCATGACAAATTTGCTATACTTGTTCACTAATTTCTCCTACTATATCATATTCGCTTGCTTCTTCTTCTTCTTGTTCACATAAAATTGATTAGTCATGTTTTCTCACAGATTCATAGATTGAGTTATTTCTCTATTACCACCATCATTTTCATTAATCATAGCACCATGTCCTTCTACCTCATGTTCATTTTGCTCTTTATGTAATTCACCATGTCCTTCTACCTTATATTTTATTATTGAAATATATTGATATTGATATTATTATAAAAATATATTGATATTAATAATTTTCAATATCAATATATTTTAATAATAATAAACTCCACTCTTGCCAATCACCAAATACAATGTCAAAAAATAAAAGTACAAAAATACAAAATTATTGATGTAAAACTACAATGATTTTTAAACTACAAATTACTCATAAAAAAACCAAATTAAAAATATAAACTTCTTAATATTTATTTAAAATCAAATTATTATTTGCAAATTGATTGTTTGTACAATTGATCATATAAATATAGTGGTCAATTTTTTTTTTTTTTTTTATCTTTTCTAATCATGTAATTGTAATAAAAATTAAAAAATTATTAAGCATATGTATATGTATACACATAAAATCATAAACTTATATCTTCTTCATTTTTAATAACTTTAATGATGTTCACAAATGAGTTTAAGGTGTAAAGTGCACAAATGAGTTTGTAGTAATGGGCATGCACTGACCTATATATTTATATTATAAAAGTCATTTAGAAGTCAAATAAAATCAAAATATTTTTTGAAATTTTCTTTCGATCATTTTATCTTATTTTTAAATTTTAATTCGAAAAATTGAAATGTCTGAATTTTGTTAATAGTAGATACACTTTTATTAAATTATTTTAAAATTATAATTATAATTATAAGATACATCAATCTGATACAACTAAATTACATTAAATACTTGTATTTACATGATATAGGTACTCATAAAAAATTAAAAAACATAAAAAACATAAAAAAAAAACAAAATCCATTATATCTTCAGAAGTTGTAGTTATAAAATTATGACTGAATTTTTATTTATTTTTGAAATTATTTAATTTGGATCTATTGATAACTTGCAAAAATAGTTAAAATATGCATGCACTTATACAAATAATATATAATGATAATTTAAATTACTCAGTGATTTGATATGAAAATTTAAATGATGATAATCATTTTAACAACAATAGAATCTGCTAAATGTAATGTAATGCACAGAATTTAGAAAATAAAAATTCTGTTTAAATAGAGTACACAATTATCAAATGTTTGTGAAAAATGTCTCTGTCCGATAAATTTTTATCTAAAAGAATGAATAAGAAACTAACAAACACCAAGTGCTGTACCTTTTCTGAATTTTTTATTTTATTTTTTCTCATTTGTAATTTATGAAACCTCCAAGCTCAATGAATTTTCATCATTGTAGTCCACCGCACTGAAGAATTAATTTAAACCAATTCACGCCATAACCACCCCCGATGTCGATTACAAAAACTCTGTCTCTCTCTCCGCCTTCGCAATGGATCGGTGTCGTTCTTGAGAAAATGCTTGTAACCCTAGTCTCTCTGTCACTCTCTCTCTGTCCCTTGTGCGCTCAAAGCTCGAAGGCCAGAGTAATTGTTTAGTTGGGGTGATGCTTCAGTGATGCATCACAGCTGCGATGCCCTTCCCTAGTCGTATAACGGCACAGCACAACCGTTATGTTCTTCCAATGTCACTTGCGGGGGATATTGCCTCCTATAGCACTAACCTAGAACAATTCCATGAATTCCCCCTCATCTAAGCTAGCAGATTACGGGTTTACAGTAGTTCCACATGAAGAGAAGAAAAGGGTACAACAGTTCTCAAAAAATAAAAACATTCAGCAGAAGTAACTCACCTGTGGACGGGAGAAGAGAGAACAACTAGTAATCAACTGGCAATCTTGGCCCAATTCAAAATTATCATACTTCAAGGTATATCCAGCATTCACAATCCTTCGTCGATTCAAGTAAGTCTCAAAGAGATCATTATGAAGTGAATCCAACAACTGAAACTCAGTATTAAAGAAAATTATCTCGATTGATATATCAATGAAGATGTTAGAGACCGTGCTGATGTCATTCATATATTTACATCGCTGCAGCAATCCACAAACGCCACTGAGCCCCAGTCAAATCCCTCCCCTGCAATCCACGTGCAAGCAAGAGAGAAGCCCCAAAAGGCCATTCAATTACTCAGAAGACTAAATACATCTCACGCCATGCGCTGTGCTGGATGTTTTGGCTCCACTTCAGCTCTTCGTCCTTCAAGTTCAACTTTTGTGCATTCAAAATACGTTGCTGTTTGGCTTTCACCTTTTCATGCAAACCTGTTTATTGCTAGTTAGTAAAAAAAACAACCTCGTCATGTCATCCATACTAAAAAGACAGCATTCAATCCCCGCATAATCAATTTCGTCTGTAAGGGAAGTACATTTGTGTTACTTCAAATTCACACCAAAAATCACGTGATGGAAAACTTGATACAAAAAGCTAGGAAAATCCACCCTAAATCAGCTCGATTTTTAAAAAAATTGCTCTTAAGTCACCAGTGCTCTTGCAAACAATGCACTCGAAGTAACAGAAGCTCAATGGTCGCTGCTGAGAGTTCGATCCATGAATCGCAAAAAGGTTAACCTCCAACCTGCACAATCTCTTCAACTTCGTCACAACACAAACAAACCCTACCACAAATACCACAACAATACCCAAAGACCAAAGACCAAAAAATAAAACAACAAAATCCACAATCAAGCACAGAAGCTCATTGCTCACTGTGCTGTACTCGCTTGCATTGTGGTAAGAACAGTTTGATCGGAGCAGGACTATCACTGGAATGCTAAGCATAATGTCAAATGGATCAGTAATCGCAGTACAGGATAATGTTAGGACTGAGACCAAATCAAATATCAACTTCTTGAAATTCAACCATTTGGCTTCCATTGACTATTAAACCAATACAACCATTTGTTACACTCCTAAAATACTATTGGATTACTCAAACGCAGCTGACAAACCAATATTTGCAGAAAAATTAAGTATCGTCAGGTCGACAACGGCGTCACAGCTTCGAGAAAACAGACAAAGAACACAATTAACTTTAATAAATAAATAAATAAAACAACAGAAACAGAAACAAAAGTACATGAAACGAAACAACAAAAGGCAAAAACCCTCAACGGCGACAACAAAATCCAAAAACCTTGAATAGAAATCTGGAGGAATAAAAACTACATGTGGGTGACCTCATACCTGCAAACTTAGCAACTCTATGTGGTCCCTGCGGTTATTGCTTCCCTGATCCTCCCTAGCCCGCATGGAAATCTTAGAGTCCCTCAGTAACCACCTTTCAATCCAAGTGAATTGGAACTTCAACAACCAACTTTGGAGACCTGTCCAGCATTGTCAAATGCACAACGTTTAATGATTCCAACCTTCAAACCTACAAAGAACCTCACATGCACTCGCGCTTACGCACACATTTATATTTCTCTTTTGAAAAGACATCATGCTGCTGGCGTATTTACATATATACTTCGTCAATTGGAGCAAATGTATCAAGAGAATGACATACCTTTTGGAGAAAGATTCTTTACTTTCTTTGCTTTTTCAAGATCAACAGCCTTTTTCAAAGCTTCAACAGATTCAGCATCATCTTCCTCATCAAGTAGTCCTCCTTTTCGCTTTGCAGCCTGTCATGAAAACTTAGTAGTCAAAGTCAAAGTCCAACAGAATTCAAACAAGTAGATACTCCTAACAACAATGGCCACAATCCTTGATAAAGCATGCAAATACTATGAAACTTGTTGAAATTGTGACTCATGTACCGACATTTGTATTTTGAATGAATTAAGAAGTACGGTAGGAATTGCAGTAACTTGAGCATACCCTTTCTTTTTACCAAAATTTCATGTGTCATACTATCCCCTCTATTCACTGTCTGTCATCCCTATGAGATCACTTGCAAAAATCCTCAAAAGACCATGATAATGGAAATAAACTCCTTACTTTTGCTAAGCTTCACCATCTTGGCAGTTGTTTACTTTCCCTCGCTTCAGATTGTATCAGGCAGCCATTAAAAAACTTGATTGCCTCAAATTCTATACATGCACCAAAACCTTGTTCAGTATGGCATGTGATAGGTTTCCATTGGTACTCAGCACATTGGCCAATTTTGTATTTCAATTGAAGTCGTTCTTGTACCATGGTTGCTGCATAGTCCTCAAAACCTTTACATAGAAAACCAAATGTCATAAATCAGTAGGAGTGCAAACAACAAATTAAACCACATGAAACCAAATGCTTAAGTGTTCAGAATGATGAAATGATTACAAATAGGACATTCTACTATTAATTGCAAGGTAACTACATGATGACTAGGGATAGTGAAGTGGTCTAATTTACCACAAATCTACAATATATAAACTGGGGTTTGAATTGTTTCAACACATCAACAACCATGTAGTAACAACGTCAATAGAATTCAATAGAATTCAACTAGACACTTGAATCTTATCCTATGTGTATGCAATATTTTACCACAATGCATAAGATTTTTCATCACTTCCTTGGTATTGACAATCTCAATCCATGGCCTCAAAAGCCAGCACATTTGCAGTGATCTCTAGAGGCTAAGCAATTATCCAACCACTTTGTATTCTTTGGGTTATTAAAGTTCCCTCTCAACAACCAATCACAATCCATTTTTGTAGCTTTATCTTATATCTACACTACCTTATATAATATATATATTTATATATATATACACATCTTCTTAATTGAAGTAAGAAATATATAACTATATTTATTCATCGATCCACACATCCATCTAAATTATATTCTTTTATGGCATACAACAATATATTATTTCCAAAATAAAATTAGAGATTCTAATACTTACTCTCATTTATAATAATCAACAATGTACATATAAATATTTTAAATACAAAAAAAAAAATCAATGATTATAAAGTGTTATAGATCTTTATTTGCTTGATTAGTATAAATATATTATTGTCTCAAAAATGGTTTTTAATTTTAAAAAATATTGAAAAGAAACTAAATAAAATGGAAAACCTATGTCAAAAACTGATGTAAAAAAAATTAGTTTGGCACTTGATCTTTTGCTATATTTTGTCCCCAATAAAACATTGCTTTCTAAAAATGATATCGAGGTAAAAAAAAAAACAAAATCTAATAACCATATAAAAGGATATGAAACGGCATGTTCTTAATATGTTTTAACAACCATGCTAGTGTCATTTCCAAATGTAGTTGTTTATAAATAACATTGTGCCCAGTGTTTTATTTCAACAAGATTAGAAGAGTCAGAAGTGGTTGCACAGATTTCACAAGCCAGATGGGCACTCGACGAAGGCGGTCAAGGAATCAAGTACACACGTGGAGATGCAAGCACCCATTTCGAGGTTGATAAGAAGAGCACCAGCAGCGTGAAGGGCTCTGATTCGAATATTGAAGACCAGGGTGACGAACTCACAAGCATCGATGAGCTTGTTTGTGGACAATCAGGAATGTGTTGGGTCCCAGGGCAGACCACAAACAATCTCTGTCTACGTGCCAGAACAGACATGTTCCATTCCACCCAACAGGAATCATCACCATGTGCCGACCTCATTCTGCTCAGGAGAAGGGCAAAAAGCTCACTGGGTTATGGAACGAATGCCAATTGCCGCACATCCATTAGCTTCACTATTTGTCGGTTGTGCGTTTATCTAGGAATGCTGGTTCCTGGCCCGCAGTCACATGATTTGGTGCCCCTGGTCAGCCGCACATTTGACGGGCAGTGACCTGGGAACCGGCCGATGCATAGCATTGCTGCACAGTTGGCAATCTGTGGCGGAGACCTGGAGCTCTGAAACATGGCGCTAGAATCTAAGATACTATCGCAAGACGATGCTGCATCCTGAAGTTCGATTCTCAAATCAACGAGTTATTTGCGGGTCCAGAAATGGTTGACGGTATTAGAGCAGCTCCGCAAGCTCGTAATGCCTGTCTCAACACAAGGTTCACTAAAATGGTGACATGAGAATGTAGTTTTCCCGAGATCTTGGGTAAAAAGAATCAACGTCTGGGAGACTGAAATTGGGGGGGTTTCTGTACAACCGGGAGAGTTTCTGCTATTGCGCGTTCTTATATATGATTCCAGGCGCGTAACTAGCCACCTAGTCTGAGTAGTTCTATCTCTACTCTTCCTCAGACTGCACATTGTGGCCAGCGCAGAAGCTAAGGGACCTCCGTTGCTTACCACAAGGAAACCTGTTTATTATTTGGGATATACTTTACCATGGGCGACCCACTGTCGAAGTGGCTGTGTGGATGGAGTATATAGGGAATACAACTGGACAGGAGTACGGTAGTATGAGGCGTTGCATGAAAGGGTCGAAGTGAAGGGCATGGGAACCTGGTTTGCCAGGTAAGTGGGGCAAGTGGGGGGTACCAAAGGTGAGTACATCATTCATGAACTAAGGAGGAACTGGAAAATCCTGCTCATTTGCACGTCGATACAATATTGCTGAAGCTTCCAGCCTGCAGTGTAGTAACAATGCGTCAGCCCAGTCTCAACAATAAAATACCTGCACATCTTTCCACCATCAGCACAGTGGATTTCAAAATAATGAATGCAACAAGGCTGTCACTGTCTAGCTTACCACGTAGGTCTAACAACAGGTCTTCCAGTTGCCGTTGCCCAGTTCACCTGCAAAAGTAGTTCACAAGTCAGGGGCATCATAAATTTGCTATGCTGAAACGTTTTGTGCAGATTGCTTATTCATAGCTGAAAAAGCTTAGACTTCGGAAGGCACAACACAATCCAAAGATACCTTGTCAGTGCCAAGAGATATGGCAACTACATGAGTGACTTTATCATTAATATAGAGACAACAGCTCGCTCCAAACTGCTCAGCCAGTCGCCAAAGTGGGTGAAGGTGTGGATTCGCTTCTCCAACAGGAAAGATGCGACTAAATAGCACACGACAGCCATCGAGCACCCTTCTCTGTTCAGCAGCAAGGATTGCCCGAACATCCACTTCTCGCAATTTTTTGTTACTGAAAAAATTCCTATGAATCCTATCTATCACCTGCATAAAATATCACGGGATAGAACAATAAGAGCAGAGCCCTTAATCAGATCAGAAACTTCGGAGAACGATTGATAAGATCAATAGCAGTAGCGACGTTCAGAATCCAACCCCCGAAGCTGATGACAGCATGCCATCTACTGCTCTTTCGTCATGACCCACTTCCAAAAGTGATGGACCAAGAAGACCAAATTGTCGTCTGCTACTTGGGAAGTACATGTACCTGGACGCATAGGCACTTATACAAATTAGATTCATGAATGAGTTCCAGATACTGAGTGTTTCTACGAATATGCAGTTTCGAAACTTCTTCCAAGGACTTACCGCTCAACAACAATGAGATTCTCTCGATGATGCGGCCACACTCGAGATGAGTCATCAATAATAACCACTGCAGACTCCATTCCCAGAACACCATCGAGATCCTTGCTTTTATCTGAACCATCAACTTCATCACCTTTAGAAATGACTCGGCCGGAAAATAATATACCCGTGGGATCCAACAATTTAGCCATTTCAGTTGCGTAGGCCTTGTTGCCCATTGTATACACGTGCAACTCGTATAATTCGCTTGCCTGCAGAAGGACACCTGGTATATTAGTCGCTAATTCAGTTCCAAAAGCTGTTAGAAATAAGCAAAAACCATCAACATATAGAAAGTCCTTCAACATCAATTTAGCGATGTAGTTTGAGGCAAAGGGCAGGGATCATATCAATGCCCAACACTACAGACCTTTGCAAGAAACTTCCATATTCCAGGGCGCAACTTCGTCCACATGCTCATATGCGGAAATCGGTATAACTCCTGTTTCATGTTCGGGTCCTTAGTGGACCTGCTCCGCTCCATGTTTTCAGCTTGTCGTAGGCGTGCTTCAAACTCAGGTTCAATCTCTGAGAACTATTTTGAACACAGGCAAGTTGTTAATCACCACCTTAACCAATACATTAACTGATTCAATGAGATGCAACTTGCTCGTACACGCTAGTTAGTCTAAAATCGACTAAACCCACGTTCACAGCTTATCAGACTTTAGTGGCGAGCAATAATCAAAGTTGTGCTACAATCATGAGTTGCGCCGTGTGCAAATAGTAGTGGCTATTACCTTGGCAGAGTTCAGTAAAGTGTGATCAAGATCCAGAACAAGACAAAGCTTCCCTGCACTGAACATTCGATCTTGTTCTTGGATTCGTCGTTTCCTCTCATTCTGAATAGTGATACGTTGATCCTCATCCAAATCTTCTAGTAACTGTTCAAAGTCCCGATGTAAATTGCTACCACCCCAATGACTCGGCCCGAACCGAGGTTTACGCAACACAGGGTCCCAGGGGTGTAGATGATCTACCTCATCCAGAATAGACTCCCCAGAGAACACTTCACGAGCGTCAATTCCTTGATTCCTACTCGATTCTCTCTCTCTTGCATTGTTTCTCTCATCTACGACAGGTTCCTCTTCAACTGTCATGTTCTTTTGTTCAGTAGAGGGTTGCTCAGGAGCTAAAGTAGCATTGTTTGACTGGGTGCTGTTGTTAGAGCTCAAGCGAGGATCCCTCAGATTGAGTGGATTTTCCAAGGAGTTGATTGATGGCTGCTTGACCAAATCAGATGAAGTATTAGTAGGTAGTGAGGTTCCAGTTTCAATTTGGAGAGTCGTTCCAGAATCTGCGGCCTCGATGATCGGAGGACTCCTCTGATTAACTTGCACGATGTCAGCAGCACTATCCAACAGGGCACGACGTGGATCTCGAGGTCTCATTCGGTGTTTGCCAATATCCTGCTCCTTTTGCATTCAGAAAACCGACAACGATATTAGACATCATGTCAAAATCTTCTGCATGGATACAAGAGTGCGGTGGATTGATATTCAAAAAGAAAAGAAAAAAAAAAAAAAAAAAAAAAAAAAAGGCGTTGCATGCAGGACTCAAGCCTAGAACTGCATTACAAGTCCTAGGTATGGCTGCAGCAATATCATTTTCAGGTTTTCCAATCACCTCTTCTCCAGCCTGTCCCTCGGATTTCGTTGAATTAATGCCGAAAGGGTCTGGAGGTGGATTATTCTGTATACTCGTGACAGGCCCTGAGCCTAACATTTCAGTTGACCCACTGGCACTCGGAAAAACGATTTTCTTAAAATTAGTTCCTGCGGGCACATTGACCGGATTCTGTTTTCTGTCTGAAGGAGTCGGACTATCCAAGTCTACATCCATAGACTGTACACCATGGTTCTCGTGACCAGGCGACATTACAAACCCCTCTTCCAACCAACCTCCCATAGCAAATGTACCAGCAGTTGAATCCATGTTCTGCATCTCGTTGCTGGAACCTGAAGTCTTCATTCGTTTAGAAGATTCTGCCTCACTAGCGAAGTTTTCCCCTACTCGTTTATTGACCACAGCTTGCATTGCAGGCGGCCATGAGCACTCTGCTTGGGTAGTCAACTGTCGCAGTGGTATTTCCACCTCAGTGTGTCCGTTTCTTGGCTGTTTCCGTGGGTCACGACTCCTTGGTATCGATGTAACTGGACCAGAAACTAGTTGACTCTTTAGCTGCTCAAAATTCAAAGATGAGTCTTGATCGATTAGAGGGACAGTAGGGACTGATGCGTAATGCACACGTCCGGTGTCATCAATATGAGAATTTGAAGCCATGTAGAAAGGGGTACTAACTGGAGGCATCGTGCTTGGTAGTTTTGGGAGCAGGTGAGGCGGCTTATATCCCAATTGGCCATTTACGGCACCAGTAGTTGTATCTTGATTCTCAGGCTCATCATCGTCTTCTGAAGGGGTAGGACTTGCCAATCGAAAGTTCAGAGACACAGGTACAATTCCCACTTTGTTTTGCGGCTTTACTGTGCTGATTGTCTCAGAACTTGAAATTGGAAACCCTCGTTCATCTAATCTTACAACTTTTCGAGTCGTAAACGCGTAAGAAGTTTGGGAGGGAGGAGGACTCAGCTCCTCCCAATCTTCCTCAAGAAATCCAGGTCCATATGGAGATTTCACATCATACGTCAACCTCTTGTTAGCATTTGTCCATCCATTGGTTGTGGAGTAAGGAGGTACTGCACCAACTCCGTCAGAATATAAGCTGCCACTCGTTTGTGCAGCAACTCCATGGGCCACCAAGGATCTTCCGGTACTGCTGATACCCGAATAGCCCGGTGGCAATCCTGGGGACATAGATTGCTCAAGAGATAAATTCGACCCGTTCCAACCCCAACCTCCTACATCAATGGTGGGGTGGTCATTGCTCCCTTGTGAGAAATTAGAGAAGGCAGCAGCTGAGCTCTGGGCGTATGCTAAGGCAGCAGCAGCAATAGCTGCTTCAGCCAAGACATCTTTTTTGTCAGTCCCATGTTCTGAATTTCCTTCAAGAAATTTTGTTCCACATGGAGCCAATTTCGAATTTGAAATTGAAGCAAAAGCAGACATATCCCTCTGCCTAACTCCGAGTTCTTGCAAAGGCTCTACTGATTTCGGCGCTGCTTGCGTTTGTCGTGAACTGCCTTCCATTTGGTTCTTTCGGGACATTCTGGTAACATGATCCATAAATTCCTCAAGCTGCAAGGTTCACCACGAAACACTTCATCATGAACTCCGACCAGGCGTGGGATAAAACGAACTTATACACACGAAATGTTGAAAAGTCTTAAGATTAGATTGAGAATGTTAGATCAAATTACGTAAATTTGTGCATAAACGATAATCTCTTACAAATTCGCAAGCCTATGTTATTCATGGTTGTTAAGATCAAGATAACAACCAAAGATGACGAACAGTAATCAATCTATCAACAATGGAGCATATCTGCTAAACTCTCACCTGACGGGCCTGCTTAGATGAGAAAAACTTCAGGCAGGATCCAGTGACAAACTGCAGCAACCTGTTAAAAATATCCGATGAAATAAAAGTGAGACAGGAATGTTGAAATAAGGATATATGTTAAAGTTACCTATGAAGCAAATGAAATTGAAGGACAAAGGGAAGCAGTTGCAAGAACGCCCAACCTCGGAAAGGTATCTCTATCACGTTCTTGTTCTCTTCCGCTTGCTGTGTTCCAGACCTGCACGTTATCAAAAAGTTTGAGAAAGTAACTAGAACGAGGTGGCTGAAATGCTACAGGAATTAGTTTCTGGATTTGATATACCTGACAGGTACATCAACGGAACTCAATATCCACTACATCATTAAAGGAGTTACTCACAACATACACGGCCCGTAGACCTTGAAACACCTTCGTTGCCATCTTAGAAACATCACGAGGCATGTGATCTGCAGGTGATACACTTGAGGATATTCTCTGTTGTGCAAATGCTTTAAGAATTCTCGCCGCATTATCAAGTCGAGCACATGTGTTGATGAAGGCCCTGTCAACACCATACTTGACGTGAGTAGATCCGAAAGAATCATTCAAATTTGGCTAAATTTAAATGTAAGCCATCCCAACAGCTTGTCTTTGAAATGAGCCCACTCAGTAACGCATAGGTGACAGTATGATGCCGGGCATACAAGGATGGAAGTGACTCTACGTAACATTAAACCTGCAACAAGAAGTTCCATTTCAAATACTCCTACACCAGCTGCACTTTGGAGCGAATTTCACTGATGTGCAGGAAATGCGTCCTTGGACCTCTTGCGGTTGACTAATATATAGAAGAATGACGATCGTAGACAGGGTTGGCAAGTTACTCAGATTCGATGCAAATTACAGGAACTGCCAAAAAAAATTCTATTACATTTCAGTTCTTACTTTTGGGCATCTTTGACAGTCACGCTCTTCATTAATGCGGTCAAATGTGCAACTTGCTCTCGCCGATCTTCTCGCAACATAGTCTCCTCTCTTGATTTCTCTCGCTCGGCATCCTTTGTGAGGCGGTGTCGCAAATCATCGTCCGGGAGTCGTCGAAAACTAGATTCTCTCGATAAAGAAATGATATGAGAGGACGAATTCCTAAAATCTAGCCGAGATGACAATGTTCTCTTGAGATCGCCACTGGATATCCCGTCCTTGACAGGGCTATCTGCCCGAGGGTACTCGGATTTTCCTTGAGAGGATGATCTTGACCTCAAGTTATCATTTGGGAGCTCAATTTCCCCCTCCTCGATCTCTCCCTCTTCTCGGACTTCAGCAGCATTGTCGCCACTTTGTGATTGCCTTCGATTGGCACCTGAAGGGGCACTGCGGCGAGAATGGTCTGATTCATCACTAGAAGTTGAACGAAGAGAATTATCATTTCGATTTCCTCTCTCCCTACCATTCTCTCTGTCTCTCGCCCTTAGTCGTTCGGTTTCAAACAATCTGTCTTTCTCACTCCTCCTCACCCTCTCAGCTCTAGAATCTCGTCTTCTTGTAGGCGATCTGATTTTTCTTCTTCCCGTCCCACTGTTA
This sequence comes from Physcomitrium patens, assembly GCF_059467195.1. NCBI lineage: Eukaryota > Viridiplantae > Streptophyta > Bryopsida > Funariales > Funariaceae > Physcomitrium > Physcomitrium patens. The sequence continues at coordinate 1,957,475 of NC_143429.1, forward strand.
CGAGTGCCTCCTCTCTCGTCTTTATCGAATCTGCGTCGTGAATCTGTGTTCTCATCCAATTCAATCCAGTTCTTTGCTCTTCGAGGATCTCCACGACTAGAATTCCATGAGGCCTTTTTCATCGACCTCCTATCATACAACACTTGTCGCATATCATAACCTTCCGGAATCTTCAGTGTCAAATCCACCATTGTCTCTGGAAGTCCATTCTCTGTCTCATCATCTTCACCAAAACTTGCTCCATTATCTAGCAATTCTTCCGCCTCACCATCCCCATCCTGTTTCTCGACAAGCTTAAATCCCCGATTTCCTTGTACGGCTTGTGCCCAAGCGAAGTTATACAAGTTGGAATTGGGCGTGTAGCTAGTTGCGGCTGGTCTATAAGCCACCTTATCCCTCAACCAAACTTTCTCTTCATCTGTTCCTACATTTTCTGTGCTACTCCGTTGAGCGTAATCATCTCCACCCCGTGACGCCATAATCGCCCATCTAGATGGGTCATCTAAGCTGACCTTACTTCCCACTATTGAAGTTTCGCCAGTAACCTCTGCATCATCAGCCTCGGTGTCGTGTCCGGCTGATTTTTCTTCTTCACACACCTCTTCTTTCTCTGAAAGCTCTCCCTCCTCTTGATCTTCGCGGGGACCATCAACAGAAACCATTGCAGATTCAGATCGATCCTCGACCATTTCTAGCAATTCACCGCTCATTACAGTAGAAACGATTACATCTTCGTCTGTTTCAGAGGCCATTTCGTTTCAGTGATTTAGCTACAGAGAGCTCCACCGTCTATGTCAAGCTTGCCTAGAACCTAGCAGAGACATTTCGCAAATCGAGCCTGTACGCAATCTCACTGCAGGACACTGCACTATTCTTCATGCATGCCCCGCGCCACAGCTGAAACAGCAAGAATGCTGAACAACACTTCCAACGGCGAACCACCTCAGCGACAATCCAACCTACCCGCCCTGCGCTAGATGTGATCTCCTCAGTGTCCTCTGCTCGACGTGATTCTTCAATTACTTCACAAGTAAACCGATTCTTGCAGCAGACGCTGCACATCGGCATTACACGACACTAAATCGTCGCCAAACCTTCCCAACCACCATTAACCAACAAAAATCTTCGCCACATCAATGCATAAACAGATCGTTAACGTCCCAACTTGCTCCAGATACTCTCAAGCCCACTAGATCACACCATCCCCAAACCCTAGCAAATTCCTTGCGTCTTAAAGCCGAAACGTCACCACTAACGCCAAGTCAACTCTTTGAGATTATGGTTGCACATTACTTGCCAATTTACTGCTGACGAAGACGGTGAAACGACTTCAGACAGAGGAATGCTGTAAAGTTTCGCTTCAACCTCCTACGACTTGGTTGCTACGAACTCATCAGAGACATAGCACCGCCAAGCTTAGGCGTGTGGCGTTCGCTTCCAGGCGAGAGGGACAAGGCGAGTGACAAACGGCAAGAGGAAGGCAGCATCAGTGCCTTCGATGAAGCGCTTGTATGGAGAGACCTCACCATCGCAATGTCCGTGCGGAGAAGCGTGAAACCCTAGACCCGAAACCAGGAGCCAGGTCCTCAAATTTCAGGTGCTCATTGAGAGCCTCATTCATGTGCCGTTTTAGGTCTTCAACAGCAGTCCCAACGCCGAGAGGTTTGAATCCTTGAGAAGCGAGCGGCCCCAGGATCGGCGGATTTCCCAACACTGCCGAAGCAGTTCTGCGTGCGCAATTGTTAAGCAATCGCTCCAAGACCTTCAAATTGTTCCTGTGAGCGCCGTGTGCTTCGTCGCAGTAGGCACAAACAACCTCAGATGAAGCAGGTGAAGGACTATCCGTGTTCTAGATTCGAATCGCCTCTTGGAATTGTAGAACAGGAGTCTGCGTTTGAGACATAAAGAACATGGCGTCGACCTTGTACCACACTCTTCACTTATACCTACACTTCAAAGGATCCTGCAAACAGCGACTCCTCCTTCCAGTAACTGCTTTTTCCCCCATTTCCTAGCTTTTCCTGTCCAAATTTTCCATGAAACAAATTTTACTTTGGGTCACAATTGGTTGGCGTCATCGAGAGTACTCGGCTCAAAGTGGTGAAATCCGCCTTCTAATCGTGGAAACGGATGCTGAACCTTGTGCGGTTGTGTTCCAGGCGTAGATTTGGTTGGAGATGGATTCTAGGCGGGGGGGAGAGGTGCAGGAGGTCACGTCCATAGCGTTGTTGTTGCTGTCGTAGTGCTTGCTCATGCCTCCATGGCGACTCCGTCCTGAAGGAAGGCTCACCTGCTCTCCCCTGTGTCTTCGTGGTGGCAGAGCCAAGTCAAGCCAAGTCAAGCCAAGCCAAGCCAATGAGTGCAGTGGACTTGCAAAGCCCATCACACAACAAACACCACGGCGACTCTTTCTTGCTGCTTTGTATGTATGTATGTATGGCCGGATACACATCCATTGCGTCTCATCCTTCGCCCTTCCCTTTTCCAAGCCACACACAAGTGTGCTCCTCAGCATTGTCTTTCAAAAACTATCTTAATTCCTCTCATGAGAGCTTCCTTGATCACTGAGCTTATTCTTAACTAGCATTTGTGCTTTTATGTGGTAAAATATAAAATCACTCAAAATTTGGGAACAAAAAAGAGCTATAATGATATTAGGAGTCAATAAATAAAAATAAAAGGTAGAGATCATGATAATTGCCTTCTTGATTTTGGCTCTGATTTTGAAGGATATAAGCATTTATATCAAATTTGATATAACCACTTCTAAGAGGTAATTATATAGAATATCCACTTCTTATATAAAAAGATATCTTATTGTGGCACAGTTGCATTAGTGAGCAGGTTGTGCAGAGCGTTGCTAAAGCAATTTGGCTAGCAATAAGTGGTAGTGATTGTAGTTGGCTACCATGGGGTTGCAGGTGGGCATGAGGAAATTTTGGAATGTTTAAAATTTAAAATGAAGAGCAATATATCAAAACATATTAGCAACATTTCTATGGTAATATAAATTAATCTTTCATATTAGCAAAGATTTATATTAAATATTGACCATTGCTAATATCAATATTAATCTAAAAAAGATATAAGAGCTTGTATACTTTTGGATTTTTTAAGTTTGATCTCTTCTATTACTACAATGAAATATTAATATAAAAATATACAAATACACTTTATTAAGAAAAGAAATTGTACTTGCAAACTACAAGGTGAAATGTAAATTTGCAATAACATGTTACAAGCAAATATTCAAAACACTCTGATTTAAAAAAAATATGCACATAAATTTTATTAAAATTGATCCATTGAAATTGCACGTAAATTAAAAAAATAAAAATAAAAATAAAATAAAAGACAAGTCACTCTTTGATACAAATCTAAAATATCTTCAAATTAAACAACACATATGAAATCAATCATAAAATTTACTTTGAAAATAATAATAATTTATTAATACAAGGAATATGTTTGTATATATTAGTATATCAATTAATATATTCATAAATATTTAATTTATAAAAAATAAATAATAAAATTATATGTAATTTAAATATAAATATTTTGATTTGTAATATTTATAAGAAATATAAAATAGATGTTATAAAAAATTAAAATATATATTCATATTGGTGATAAAGATTGAAATACTTAAGTCATAGTCTTTCATAATCTTTTATAATAACTTGTCAATGACATGAATCTCAAAGAAAGAAAACTTGATATATTCTTGTGTGACTTGAAAAGATTAAAAAGTCATGCAAAGATGGTAATATATTGAACTAGAATAGCTATTGCTAAAGACAAAAAGACTAGAAAGTCTTGAAAGAAGATTAGAAAGTCTTGAAATAAGATTAAAGATTATAATGATATTTAAAAAAGTGAAGAAGGCTTGACTCTTGCCCCCATATATACTATCTAATTAAAAGCTACATCACAATATTCTATAAGACCTCCAATACTTTGAAAAACACATGTCTTAACTTGCAAGGCAAGTTTTCTACATATATATCATATAATTAACTTATTCTACAAGCTATCAATATGTATGGCATGTGGCTAATTTCTTGACCATATTTTTAATCTATCAATTAATTGCAAATATATATAAAGTCAAAGCTACATTTATGAAGCTTTTAGGAAACTTTTCTTGAAGTTATTATGAAATTAATTTACTTATACCTACTTCTATCTAATCATGTAGGTAATTATTGAAATAAATATGTATGTCCATTTCATTACTTCTTCTCTTTCTAAGGATGAATTCTACGAGGAGTGGTCGTCACACATTGAAGAATCTAAGATGCGGTGAATTGTATTTGCCACATACTTTGATCTTTGTTCTTTTCAAAGATGGTAAATAAGTTCTCTCAATTATCAATAGTATTTCATATGAAGGCAAGAAGCCTACCTTGTTATTTTATCCATATTAAGGTCTTTATAACTCCCTTCAAATAAAATATTTAAAATACTATTAGGAATCATTTCTATCTCTAATAAAATCACCAAACATTGGAAGTTTCTTCTAAGATTGTGATATTAAATACGTTGTATCTTGCCATCTATTCAAAGAAAAACATGTCAATCTTCAAGTTCTTCATCTCCATTATATCGTCTTTAAGGTTGTAACAATTGCAATGTCTCATCTGATAAGTCAGCAAATGATAGCTCTTGAGTTAAATTTGTTAATTTTTTATTTTCTATCTTGTTAGCACTACAAATATACAAAAATTATAAATAAAGATAAAAGGTTAAATGATATCTTTCCTTTATCTTGTTTCTTTTAGAGCAAAGATTTACAATTCTTCATATTGATTTTGATGGATGTTATCAATAAAAAGATACAACTTTCTTTGTTATATTTACAAGATTTTCTGCTAGCTTCTATGTGTATTTATTAATATCATATTCCTACCAATGAATAAGATATTCCAACCTATTTTGGTAGTGTCTTCAATCTAAGACTTCTTCCACCTTAAACTCTTCATTATTATCCACTTTTATAAGAGAGGGTGGTATTTGTCTTACTTTTTAGATATTCATTATCTTATATGACTCAAAAAAAAAGACTTGGAGTATAAGATAGATCTTCTTAGACTCTAATAGATGTAATTGATAAGCAATATGATTGATTTGTTCACAAATAGAAAATGGTCTAAGCTTATTGTAATCCAATTTATCACAAAAGCAATTAGTCTTATTATTATGACAAAGTAATCATACCTTATTGCCAATATAGAATTGAGATTGTTCCTTGCAATAGGCATTTGTGTTAAACTTTTGTATTTCTTCACCTTCTTTTAATTATACATTTATTATTGTATGTAGCTCAAATAAATAATTTATCAAATCTTCTACTACATAATTATTAACTTTTAATAAATCAAAAGCATCAAGTCATAGATGATAATCATAATTAATTAAAAAAAGATGTTCATTACATAGAAAAATATATCATGTTATTATAAGAAAACTTTGCTAATAACAAAAGAATTATTCAATCATCTTGCTAGTAATTGATGGAATACTTCAAATACTATTCTAAAACTTGATTTATGTAATCTATTTGTCCATCAATTTGAGGATAGAAAGCCAAAGATAGTTTTATGTCTACCTTTAGAATCTTAAAAAGAACTCTCTAAAATCTTGATACAAATAGAATCTCTTTATTTAATATAATATTGATTAGTAATACATGATAGTCAAAGATGTTGTCAAAAAAAATCTTGGTTGTTTTTTTTACTTGTGATAGATTTTGTATATGGTACAAAATGTGCCATCTTAATTAAAAAAAAAAAATCTACTATGACAAATATAAAATCATGTAAATCAAAGACCAAAAGATCTCTAAAAAAATCCATAATAATAAAAGACTATGATTATTTTGAAATAGGTAATAATTAAAAAAGTCCATAAAGTAGATATTGAAGAGTTTTTGAACTTAAACAAATATCACATGATTATAAAAAACCTTTGACTATCCTTCATATTTAAAGCCACCAAAATTCTCTACGTATTAACTCCAAAATCTTATTAAATCCAAAATATTTGGTTTTAGGAAGATCGTGACAAGCTTAAAGATAATGTAATCATGCTTCGTCATCTGAAATGTATAATTTTTCTTTTAAAACAAGACTAGACTATCTCAAAAATTTAAGATCCTTCTAATCTATAGTAACATAAAGCCTCATCACAAAATAGAACCAAACTGAATGAAACTAAATAGAATAGAACATGAAAGACAAAAATAAGTAGATGAAAATACAACAGAATTAAACTGAACAAAAAGATGGAAAACCAAATTTTACTAAAAAAAAGAATATAAAGCCATACTTGATTAGATGCCCGAAAAGGCCCTGGCTAGTCCTATTTATACCTTATCCTATTACCTTAGACTTTCTAAAATGTTTTCAGGTGGTGGGTACTATTTAGATAATTGTCCTAAATTCTTTCTAGAATTTTCGATGGTGGATCCTACCTAGATAACCATTCTAAGTCTTTTCTAAAATATTCCATAGTAGATCCTATCTGATATACTAATTTAATCTCAATTCTAAAAACTTCCATGATCCTAACTATCCATATAATTATCTTATTTATACCTTGTTACAACTAATTCTCCTCCAATAATGCGAAACATCTTTGTTTCATTCTTGATTATATCTCCAAATTGTCTCTTGGCAATAGGTGTAGTTTTATGCAGGTTCTCAATTTGTATCGTGAATAGATAATCTTTTCAAAGAACTTTGTAGTGAAGTTGTGGATGTCTACTCCCACTGCAAAAGTAGTGATGCTCGAAATTGCTGTCCACTTCATGTTCTTGTTAGTCATCAACGAGAACCAGTAGTAGTAGTGGTTGGTATCAATCCAAAAAGTACTTTGACTCAATATGAAATTTCTTGAGTTGTAAAACATGGAAGACTAAATGGACCCAAATATGTGGCAAAAGATCGAGGTGATATACAACATTAGAAATTATTGCAAAAATATAGAAAGATTTAAGCCACCGAGGTGCTAGTTTACAGATTTGGATTGATATAGCAAGAAACAAGTTGGCATTAGAGAGTAACACGTGATCACCTTCCCGGAAGGTCTTAATTTACTAGTTGTTATCAACATACTGCTATTGTCAATTCTAAGCAGTAAGAAGGTGGTATTGTGCTTCTTGTAAGGCTGTTGTAAGTCGTTATATAAATTCCTTTGTTATCAAATTGTTAGTATTGATGGGACAATAGAGAATTATTGGCATATTTGAATGTTGACTAATATTAAGAAAAAATGGTGAATGATTGATACTTGCTTGAATACTATCATTATAAATAAATTCCAAAGACATCAAATATTCATTCCAATCATTATGATGAACTACTACAATTACTTGCAACATATTCTCTAAGGTTTGATTTGCACGTTTTGTTTTCCCATCTATTTGAGGATAGAACGTTGTAGATATGGTAAGTCTTGTGCCCTGGAGTTTGCTTTTAATGATAGTATTCAAGCAAGTACCGATTATTCACCATTTTTTTTTTAATATCAATCAACATTTAATTAAGCCAGCAATCAAGTGTAGATCACTTCACCAAAATGGCACATTTTATATCATATATAAGATTATTTGTTTTTATAATAAATTGGACTAATATCATATCTATCCTAATGAACAAGATATTCAAACCTATTTTGACACTACCTTCAATCTAAGACTTCTTCTACCTCAAATTCTTGATTATTATCTACTTCTATAAGATAAGGTGGCATTTGTCTTCTTCTCCAAATATTCACTGTCTTATACGACTCAAAAAAGAGAACGTGAAATATAGGGTGGATCTTTATAGACTTTGATAGATATAATTGTTAGGGACATAGTCTTTAGAACCTTCTAGAGACAAGTTTCTAGAACCTTTAAGAGACAAGTTTCTAGAACCTTCTAGAAGAAAGTCTCTAGAACCTTCTAGAAGCTTCTTAGTTGGTAGAAGATGTTAGGGACATAGTCTTTAGAACCTTCTAGAGATAAGTTTTTAGAACCTTCTAGAAGCAAGTCTCTGGAATCTTCTAGAAGCTTCCTAGTTGGTAGAAGTTGCATGAGAAGCTTCCTAAATAGGACTATATATTGGAATCGAGGCTGAAGAGTTCTTTAGTCTTGACAATACATCTCTTGGAGCTTTAGCTCACCTCTCTGGTGTTGTTCTTGTATTCATTTGATTAATCTAGTTCTTACCAATTCTTCTTGAACTTCTTGTTAGATTTCGATTCTGTATTTCTGTGTCCATGACAGTTTGTCGAGACTTCACTCACCTCAGATATCAGAGTTAGTTTCTTCCTCGTTAGAATGCGGATTACCACTCTACTTGGAAGTGTACTAGCATTTTAGAGGTTGCGGATTATCCTCCTCTAAATTGATATTTCTTTTCTTACAATATTGGAGTCTTATTCTTCTTGGACAGAGTGGATTACCTCTTTTCTTGAAGCTCTTAAGACATCTTAGAGGTTGCGGAGTACCCTCCTCTAAACCAATATTGTCTTCTTGTAGAATCATTTCTGTCCTTCTCTTAGAATGGCCAGAGGCCAAGACATTAGTATGACAGAAAGTTCGGAGTCAGAGTTGGATACTATCATGAATGCCCTCGCTACGTTATCGCAAAGAAGTGCAGAGATTGAAGGAGTCGTGGCAAGGCTTCATGATCATGGAGCATCTTGGATGGCACAATCTAGGTTGCACCAACCTCAAACTTCTGTACTTGGAGAAGCAACTTTGTCTCAGGTTCGACAAGCACCGCTGGTTCTACAACATAAGGAGCCCCGAGTTAGCCTTCCGGATAAGTTCGATGGTACGCGTTCCAAGTTTCGAGGATTCCTCAATCAAATCAGGTTGATAACAATTTTACAGCCCGAACGCTATCCATAGAGGAGTCACGTGTTGGGCTTGTTGGAACCTTACTTACAAGGCAAGCTCTATCATGGTTTGCTCCTTTGTTTGAGAAACGATCATCCATACTAAACAACTTTGAAACCTTTTTGGAGGCGTTTGCGGAAGTATTTGGTGAACACAACAAGTTTCGATGGGCTACAACAAAGATCCGGTCACTATGACAAGGGATGCGCTCTACATCAGTCTATGCATCGCACTTCAAGCAATTAGTATCCGACATCAATTGGGACGAAGAAGCATTGATGAGTCAATTCTATTGGGGTTTAAGAGATGATGTGAAGGATTTGCTATTAATTCTTCCTGATCCACAAACGCTCAACGAAGCTATTAGCCAAACTGAGAAGTGTGATAATCACCTATTCCAACGCCGCCAAGACCAACATTCAAGACAACATACGGTTTGCCATGCCTCAACTATGTCGGCAAGCAGCGTGAATTCACATTCAAAGATAGAAGACATGCAAATTGATGCGGTACGTGTGAAATCCCTTACCCAAGAAGAAAAAAAAGCAGCGTATGGAAGAAGGTCTATGCTTGTATTGTGGTGAAGAAGGCCACAAAGTTGGAAACTGCCCCAAGAAGCAAAATTAACGTATTGTCAAGACTACGAGCACATTTGTTCAGGAAAACGTGGATGCCTAGCCACAATAGGAACCGTGCGACTGGACAGTGAAATATCGCAACAACAACCACGTTCCTTTCTTTCCGCTCAACTTGCCCTTTGATTTACAATCTCTTTACTTATAAGTCCTCAAAAACTGAGAACCTTAGCATTATTAGATTTAGGAGCATCTGCTTGTTTCTTAGACGAAGAATTTGCGAAGCGTCATAAGATCCCTTTAGTACAAAAATCCAAACTTGTTCATGTTGAGGTCATAGATGGGCGATCTTTATTGTCTGGTAGTATCACCTATGAATCAGAACCTATAGAAGTGACGTTTAAGGGCCATAGTAGTCATATTATTTTCAATATAATTAGAACCCCATCAAATCCTGTTATTCTTGGACTATCCTGGTTGGAAAAGCATAACCCAAGTATAGATTGGAGGTTGCGGAAGATGACCTTTCCCACAAAACCACTCAAGAGCAAGCCTAGTAGAAAACCCCGAATAGAGAAATCCTTATTTATTGAAGCAAGAGCATTTATAAGATCGTCCAAGGAAGGCACACCATTTGTCATTTATGTGACTCCAACTACTGGAGAGAAGATCTCAATAGCAAGTATACCGGAGCAATATAAGAATTTTAAAGACGTGTTTCAAAAGAAGAATCCCGACATGCTACCGGAACACCGACCATATGATTGCGCCATAAAGAAGCACAACCACCTTTTGGCCCAATCTACAATCTATCGTAGATGGAGTTGGCGGAGTTGCAGAAGTACATGGACGAGAATCTAGCCAAGAACTTCATTCGTCATTCAAAATTGTCAGTTGGAGCACCCATCTTATTTGTAAAGAAGAAAGATGGCTCATTGCGGATGTGCATGAACTATCGAGGCCTCAACAAGATAACAAAGAAGAATCGTTATCCGTTACCCTTGATTTCTGGTCTCTTAGAACAACTTGGACGTGCAAGGATCTTTATAAAAATTAATCTAAGGAGAGCTTACAACCTCGTACGAATCAAGGAAGGAGATGAGTGGAAGACAACATTCCGTACAAGGTATGGCCATTTTGAGTATAATGTCATGCCTTTTGGTCTTACCAATGCTCCAACGGGCTTTCAACATATGATGAATGACATTTTCCGAGAGTACCTTGATGATTTTTTTGTCATCTATTTGAATGATATTTTGATATTCTCCAAAAATGAGGAAGAGCATGAAAAGCAGGTTCGTTTGGTCTTGGAGAAACTACGCAAGCGAGGACTATATATCAAGTTAGAGAAGTATTTATTTCACTAAATAGAGATGGAATTTTTGGGATTCGTTGCGACTACGGAAGGCTTGAAGATGGACCCCAAGAAGGTCGAAGCAATCGTGTCCTGGGAGGTTCCAAAGACGGTTAGAGACGTACAATGCTTTCTTGGTTTTGCCAACTTCTATCGGATCTTCATCAAAAATTACTCTCAAGTTGCTCCTCCTCTCACTCAGTTGATATGCAAGGATAAGCTGGAATGGGGACCTCTAGCAGAGAAGGCGTTTCAAGACCTCAAGACCGCATTTACTACGGCTCCAATCTTGGTACATCCAGACTTTACAAAGGCGTTTTATTTAGAAACTCATGCTTCAGATTTTGCTTTAGGAGCTGTACTTTCACAAATGGAAGAAGACAAGAAGCTCCATCTAGTTGCATTCTATTCTCGAAAGTTCTCTACTGCTGAAATCAATTATGAGATCCACGATAAGGAACTTCTTGTTATAGTGGATTCTTTCCAAGAATGGCGTCACTTTCTTGAAGGAGCTACACACCCAATGATCGTATACATATATCACAAGAATTTGGAGTATTTCATGTCGGCTCGAGTTCTAAATCGACGTCAAGCTCGGTGGAGTATATTGCTATCCAGGTTCGATTTTGTTATCACTTATCGACCTGGAAAGTAGCAAGGACTATCTGATGCGTTATCGAGGAGATCGTATCTTGTACCAAAGGCTAGAGAAGTAGCGTTTGATCAACAATGTACGACATTGTTGAAGCCAAAGCAATTTCAGCTTTGCGCTACTATTGTGCCAATTGATGCTGACTTCCTGAATCAGGTACGTGCTGTGACCATTGAAGATTCAGTAGCCATTGATATTAAGTAGCGTGCCAATGACGACAAGTTAAAGGTGGAGGGAGAACTTTTATACTTTGAGGAGTGGTTATATATCCCCAAAGGACAAACACGACTATGAGTTCTTCAATCTCACCACGATTTTCTGGTTGCAGGACATTTTGGATTCAACAAGACCTTGGAGCTTATTTCTCGAGATTTTTGGTGGCCCCAAATGTAGAAGGATGTGAAAGATTTTGTCCTCTCTTGTGACATTTGTTCAAGTTCCAAGAATCCTCGGCATCGCCCTTATGGACTCCTACAGCCATTGTCGATTCTACGTCGACCATAGTCTTTAATTTCCATAGACTTCGTCATGGACCTACCATCATCGAACTCATTTGATAGCATCTTTGTCATGATAGATCGGCTTACAAAGATGGCGCACTTTGTCCCTTGCAAGAAGACATCATCTAGTGAAGTCACAACAAGGCTCTTTCTCGATAATGTGTATCGATATCACGGACTACTAGATGATATCGTATCAGATCGAGGAACCCAGTTTGTATCAAAGTTTTGGAGATCTCTCTTTGAGATACTGAAGGTGGATATCAAGCTTTCTTCGACTTTTCATCCTCAAATTGACGGCCAAACAGAACGGGTGAATCAAGTCTTGGAACAATACTTACGATGCAGCATCAACTATCAACAAGACGATTGGACCACATATCTGTCGCTAGCTGAGTTTGCATATAACAACACCCTCCATGCGTCAACTCAATACACACCATTCTTTTCCAACTATGGGTATCATCCGAAGCTTGATTTATTGAGTCCATCAAAATATAACAATCCAGCTGCTGAAGGATTTGAGAAACAACTATGAGAGCTTCAAAATACGTTAAAGCTTCAATTACAATCCGCTCAAGAATCCTACAAGGCGTCTGCAGATAGATTTCGGAATCAAGCACCTACTTTCAAAATTAGAGATAAAGCATGGCTTCTTCGACGGAATATCAAGACTAAGCGACCATGTGATAAGTTGGACTATCGAAGATTGGGACCATTTATCATCTAGAAGCAAATCAATCTAGTGGCGTACCGTCTAGAATTACTGGCTTCTATGAAGGTACATCCAGTCTTTCATGTTTCTCTGTTGGAGCCTTATCGAGAGTCGTCTTTCCTGGAAGAGTGCAATGTCCGCCACCTAGTATTGAGATCGAGAACCATGAAGAATACGAAGTTGAAAAGATATTGGATTCATGGCAAAGGAGGGAGAAGTTGGAGTATCTTGTTCATTGGAGCGGCTACGACATTAATGAGTGAACGTGGGAGCCAGCTAAAAATCTCGCCAATGCGCCACAAAAAGTACAGGAGTTTCATCAACAACATCCTCATAAACCTAAGCCGGTTCGATGATAGCTTCCTTCTAAAGCTTGCTCACCTAAAAATATAAGAAAAGGGGAGAGCACCACCAAAATTCATAGTTGATGTAGTTATTTTCTCCAAATTAAAATAGAATTTTTTCAGTAGTCATAGTTTGGTCTTTTTATATGGATAGCCAAGAGATAGATATTATGTCAGTCAGATTATCTCAACCGACTAGCTCACGAAGGCAACCTCGAGATGAAGAACCGCCTACACCACGACGACGACAGAGGATACCAAGTAACCGATCACTAGTGATTGTATTTGAGTCCGAGCCTGCTTACGATGGTGAGCCAAAAGGCGTGTTTGCAGGACAATTTCACAATGAGGACACGGAAGTTCATGCTTGGTCAGAAGTTGAAGGAGTGAGCCACTATCGTTGGTTTCAAGGGCTGATGAACCACTTGCCTTGTGAATAACAGTTGGAGTTCATAGTAGACGTCATGCAATAGATCTTCATTTTCTTGCATTGGTACTGATTAACAACAACATTGCTTCTCAGAGACCTCAAAGCTAAAGGAGGGGCTGATGTTAGGGACATAGTCCTTAGAACCTTCTAGAGACAAGTTTCTAAAACCTTCTAGAAGCAAGTCTCTGGAACCTTTTAGAAGCTTCTTAGTTAGTAGAAGATGTTAGGGACATAGTCCTTAGAACCTTTTAGAGATAAGTTTTTAGAACCTTCTAGAAGCAAGTCTTTGGAATCTTTTAGAAGCTTCCTAGTTGGTAGAAGTTGCTTGAGGAGCTTCCTAAATAGGAGTATTTATTGGAATCGAGGCTGAAGAGTTCTTCAGTCTCGACAATACATCTCTTGGAGCTTTAGCTCACTTCTCTAGTGTTGTTCTTGTATTCATCTGATTAATCTAGTTCTTGCCAATTCTTCTTGAACTTCTTGTTAAATCTTGAGTCTGTATTTTTGTGTCCATGACAATAATCAATAACCAATAGGATTGACTTGTCACAAATAAAAAAAGGTCCAAGCCTACAATAGTCTAACGTGTCATAAAAATAAATAATCTTGATATTGCGATGAAGTAATCATACCTTGTCACCTACATTAAATTATAGTTGCTTCTTGCGATAGGCATCCACGTTTGTCTTTTGCCAAACTTCAAACATGTCAAGCATTCATTCAAATCATTATGAAAACTACTACAGATGCATGCAGCATATCTTCTAATGTTTGATTTGTATGCTTTGTTTGCCTATCTATTTGAAGATTAAAGACTAAAGATATGGTAAGTCGTGTACCTAGTAGCTTAAATAAGACTTATCAAAAACTTCCTGTGAAGCATAGATCTTAATCAAAAATGATAACATGAGGTAATCCATGGTGATAAAAATGGTATCAAAGAAGACTCATGCAAGCATTTGAGCATCAATATCTGAGTGTACCATGGCTAAGTAAAGTTGCTTCAAGAGTCGATCTACAAAGACAGCAAATATAGTATAATTATGAGGCAACTGCAGCAAATACGTAATGAGATCTATAATCAGTTAGCCCTAACTTGCTGTAGGTAGCAAATTTTGCTGCAATAAGCCAGAAGACGCTATGTTGTGTGTTTTATTACATTGACATGAGTCATAAGAGTGTACAAAGGTTCAAATATTACGATCCAAACCTATCAAAAATCATGTCCTTGAGATCCATTCTAGGATCTTCTCTTGTCCTAGATGTCCAGATATTGGGATGTCAAGTCTCTCCAAAAATATGCACATGTGGAGTTTAACATTATTGGGTATATAAATTTGCTTCTTAAAATAAAAAAATTCATCACTAAAAGTATATTATTAATATTATATATTGCTAACCTTCAACTAATTGCTCACCATCTTAAAATAAGCATTCTATTGTGTAGTTTTTTCTATTCTGCCTCATTGACTAGATTTGAAATGATACTACTAATGGTAGTGACTTCTACCTTATTTCTTGATTTGTCCTTCAAATTTGGCCTCCGTTATAAGCTATCTGGCAGAATATATTGTTACCCTTGTGTATATTCAAGTTGAATATCACAAGGGTGCAATTGTTCTTTTCAATGATGATGCCAACATTTTATATTTTTCAAATGCAAATCAAGTGACAAGAGTCAATGGTCAATGCAAACAACCATTGGCTTTTCCAATGGATATTATCTCTACACCTTTGAAGCATGTATAATTATTAATTGCTCTTGATCATATGTAGAGTAATTAAGCCTTGTCCTTCTGAGCTTGCATCATTCATAGGCTATAGGTTGAAGGTACTATCAAAGTCTTGTTAAAGGATTGTACAATAGCAAAGTTGAAAACATCAATGTCAAACATACAAAGGAAATTAGGATCATATAGTTGCAATAATGGAGAAATAATAAGTGCCTCCTTCAACTCAATAAAGGCATTTTGCTACTCCAATTTCTACTTAAATACAACACCTTTCTCCAATACATTTGTCAATGAGGCAATAATATGAGCAAATTGCCAAAAAAAATGGTGATAGTATTGATAAGGCCAAAAACGAGCAAACTTCAAAAGCACCATAGGAAGTTGGCCAATCCTAGATTTCCTTTCACCTTATCTTGCTCCATATGCATGCCTTCAGAAGACACCACATGCTCCAAAAAGGTGACTTTCGACTTTCAAAGTTTAAATTTTAATTGCTTATAATATAAGTAAATATCTTGTAGCTGATGTAACACTTTTCATAGGTATTGCATATGTTCTTCAGAGGCTTTACTATATACAAGAATATCATCATTGAAGATGATTATATACTTATCCAAAAGGTCTTGAAACAATCTACCTATTTGATTCATGAAAAAGGTTAGAGCATTGATAAAGCTAGAAGATAAAACTAGCTATTCAAAATATCCATAGCTTGTACAAAATGACGTTTACTTCACATCATCTCTTGTAATAGGTATTTACTAACAACCGCTTCTAAGATCCAATTTACTAAAGATTGTCACACCTTAAAGTGGGTCATGAAGATCATTCACATGTAGAAGTAGATATGTATTTTTAATAGTCTGCTTATTGAAACCTTGATAGTCTATGCAAAAGCAAAGTCCACCATCTTTCTTAGGTACAAAGAATGCAAATACTTTCTATGGTGATTTGCTTTCTTCAATGAGGCTTTTCTCTAAGAATCTGTCTTATGTCTTCCGTAGCTCTTCAAGTTCTTTTGGTGTTAGATAATAAATTAGACAACTTGTTGGTTTGGCTCCAAATAATAGTTCTATTTAAAATGGGGCACCTCAATCAAGAAGTATACCACTAAATAGATCAATTGAAAAGACATCTTAATATTCTTGTATGATTTTTCCTATTGATTCTATCCCTTCAATTGTCTTTTCTACTATTGACACAAGATTTGGAACTACCATATATACTAGTTGTTCATGTTGTAGTTGTTTCTTTATAAAGGTCATCCCTATGAGTAAGTCTTTGATTGCAAGCTGTCTTTTCTCTTTATTTGATGTAGAAGTGCAAAGAATCACCTTGCATCTTCCATCTTTAAAAGAGATTGTCCTTGCTATCCAATCAACTTTCTTATTTTTCATCTCTATCTATGGCATACCAAGGATAACATCATACTTTAGCTTTGTCACTTTGGATCTCACTCTTAAGACATAGGTGTCTGTCAATGTTAAGGTTTCTTCTTCATATGTCTTACTCAAGATGTTTTCTCGATTATTTGCAAGATATACACTTCTTCCTTTGATTTCTTTAGTTTTAATTCCAAGTTGGTTAGTAATTTCATTTGAGATGCAATTTTTTGTAGAATCACAAACTACAAGCACTCCACATAGATATCCTCTTAGTAGTCTTGTTAGATGCACTAGTTGACTATTTTTTATAGTTGTCCAAGGCTATGCCATTTCTCTTTGAGATACAGTAGCTATCCCTTGTATTGACCTTCAATACCTTTATTAAAGAGCCTTGTTTTCTTGCTCTAACTCATTATTGATTTGGTGAATTTTAAGATTGAGAACCCATTTTGTTGTGCTGGTACTTAAATTTTAAGGTTTTAGATAACCTCTAATATGATGGCCTAGCTCCCAGCAATAGAAACACAATCCCTTTTGTACCAATATTTATTGTCTTTGTAGTATCAATGATCCTTGTAAGGCATCAATTTTCATTGGCATTGGTTGTTGTGTCATAGTATTAGATAGCGGCATAGGACTTTGTACTATAGGTTGTGCTCTACAATTCTTGAAATCTATAGCATTGACCCTCTTTGCAATCTAAATTACCTCTTCAAATGTTTGTGGATCTTTTAGTTCTACCTCTCGCTATACTCTAGATTTCAAACCTTGTAGGAATCGATTCATCATCTCTGCCTCCAAAACATTGCCAATTTAGAGACATAGGGACTTGAATTGTGAGATATAATTTTGCACCAATCTAGCTTGTGTAAGATTTTCCAACTGATTGCGTGTTATTTTTTCCACATTGATGGGCCAAAATTGATTCCTAAACTCGGTCTCAAACTCCTCCTAGTCACAAAATCTACCTTGAGCTCTATAACATTGAACTTGATGTTGCTATCAAATGGCTATTATATCTCTCAAATATCTAGCTGCATATATAATTCTTTTAGTGGTATTTGCCCTAGATAGTTGGAGGTATTGTTGCATGTGGAAGAACCATTGACATACATCTTCTTGTCTTAAAGTCTCAGAATATGTATTAGGCTTACTCAATTTCAACCTAGCAGATGTCAATTCTTTTGTCTTTGAAGCTTCTATTTGCTTTTATAAAGTAGCTATCTAGCCTAAGAGGTGTTGTATTTAAGCCTCCATCTAGGATTGCTCTACTATATCTCCCAAACTATAATTTCTATGTTGAACTCCACTATTGTAATATCTTTTTACCTCTTGATTAATGTTTTTAAGAGTATCTCATGGTAGCTTCAACATAGTACCTAATATGACTAAAACAACTGAATTTGGATTAGATGATGGCTATTGATATGCTACCAAAAATAAATAGTCTAATACTTGCTCTAATATCAATGAAATAGGACTAGACTATCTCAAAAATCTGTCTTTCTAATCCACAGCAATATAAAGCCTCATCACAAAATAAGGCAAAATAGACCAAAACAAAATTGAACAAAATTAAATAAAATAGGACATGAATGAAAAAACTGAGAAAATAAAAATAGAATTGAATTGAATTGAATAAAAAGATTCAAAACCAAATTTTATTAAGAGAAAGAGTTTGAAGCCATATCTGACTAGATGTTCCAAAAGGCCTTGGCTAGTCTTATTTATACCTTGTCCCATCACCCTAGACTTTCTAGAATGTTTCTTAAGTAGTGGGCCTTATCTTGATAACCGCCCTAAATTTTTTCTAGAAGGTTCTATAGTGGGCCTTTGTTAGATAACCGCCCTATGTTTTTTCTAGAAGGTTCCATAATAGACTCCACCTAAATAATTGCTCTAAATTCTTTCTAGAATGTTCCATGATGAGTCCAACGTGGTCCACTAATCTAGTCCAAATTCTAAAAACTTGCATGGTTCTATCTATTTATATAGTTATCTTATTTATACCTTATTACAGCTTTGAAATAGATTAGATTATTTTTGAATTTAAACCTAAAAGTATCATAAGAGTTAAAATAATTATTCTTTATATTATAGATAATAAGATTAAAAGATATACTTGATTTAACTTGCTTGAAAAAGGTTGAATTAACAATCTTTATTGATTTCATTATTCAAAGATGAAAAAGCTTCAATTTCATTAGAATCATTCTTTTTTTATCAAAAGATATATCTCCTTCTTTTGGTATAAGATTAGAGCAGCTAAAAAATATTTTCAATAAACCTTGTTGTTTTCTAACTCAATATGTGATCTTCAAATCAAATGTAATAAAGACCTACTTTAATAGGTTTGTCAATAATTCAAAATACTTATTGACATAGAATACTTGAGGTTCTTATGATTTGTATATATAGTAACTAGACTAGATGCACCTTCTGGATAATTTTGTTAATCTTAAAATGAATCCATACTTGGAAGAAGCTCTTTATTATAGATCTTGTAGTTGATTTTGGCTGCTGAAAATTTCTTGGAATAAAAAGCTATTGGATGAAGCTTATCACTTACTTCTATTTGTGATAAAAATCTATCTATAGGAAAGTCTATTGTGTTTGTTTCTTTAAATAATGCCTAAAAAAGTTGATATAATATAAGATAGGTGTAAAAATAATCATGTTTTTAAGACTTCAAAAGATACTTCTGCTTCTTTGTTCTATTCAAGTTTTTCTTTACAAGTCAAATGTATAAAAAAAGCTAAAATTTTAAAATAAATAAATAAATAAAACTTGATGAAGATTTAGTAATTATTGATAAATTCCAAAAAATATTATATATCTTAATTTTTTTTTAAAATTTGTAATCTATAATAGCTTGAAACTGATTAGAATCCATCATAAGGTCTTTATTGGAAATAATGTATCTATTGAAGTCAAATTGAATAGTGTGAACTATACACTTTTTTATCTTGATTAATAATTTTAAATCTTCTTGATGATGAAAAGTCTTGTCTTGCTCAAAAAGAGGTTTAAAATATTTCATGTCAATTTACATAGGCTTTGGTTTATATGAATAAGCTTTTGAAAACTTAAAAGGTATCATCATAGCTTGACTTGTATCTCTCCAATCAAATCTTTGTTCTTGTTGACTTTCAAAGAGTCAATTGTTACATGCAATGGCTTGATCAATAAATTACTCTAATGAATTTGCTCTCAACATTGCCAACAATAAATCTTTGATATTATCTTTTAATCCATATCAAAATTAATAAAGACTTTGTCATTCCAATCCTTGTTGCAAGCAATATTTTGGAATTCAATAGCATATGTGGTAGTTGAACATGATTATTATCATAGAGATACAAGTTTGATCATTACTATTTTTATTATTTTTTTAAAATATAGCCATAAATAATTTCAAAAATAAATTTAAATCATAGAATAGTTGTAAGTCTTTTTCTGCCAAAGATATAAACTAAAAAAGATTATTTATAGAGAAAAATACGCATATGAATCCGACTTGATTAAATCTATCAAGGTATTGAGAAAGATGAAATCTTAAATAAAGCTTTACTTATTATAAAAATCCTTGAAACTTTGATCTTATTCTATTAAACTTCTCTAGTATATTTATCTTTGCCTCCCTTATACTTATAATAACAAGACTCTTTGGATTAAATTATGAACTTGATCTGCTTGCTTCTTTTAGCTGCACAACTTCTTAGCACAAACTTTAAACTTCATTGTTGACTTCTTCTATGGTATAAGAATAATATCTCTATCATTTACATTGAAAATACTTGAGATTTTCATCCTAAGAGTATTGATAAGCTCATAAAGATCTATGATAGTCACAAATCTATTCTCACTTTTACTAAGAGTAGCATTCATAATTTTTTATTCTATAGACAACTCAAAAAAATTCAAAAAATTCAAAAAAAAAATAAAAAAATAGATGAGGGTAGTTTACAACTTTTAATATAAAATAGAAATTCCTTCAAAGAGGGGTAATTTTTTCACTTCTAGAAAAAAAAACAAGAACAATAAGTTAAGACTCTTGTCAAACTGTCAAAGACATGAATCTAAAAAAAAAAAAAAAAAAAAAAAAAAAAAAAAAAAAAACTCAATACACTCTTGTATCAGTCAAAAAGATTATAAAGTCATTCAAAGATAGTAATATATTGAACTAAATTAGCTATTACCAAAGATAAAATTACTAGAAAGTCTTAAAACAAGACTAAGGACAAGAATGGCATTGAAAAGAGTGAAAAAGGCTTCTCTTTTGGTTCCATATATACTATCTAACTAAGAGCTATGTGTTTATGTTTTATAAGACCTCTAGCATGTGTTGACTTATAAGATAAGTTTTCTATATGTACACTATATAATTAGTTTGTTCTACAAGCTATTATAATGTATGATATGTAATTAACTTGTTGATCGAATTTCTAACCTACCAATCAACTACAATATCTGTAAAGTCAAAGTTGCAATTGTGATGCTTCTAGAAAGTTTTTCTACAAGATATAATGAAATTAATCTACTTTTATCTACTTCTACCTAATCATGTAAGTAATTACTAAAATAAATATATATGTCTGTGACATCTACCAACCAACTACAAATACGTGTAAAGTCAAAGCCATATCTATAAAGCTTTCAAGAAGCTTTTTTAGAAGATATTATAAAATTAATCTACTTTTGATTACTTCTATTTAATGATATAAGTAATTATTGAAATATATATATATATATATATATATATATATATATATATATATATATATATATATATTCATGACATCAAATTCTTTGCATCATTTATAGTTGTAGTGACAAATTTTTATGGATTCACCTATGAAGTTGGTCTACTTGCTTCTTTCAATTGCACAACTCCTTGACATAGTCAAATAATCTCATTGTTGACTTCTTCTATAGGTATAAAAATAGTACTTTTATAGTTGATATTACTAGAATGTAAAATTTCTTCTCTAAGAATATTAATAAGATTATAAAGAATTATAATAGTTACAATTTTATTATCATTTCTATTAAATATGGTATCTATAATTGGTATTTTATTCTTATAATAGATTATTTAAATAGTCTATAAGTAAAATTAGAAGAAGATAATTTATAATCTTTAATGTCATATAAAAATTTCTACAAAAATGAATAATTCACTTTTTTAAAGAAATTCGTTTTATTAAAAAATAAAAAATATTAGATAAAAATTAAATTATCTAAAAATATATACAATAATAATAATAAATCAAATAATCTATCTATTTCTAAAATAAAATAAAAAATAATTAAATATAATTTTAAGCTACTAAAAATATGAACTTTAATAAATATAAATATACTTTAATATCACAAAAAAGAATTAAAGTAGATAATTAGAATGTATATATGAATTAGGTCTAAAATGGATATTTTCAAATGCAAAATAACTATGAAATCTTGAATCAAGATAGAATATTAAAAAAAATTGAAAATAATAAAGAAGGCCTTATTTTTGCATCTATATATATTATCTACTAAAGAACTATGTAGTGATGTCCTATAGATCATATAACACATGTCTAATTTATAAGACAAGTTTCTAATATGTTTGCTTTATCGCCAACTTGTAATATAAGTGGCTAAATTTACACCAAGTAGCAAACTTATTAGCCAAGTTGTCAACCTATCAATCACTTATAAAAACCTATAAAGTCTACAAAGTTTTTAGAAAGATTTCCAATACGACATGAATAATTTAATCTAAAGCTATTTATTTCTATTTTTAATTAAATATATAAATAAATATATGTTTTTTAAAATATAAATATTTTAATATCCATCTAACTTATAAAATATTTAAATTTTATTTTTAGATAAATTAAATTAATATTTCTATTATATATATATATTAGCCTATTATTTGTGAGGATTTTGTTTTTTTTTGTTAGCATATGTCTTATTTACAAAAATATTATTATCAATCTTTAAATTATTTATATAAAAAGTAGATATTCAAAATTTACATTGATAAAGAAAAAACCAAAAAAAAAATATCATAATTGATTAATAATATTCTTAATATATTTAATTTTATTATATATAATTATTTAAATTTATTTTAAATACTAGGATTTTAAATTTATCAATAGTTTTAGAATTGAAATCTACACCAAACACATAATACTTAATAAGATATTGAATTATTTAGCTCTTCTTTACTTTTATTAATATATACTTGTTTATTGTGATTTTCTTTAGAAGATTATTATATTATTATATATTTGTTCAATTGATTTTGTTATTTGATAAAAAATTATTAATTTAATTATCTCAATAAATGTATCAACTCTGGATTTTAAACTTTTTGGAATTATAAGCAAATCATTGGTATATTAGCTTATAATTAATTATTTAGTATTCAAAGATAACATGATATAAAAAAATTAAAATATATATATTATACATAATTATATATATCTAATATTTTAAATAATTTATATATATATATATATACATAAAAAACTATTATCTTTAAAAAGAAGTATATAAATATTAGTATGCTTTTATTTTTTGATTTTTTATCAACTTTTAATAATACTTCTAAGTTGTTAGGAATTTAAAAAGTATTGGATATGAGTTTAAAAAAAATATCCTAATTTCAACCTTAGTTCAACTATCTATTATAATAGGATCTATTATTTTAAGATCTTAATTATTAATTACAATGGATCGATTGTGGGTATGGCGAGGTCTTATTAGATCATTATTGTTATCCTTGTAGACCGTAGGTTGATAATGATTCAGTTAGGTATTAGATATTTTTCAATACTTAATATCCTTACCAAATCTTGGTTTGTTTTAAAATTAATTTTTAATTGAATATTTTATTCAAATTAAAGTATTAATATTGGATATCAAAAAAATTATCTTTCTTTTATTTCAATTCATCTTTTTAGTTTTGAGATGTCTATTTGATTGCTAATTAAATCCAATTTTGAATCTAGATCTATATTATGTGTCAATATTGATTCAACTATATTGTTGTAGAATTCTATTATAATTGCTAAAACTCTTTATTCTACTTCTTGAATAGAGAGACAATAAGATCTTTGTTTGGTTAATAATTGGACCTTGCTTTGCAAAGTGAATTTCTTAAATTAATATCATCCAATTACCATGAGTGGTGATAGATGACAAACCAGTGAGATTTTTATAGAATATTTTTGGTGCATGAAAAAATTATGTTTTGCTTAGGATTTTTAGAATTTTTAATGGTGGTTGTGCATGCAATTCTTGTTGCAATATTATATGTGCAATTGTGTTTAACAATATTAATTTAATCAATTTATTATTCTTTTAAAATACGAGAGGCATTTTAAGTTTTGTTTGTTTTGAGGATTGAATTTAATGATTTAATTTTTTTTTGTCTTAGTCTATTTTACTTCACTAGAGCTTAACAATGTTTAAATCCATGACTTATTTTTAAACAATATTTGCATATAACTATGAAAGAAGACTATTATTTGTATTTATATATATATCTATATATACATAAAAGATTCGTACTTGTCGTCAAATAATATTGGATGTGAACGAATTAAAGTTTGGTATGCATTATAGCTGAAAGAGTGCCAATGATAGCTTGGTACCAACAATATTCAACAATAAAATACTTGTACAAGAATAACAATAAACAAATAAATAAAGTTACAAAACTAACTACAAAAACAAAAAAACCTGAAAGTGTCAAGATCTTGTACTAGAATAGGAATAGAATCCAAAGTATTGTAACAATAACTAAATAAGAAATTAAATATGGGAATGGAAAAGTAAGAGGCATCTTGGAGCAAAGTGCAATGAATCCAATCCAATCCAATCCTTGCTCTCTCTCTCTCTCTCTCTCTCTTACTACTTAAGAGTGGAGGCTACGTCAAAGCTACATTGAAGGAGTCATAAAGTATTCTATAAATGGGAAATTCGCCTGGCGTGAAAGAATGTGGGGATATAAACAAAGAGCAATACACATGAACATCAAGACAAGATCCCCCCTGGGAACCCAGATTCTGTGCTCTTGTTCCCTTCATGGGGAACTGCTACTCACTCACTCACTCACAGGCTTTCATTGGAACAACAAACAGGACGACGACCAGGACCCTTCCCCCGTCCAATTTGGTGCTGGGATCACAGATGGATGCTTTATTATGGATGGATGCATTCGTTCCGGCTTTGTCCTCCCAGGTCCTTCTCGGGGCTTCCACAAGGATCCTCCTCGTCCTGACGAGGAATAGGAGGAAGCATGGAAGACGACGCGCTGCTTACACACAACCGAACCCACAAAATATCTTCTTCTCCACATCAGTTTGCTCAAAGCCCCATGGACGTTATTTGAAACCGTTGCCACGGCAGCAGCCACGTTCATCAACAAGAAGAAACACGGGCCACATCATGCTGCGCCGAAGTAGCAAGGTCGAATTTTGATGGGAATATTAGAATTTTGCAATCGAATTGGAGCTAAAACATATTGGACTCGTTGCAGTGGTAAGGCGAAATTCATCCAAAACACTGGATGAAACATAATAAAGAAAAAGGTGAAAACAACCAAATAAAGGACAAAGAAGGAGAAAGGAAGAGAAGCAGTGTGAACGAGGAGGGACGAGAGAGAACCCAGGCCAAGTTGGCATTCGGGACAAGGCATCTTTGAGCGTTGTTCCCAATGGGCTGGCTGACTGGGCAGGCTCAGAAACAACAAGGCTACTTGGAGATCCTGTGGCCGCTTTACGTGATATTATTATTAATCCGAACAGGGGCAGAGACAGAGCCCGCGGTTAGTTGGAAATTGAACCGTGGTTAGCCGAATTAAACCGCAGCAGCAGGAGCAATTGGGATTCAGGGTCTTGCAGTCTTCTGTGTTGCGCGGCTCTCCTGCATTCCTGTTTCGCTCGGCTATTTCGCCGCTGTTGTTGCTCCTCTCCGGATCTGGTAGGCTCTGGAGTGTAGATTATCGAACTAGGTATCTGTCGACACGAAGAACAGCTAATTTGACGTAGTTTGCGAGTAGCTGTTGAGCTTTGAAGGGCAGGGAAGTGGTTGTAGGAAGAGGCGGAGGTGCAATGGCTGCAGCGTTGTGCATAGGGCAGGCGGCGGCGGCGGCGGCGGTGGCAGCGTCGGCAATGCCGAGTGTCGGTTATGAGCATCGTCCTGATGCCTCAGGAGGTGCGGCGTCTGGGAAATCCGGACTCGGAGGTGGTGACAAAACCCCGTTGAACATAGCAAGCAAGGGTTTCTTTTGCCCTCCTTGCATCACTCGGTTCCCACCAAACTTTGTGCGTCAGTCCAGTATTAAGGCGCGCCGCAACTGTAGCAACATTGGCGTAGCACAGGTTGTAGCTGCCTCTGCCACGGATCGTAGCAATCCCGCTGCAGTTTCGGCGGCGGGGCTGTCATCGTCGGCTCACGCGGAAGTCGTCGACGAGCTTGGTAATGGCAGTGCCGCTGCTCCTACGGGTGCGAATGAGGCTCTCCTGGACTCTCTCATTGCTTCCGACGACACTCTTTCTCGTGAAAAATCTTCTGAGGCCAAGAAATCTAGTCGAAGTAAACCAAGCACGCTTGCTGTCCATGGTGGTGAGGAGCATTTTCTACTTGCAAACCTTGCGGCCTTCTATTATTTTTCATTCTAAGAAAAAAATTAGTGGCCTTTCCTGAGATTTGAAAAGAGTGTCGCACTCGAGATGTGCATAGTGTTGTGATTGCTGCGAATCTCTTGTTTCAGTACATCCCATTATGTGGTTAGTGCCAAGTCAATCCCTGCCGAAGAATGAGCGGAAAATTCGGTTTCTCTACATGATGCTGAAGTGACTACACATTCATGAAGTTCGAAGATCCCCGCGATCTACGTTAGAAATTCACGTCTCTCCTTTGGTAAAACGAGGACTTGAGCACGATCGTTTGTGAGCCAGAGGAGTTTGCCAGTTATTCCTTTGCCTTATGCAAACATCGTCCAATACACCTGGTGCGATTCACTTGACAGTGAATTAGTGTTCCAGTGTACCGTTTCTCCGCATTCATACAACTTATGTGTTTGCGTGTGCGCGCCTTTCAATGACGTGTACGAGTCCAGTGCCGGGTTAAGCAACGATGTTGTGATTCCTCTCAGATTTAGAAATAATGTCCATCTCTATGGGTTTTACAGTTTGGTTCTCTATAGAATTTGGATTTATTGTTTTCACGCTACAGGTTTTCTTTTAAGATTTTGTTGATAATTTTGCAGGCGAAAGAACTAGACGTCCAAAAGTTCAAGACACTCTGACAATTCCAATTTGTCAGACATCTACTTACACGTTTAAGGATACAGCCGAATTGATTGCGTTTCAGGTATCTGATTTGAGCTGTTTGACTGAAAATTGCAGAGGGTTTTTATTGTACACGATGTTCCTTAGTTTACGAGTTTTACAAGTACAGTACAGAAGTGCAATCAGATCTCGGCGGTTAATCAACGTGTCGTGACCAAGCTTGCTTACCTGATTTAGGAAGGAACGTTCACTAGTTTTGAGTATGGACGATATGGTAATCCTACGACTAATGCCGTCGAAGAGAAAATCAGGTTAGTTCTGATGCCCGATGTACAGTTTGTATATTAGAATTTGTGCTATTTAGAGATATCAGGTTTGTTCATTGTGATTCTTTGTGCGGCGTAGTACATTATTTATCTTGATAGCTCTGCTGTAATTAGTGAATATCTCCCCTGATGTCCTACATTGTGGACACGAAATATTCCCAGTTAACAATTCGTCTCTGTTTTCTATCGCTGTGGTAGCGCTTTGGAAGGGGCAGAAGCGACGTTGTTATCTGCTTCAGGCATGTGTGCAGCTACCACTATGCTCCTAGCACTGGTTCCAGCTGGCGGACATATTGTAACTACCACCGATTGTTATCGAAGGACTCGTCAGTTTATCCAGACTGTGCTTCCCAAAATGAGTATCACGGTGAGAATCTTATCGTTAGTTTTACAAATTTGTATTTTTGTTATTATCTTGGCTCAGACTGTTTATCACCTGCAGAGATGAAGACTTTTTAATGCACGAACATATGATACTTGAAATTAGAGAATGGTGTTTCGCGAGTGACAGTCTTTGCCGTTTTTGCTCAGTAAATGTAGCAGTCTCGTGTAGATGAGTAGCACGTGAATTGATCTATCATCTTTCCTGCCGTTTTATCAGACAACTGTGGTTGATCCTGCGGATATCTCTTCTCTTCAGCTTGCACTTGAGCAGAATAATGTAAGTTGCAAGTTCCATGGTTCAGCGCTGCCTGTAATCTTAGTTTCTTATTTCTTAACTGCTTCAAACTTGCATCTGGGAGTTTTTAGACCATAAATTTGATGTCATTTGTAACTAACCGGCTTTATGATGGTGGAAAAGCTACTTATTTTCCGTTTTGCATATATTTTGTTTCCTCCGTAGTGTGTTGCTGATGTTGGTCTTTGCATTACTCAGGTATCAATATTCTTTTCTGAGTCGCCTACAAATCCTTACCTGCGGTGTATCGACGTAGAATTAGTATCCAAACTGTGTCACGAGCATGGGGCTCTTGTTTGCATTGATGGGACTTTTGCGACTCCTGTAAATCAGCAGGTTTTGGCTTTGGGGGCCGACCTTGTACTTCACTCTGCAACAAAGTATCTCGCTGGACACAATGATGTGAGTTAATCACCTTTTATTTTATTTTATTTTATTTTATTTTTTTAATAAATAATCTATTGTTGTGAAAAATGTGCTGTTAAGGACTAAGCTCCCTTATCCGAAAGGAGTGAATGACTGCCTTAACTAGCAATGTGTAAGCATTTTCGTCATTGGGGGGTTTCAATTCTTCCCAAGATTCCTATTGTTTTCGGCGAGTTAATAGGCGGGTTTGCGAATGATGCAGTTTCCTCGTCACATTGTGGAAACACTGAACAATTTTCATCGTAATAATATGCTCGCATGATTTGATTTACTTCCCGCATTTTCTTATGTAGAATTTATTTTTCAGGTTCTGGCAGGGAGTCTCAGTGGGACCAAACAGTGCCTCTCTGCTGTGCGTGCTCTGCATAATATTCTCGGGGGTGTCGTAGACCCAGTAAGAGTTCACAGCTCTTCTTAAAGGATGAGTGTTCTGCTGTTTTGGTATGACGGCTGTGAAATGTGAGATGAAGTGTGCTGGGCTATTTCGATGCATGTTAATGTGTAGTTTTTTACATTTATTTTTCTAGCGTGTCTTGATCGAAGTGCCTGGGTTCTACATCTGTGGCTAGCACAATCTCTGATACCCTTTTCTGTCTCATTGGAACAGAATGCTGCATATCTCATTTTGCGTGGTTTGAAGACTTTGGATCTTCGTGTGAAGCAGCAGAACAGAACTGCACTCCTTCTTGCACAGAAACTAGAAGCCCACCCTAAGGTATACCACTTGAAGTACTCTCAGGATCGGAAAATGTGTTTCTCTTTGTAAGGGATATTTCTAGTTAATTTTTTTCCCCTAGCATTATAGAGACTTGGTGTTCATGGTACCGTCCTTCATTACAGGTGGCACGTGTACATTATCCTGGTTTGGAAAGTCATCCAGAGCATCAGATTGCCAAGCGACAGATGAGCGGGTTTGGCGGTGTTATTAGTTTTGAGGTACTGTCACTCTTTTTCATGTTTTTCGCATCTACGATTTTAGTATTGGCCACTTCACTTTCAATGTCTTGCTATTCAACTCGTCCTTTCATATATGAACTAACACCAGTTCTTTCCCAATCACAGATAAATGGAGATCTGGAGACCACATCAAACTTTATTGATGGGCTCAGAATCCCTTACATTGCACCTTCTCTTGGTGGAGTAGAAAGCCTGGTCGAACAGCCGACTATCATATCTTACTGGTACGTTTTTTTTTCGCCCCCAATATTATCAGCGCGTTGAACGTAAGTATTTCCTGGTCACTGCCTTACAATGTACTGCGCAAATGTATCTGGATTTGCCAATGGTGGCTTCTAGGGTGTGGTCATTCTTTCCCTATGGTTTTCTGCTGACTTCGAATTGTTTCACTTCAACGTATGGTTTTAAGAAATTATTTCTTCCAGAACTACTGAAAAGGTGGTTTCGTGTCGATAAATTTATCTTTTCTGTGGGAGCGGCAATGGCTTTGAATAGCATCTCAGTTTGGTGGTTTTTGCATCCCAGGGACCAAAGCCCAGCGGAGAGGGCACGACTGGGAATCAAGGATAATCTGGTTCGCTTCAGCTGCGGTATCGAGGATTACGAAGACATTCTCAATGATGTTATGCAGTCATTGAACGCCCTCTAGTGCAATTCGCCTTATTTTGTACCTCATAGTCCTCGATCTCTGACCTTGCAATAGCGTGCACGTTGTTCTCATTTTAGAAGATATGTCTTTGTACATCCATGAAATCGCTGTCTCAGCGACGTGTGACGTGTTCGATAAGGGTTTATCTTTCGTGTAAGCTACACGCAAAGCTTTTGTTTCGTTGTTGGGATTTTATATATATTTTTTTGCAGTCGTCTCCAGTACTGCATCGTAATCTGTCATGATTCTTTAAATTATAATGTCTCAAATACAGTAAATTTCTACTTTTGGATAATGCAATTATCTGAAGCCTGAAGAGACATGCCCAGGTGTTTTAGGAAATGCACTCTTGTTCCGCCAGAGTCGACCGAAGTCGGTATTTGAGATTATCAAGGTGATTTCGGACCCTTCCGGAGGCAGTCACGTGAAAGAACTAAAGTATATTTTCCCCACTCAGACTTGCAGCAGCTTTTCAGATTACCGTAGATCACTAATGTAAAAAGTGATAACTTTTGGAGGGGAGGAGAGACCTTATAACTACGACAGTGGTCGTCTTTTCGTAGACGAATGCCAAGAGACGAAGGAGGAAGTTTTGAGAATGGACGATGGCTCCTCAACACGTCTTACAGAAAACTGCTTCAACTGGTTCCGAAAGTTTGTTCTCCTTAGGACGACGGGGATTCCACACGAACCACCAACTGTCGTGCAGAAGAATTCACGGTACATTATAATCAGTCTTATTTTGGATAAACTCTCCTACTTATCCGGATGATGTGGAGGCATTGTATCACCAACTCAAGGAAAGATGCTGTACACTTATTCCTATACACGCAGACGTTAGGCGCAGGTGTATTACTTAAAATGACCAGAAAAGCGACACTAAAATCAGAAAGTTAGCATTCATGAGGATCCTGTTTGTTGAACAATAAAGTACCTTCACGAATTTCACAGGTTGCTAGTGACGAAACCTTCAACAAGGGACACTGTATTTATCTCGTACATCATGAGGTGAGCGACGACGAGTGACATGAACAAAAACGACACTACGAATATGAATACGGGATGGTACTAAATTTGGCACTGACGTCTCTGGGTCAAAATGAATAATCTATGTCAATCACATGTTAACGTTGGTACTGCACCAGGGCCTGATCGAAGCAGAATCATTGCAACGATTTAAGTTTTTTTTTTTTTTTTTTTTTTTTTTCCCCCTTTCTTTCTTTCAGTTGGGCGTGGGGGAAGCGTGCATCGCATTCGAAAAAGGAATCCGCCGATCGAAGATTCATCGTCACCAGTGCCATCTCGTCAGTGTCGCCAGCTCGCCAGCCATCACTGACCCGCCGTTTCACAGGGTCCCCCGGTCCCCGTTGTTTCCTGGAATGGCCGCCCGGGCGATTTCAGTGATTACTCCTCGCAAGCCAAGCTGGTAAGTATATAAAGCCTCGCTGGGTTACAGAGCATGTATGAGAGTGTGAGGTAGCAGAAATGGCTGGAGGCGTGAGGCAGTATGGCGTCGAAATTCTGGCCTTGGTCCGATTCTGAGCTCCGGGTCTCTTGTGCCTTGGGCTCGAGGAGTCTGTTTTCGGAGATCGGAGGAGGCCGGTCACGTAGATTGAGGTGAGGAGAGGGTCTCCTTTGGTGGTGGGTCAGTCTGCATGGTTGTCTTTCCTGTGGTAGCACTAGGGTTTGCGGTTCGATGTCATGGAGAGGTTGCTAAGAGATAGTGTGGAGAATTCTGCGAAGTCTGCGTCGTTTGGGTCTCTGGCGAATTGGGTTTGTCAGGTTTCATTCGGTTTGGACATTTGGTGTGGGATCTTGTGAAATTGTTGGAAAGTTGTTGTCTATTTGGTTTATGAAGCTAATTATGGTCCATCTGCATCTGCTCAGAGATGTGTTGTAATCTCTTGATTTGTGATTTCTTTCAATTGGACAGGGGTTAATGATCTACTGGCTCTAACCTTCGTCTATTCGTTTCAATTGATAGGAGTTACCACTTCATCCCTTTTCAATCTACGGGTTCCCGAGTAAGGAATCATGGTGGTGAGTTTGTTGGAGTTCTGTGTGCGGAGTGCGATTGACAACTTACAATACCTCTCCGATGTCGGTGAGACCGACATCCAGTTGCTCAAGAGAATTCTGCCGCATTGCAATGCGGACCAGCTTAATCACATTGAAACGTCGACAAAGGTGTGTTTTCGTTTCACATTATTCTCAATCTTGAGTTCCTCTGAATGGTGTTCCGAACATGCACGTGCTCACGTGCTCCCGATGATTTAGGACTCATAATATGCCATCTCGAAGGTCATCAATTTACACTTTCTAAGTTCTGACTTCCCTTTTCCCATAGGGTCGAGATTTGAGCCCTATCACAGATGAACTATGGCGTAAATGTTATGGCCGGAGATTTGGGGAGGATGCTGTGGAAATGGTCAAGGAGCGGATGTCCAGCCGGAAATGTAAATTCAAGTGGAGACAACTGTACCAGGTTAGTTTCCCACTGGGGTTTCCAAGTCTTTTTTTCACAGTCAGATGATTAGTCCTAGGTGGTTTTTATAGGAATACTGGTATCTTTTTTTGGGTTGACTTACAAAGTGGCATCGGAATTATATCAACAAAGATGTCGTGATGGCTAAATTCGTGGGTTGTATTCACTGTTTCGTTCAGGCCAAAGTGAGAGAGCAAGATGAAATTCAGAGGAAGGGTGTTAATCGATTGAGAGAACTGTACAAAGAGCAAAATTCCCGTAAGTTTCGCAGTATCAGATATAGTACTCCCAAATGCTAAATCTAGGTCTTTGTAATTGAACATTGCACAGAGATAATTTCATTTGGAAAGGGTCACGCTTGGATTGTGCATCATTGGTTATTGAGGTAATGAATTGTAGTTTGTTAATGCTGAAGCTTACAATGACTACTCTCTCGTAAACGATGTGAATTTTTCTATTTCCTTAATCCTCACAAATAATAATTCTAATTCATTTGAATCTACTCTCTGTTATTTTCATCGACAACAGAGAAAGAGCGGAAGCAAATTCAGCCGATTGATTTGAAACCACCTGAGAGCAAGCGAGTGAAGAGGACAGGACCTGGAGGTTTGTTACTTCTTATCACTTTTTTGTGCATGTCACTGATTCTATTGTTAATTGGTTTTTATTTGTGATCACATGCTTGAGAGACCCTCATGCGGCTTCTCATAGGGCATCTGTATCCTTGGCAACAGGGAGCTTCAGAGGACCATCTTCAAAGGCCCCTGCAAAGGGTAGACTGATGCAAAAGTCCAGAATGGATTTTGCGAAGAGGTAATTTACTTAGCTGCCGCATTGTCATACGATCCTTTTTGATTGATGAATTCTTGCACATTTGACTTTAAAATGACGATATCCTCCTTTGACTGTAGTGTTTCTTAGTTCCTCTGTACGACCTCGTGAACTTTTCTTTTGAAGATGAAGGCGTAACTGACATTTGTATTGCACCTTTCTCAGTAACGAGGCAGCCAGGCAGGCTTCACTGGCGAAGAATAGATCGAATGTTAATTATGGAATCAATCAACGACCTGGAGGCTCTTCCCGACGCTAATGCCTTCCCCATGTGCAGTAATCAACAAGGGGAGGTGACACATCTTTATATATACACACACGCACTCATTACTTTCCGTGATGTACATGCTCCTGGCTTATCCAGATTTAAGAGGAGTTTATCATCAGGTTTCACCATTCTATAACACTGTATAGCATGTAGTACATAGTCCATTAGCAGTTACTTTCCGTCTTCTCGTCAGGCCGTTTTCATTGTAGACTCTAGCAGACGGTGCCTTCCGAAGGCAGACAGGAAAATCTATAGTTGAGATGCAGTGCCATTATCTTGATGATACAAGAAGTGATTGACATTTCCACAGTTTAGTGTATCTCCATTGTGACCGAATCCACAGAATATCCATGTTGCTCGCAGCTGTCTCCATGTACTATACTGTTGCGTTGTCGCTTTAGTCATCATATGAAGTGTTCAAATTTTTTGACATATCATTGAAACCTCTTCTGTAAATTTGGCTGCGACAATATACAAACATATATTTATGTATATTTATATATATCCTCAACTCAGTCCAGAATGTATAATCCAACTGCATCGTATGTCAACTTCAAAATAGGTTAACATCGCCGAAGGTTCTCTTCCAATACTTTTGCTTTGTCACTGATATACCATCGTTTACGAAAGAGATCCTTCAATACAAGCCCGTTCCCGTGCATACTTTTACAACAAATTAAATGCAATCACTGATGTAAATACATCTGAGTTCATACAACTTCAACGAATGTGCACACATGCACATATATATATATATATATATTCATTTATCTATTCTTGTCATAGATTGTTATAATTTATTTATCTCAAAACCATTGACTATTATGTAGACTGTGGATACAAAATATTCAACAAGAATTGATAGTATTTCTAATACTAATTATTTCAATTTGTAACAATTTTAGTAATTAAATAACTTAAAAAGAAAAAAAAAGAAATATAAATGCTCAACTTTGCAGAGTTTTCAACTATAAAAACTTCTATTTACATTTGCTTTATTACTTATTTATTTTAAAATTTTATTATTTTATGATAGTAGGTAACAAATATGTATATGTATATTGTTGAAATAGCAAAATCATAGTCCATATTTCTCTACTTTTTGGTTTCAAGGTTCATAAGCTGTAGATATGTAACTAGTAATAAAATTAATTTTTAGCATTACACTCAATCTTATCATTTGTTGGAAAATTTTAAATGAGTACTGTCATGAAATAAATAAATAAGTGCATGAAGACTATATTTCTCCAAATATTTGTTAGTAATTATATAATATTTTTTTTTATAATTTTAAGATATTTATTCAAATATAAATGACTTATTATGGAAATCCACCATATATATATATATATATGTATATACACATACATACATATATGCCTCCATTAATCTCTTTTACTAATATTCTTTTCTCACCTAATTATATTTGGTGGAAGAGAGGTTGTTCCTAGGTTCTAACCTCATAGCCTTATTTTTTTTGCATAATTAATGATTAAAAAATTAAAAAATTATAATTAAAGTAAGAAATTTTTAGTCATCATATATTTATTCTATATTTGTATGTCAAGATTATCCAAATATATAGAATATGTCTAAGAGAATATGTCTAAGTAATTGTTTACTTTAATTCTAAATATAACATTAATCTAATAATAAGATTTAAACAACCATAAGAAGAAACTAACTTGACAAAGTGTAGGAAAAGAAAAAAGAGTTGCAAACTTCTAAACATGAGATAACATAGGACTTAAAATTGCATATCTATTTGGATGAAATAGGGTATCAAAAAGGGTTTAAATGAGAGACTTGTTGTTTTGATTTGAAAAAGGTTACAAGAGTGAAGGTGTAGTTGGAGATTTTTTTATATCCAAAAATACAAAGTACAAAAATTATATCTTTGGATTTAATTTTTCGTTTAATTTTTTTGTTGATTTTTTTAGATATAAGGTACAATATGTACATCTTAGATATTGTAATCTAATAATATCTTGGATGAAATAATCTTGGAGTGGCATTTTCTAATTTTGGTGTAAGTTATTCACAAATCTACAAATTTTTACTCAATGATCTCCTACAAAACTCACTAATTTTTAAAATATAAATTCTTTTTTATTCCACAAAATAATAAGGTTATCTAAAACAACCATAACTTTGTAAAGCTCTCACAAAGATATTATCCATTCAAATCACCTAAAACTAACACTCAAAGAAACTCTATCAAGTTTGCTCTCTAATCTTTAAAATAACTTAAACTTGTTGTTAGGCATATAGTTTTTTGCCTTAGAATGTGGTTTCAATCTTGGTTCACAATAAGTCTTCTTTGAGTATTAATATTAGGTTTTTCTAGGTAATTTTTGCTAAAAGCTACTCTTTACTTTCATCTAAATATGCTTATGATATATATATATATATATATATATATATATATATATATCTACTTTATTTTTTCTTATTTATGGCCTTGCAAAGTAGGCAAAAATCTTTTTTACAAAAAAGTGGCAGTAATAGTAAATGTTTCACTACCTCTCTATTACTTACCTATGTTTTCTAAATTATTTTATATTTCTATGAATTTTTATCTTTTTGAGCTGATATTATTATGACATTCAAAACTTTTGTTTTGTAGTCTCTAATGATCTTAAATTATTATAGAATAGCAAGTTGGTACCAAGAGGTTGGAGATTTAATTCTTAGCTAAAGAATCTCCAAATTTTCTTAAAGAATGGTTAATGCTTATACACAAAAACAATCACTTTCTAATGTTTTAAAAATATCATTATTAATATTCTAAATTTGTCATCTTTAAATTTGAAATTTACAACATGCTCATTTATGTAAATGATATTGGATAAATGAGACATATTACCCATGAAGTTGTGTTGTTAGAGGAAGGTTTAGGATTTGTAATTGAAGGCACTTAGATTCAAAGACATAAGTTTGAAAGTTTTAGGAGATGGGTTTTAGGGTTTGGCCAGAAATATGTTTGAACAGAGTTTGTGGATTTTATTTTTTTTATTTTTTATTTTTTTTGGTGTGGATATTATGTTTAGGTGAAGCTCAAGAATTTGTAATTTTTTTGTATATGTAATTCAAAAAATTTACATTAATTTCTGAAGGAGAGGATAAAGAGCTTGTACAAGAATGAAAGAGGTTGATGTTGCATAAAACTACTTATTGAGACTATTGAAAATAGTAAGAAATAATATTTCAAAAATTTTCATCATTTTATTTATGTTTGTTGAATTAAAAATTTAACATTACAGAATAATTAAGTAATTTTTTCACAAAAATATAAAAATAATTTTAGGAATAAATATATTTAATTAATTTCATCTTACATCTTTTTATGAAGATTGAACAATAACAAACTTTGAAGAGAGTATTTTTGTTCTTATAGAAAGTGATTGAATTACACTTATGTTGAAACCCATGGAAAAAAAATCATATCTTTATCAAGTAATATACAATCAATCTATTTTTGGACTACCATTAGATTCATTCATTCTGTACGACATGCATTCCAAGCAAGCATGCACAAGAGCACTTTTTTCAAAGTATTAAATGCATGATGTTTAGAAATATGACTTAGAATAATTAATTGAATTTTTTTTCCTTGTAATTTAGAAAATCTTTAAACATGAAACTACTAAATTTTGTATAAGCTCAATTTCCTATCATGATTTGTGTCATGACACATAGAAATTGATATATATATATATATATATATATTTATATATAACTATATGACATTTACTATAATGGAAATTAAATTCCAGATTTCATTACTGGAGTATATGAATTACTACCAAGATGGCCACATTAGAAACTCTTTCAGAAAAAAAATGGGGAAGTGCCAATAACATGGCTATGAATTGGATAGGTTTGCAAGCTCAAGAACTTCTTAATGACTACTTTGAAAGCAATTTGTAAGATTTAAAATCGTTTTGCTATCCTTGACATACAATTTTTTTCATGCTGAAAATTTTAACATTAATTTTTTTTTGGTACTATGTTCTAATTTGATTTGTGGAGGGTTCATACTAACTAAAAATTTCATCACTTTCTGTTATAATACAATACAGTTTTGTTTGATTTCTTTTGTTTTTGTTTTTTTTTACTTTATTATCTTGGGTAATATACAGAGAAGCAGAAAAAAGAAGACTATTAGAGTACAACGCCTGTATCAAAATTCAAGTGCACACATAATCAATAATACGTGTTTATATTATTAATGAAATTTTATTCAGAGTTTCAAAAAGATTCAGTTCCCAAAAGAAAAGCAATAAAATTATTTTAGCGAATTGATTTGCTGAGTCGGTCTTTAAATTTACTTCATATCTTCAGAATAATATGAGTATAGAATGTATCATAATGTGTTTATTTAACTTTTGGTATTTATAGGTAGCTACTCGTAGATTTTTAGCTCAACAATTAATGAGACTTTGGCATGAGAGTGCAAAAATAATTCAACGCATTTATAGAGGTCACCTTGGTCGAGAACACTATCATGAATGTGAAAGGAAAAAAGATCATGAATTGCGCATGTCTTACTTCAATTATCATGCAAATTACATTCAAAAATGTTACCATGGTTATTGGAGTCGCAAATATATATGTGACTACTATGCACGGAAAGCATTTATTAAAGCATGTCTTCTTGCGGGAGAACGGATGAAAACATTGTGCACAATGCACTACAAATTACAAATTCAAGGTGAGCAAGAAGAAGCAAAAAGAAAAGTAGATGCTGAAATTCACAAATTCTTCAATGAAAATCATCACAAGGTAATATCAATCATCATAAAATATAATAATGGCAATTGATGGTGATGTAAATCATTCATAAGGTGAGACACAATTAACTTATTAAAAAAAAGGAAAAAAATGTATTGAATTTACTCTCTTTTTTTTTTGTCATTTGAAAATTAAAATCTGACTTGTCCAAATAATGATGTGAATCTTATATATGTCTATGCATATGTGTATATGAGTAAAATGTGTCAACTTGAAAATATGATTATGTATATAAGAGTGATATCAAAGTTTCACAGTAATTTTAAAATTATTTGTATTTCTTTGTTCTTACTTCTATTCAATTTAATTTAATTTAAAAAATATATATTGTATGTGTTTCATTGTTCAGTGTAGCACAAATGTTGTTAAAGGTGCATTTTATTCCCCGTATGTTGCCATATTTGGTGGCGGACATAGCTATCTAGAAGAAAACATACGAGATGCACGTCACCAAGAAGTCATTGGAATGGGACTTGAAAAGTTCAAAAATTTGACCGAAGATGGCATCCCCATCAAACAATCACAAAATGCATTCTTTGTAAAATCAAGCAAAGCCTTGCATAGCCGTATGAGTATAGACACACACCGTCGATTGTTAGAGGCATCACGGAAAGTTCAATCTCCTGGGACTCTTGTAAGACTTGACGGGCATTACAAGTCACGATATACAGAGAGAAGGAAATATGAAAGATGGAAGAGCTTGTTAAATGTTAGCGACAAAAAATTTGACACAGTTGCCAAGAAGAAAAGAACATCATGGAAAGAAACAAGACCCACAATGCGGTGCTCTGAGCATTATGATCAAGCTAAAATGGATCGTAAAGCTGCCGCTATTCAAGAGCTTCAAGACTATCCCATGATGAAAGAGTTCCCTTGGACATCCATAGTTGCTCAAGGGTTCCTCTTTTCAATGTATGAGCCTTTTGCAAAGGTGTTCCCCAAAATGAACAATCATCACCATTGGCCCAAATATTCACTTCGACAATCCATTCATAGAAGTTTGGCACCACCATTGGATACAAACCATGTATATTAGCTTGGAAATTTATATTCTATTTTTTTAGGTGCTATTTTAATAAATACTTTAATAAAATTTATAAATTTTATAAATTCTCATTAATTGGTTACTAAAGATTACCTACAATGAATTTAATATAAAATAAAATAAAATTTTTTTTTTTATTGAATTGATTTTTAATATAAAAATAAAATTTAAATTTAAACTTAAGTGCTATCAAATAATAGTTATCTTTTTCCTAAACTAAATATTCATGATAAAATAAATATTAAAATAATGTGTAAATATTACATATTGTAGTTATTTTCTTATGCCATTTTGAAGATTACAAAAAAGTGTCATATTATTGATTTTTTTAAATTAAAGAATACATAATAACTTGTAAAAGTCCTTCAATTAACACTATTAACTAAATTTCATTTCAAAATAAGCAAAGTAAAATGTTATATTTTATTTTCTTTACTTCTGTATTTTTTTTTATAAAATCTTGGTTATTATCATATTTCTTTATTGACCACATGAGCATATTAAAAATAGTCTCCACAAGTTCATGAGCTTAGCTAATGATCACACCATAATTGATGACTATAATTTGCTAAGATTCGAACCAGAGTTTGACCCTCTTTTAATCAATAAATAAGATGAACAAATCTCGAGTAAGAGTTTTGTGGTGTGAGCTTGTTGATTGAATACACTGAAGTAAAACGTTCTTCACTACAAGAAAAAATCAACTTCATTATTATGATTATTATGATCTCTACTGTTTTAATTCATTTTTAATGTTACTCTCAGAATCAAGCACCCAATTTTCATCGATTCACACCTCCAGTTACCTTCATTCTAGTTCAAAATAAGAAACAAAAGAAAGAAAGAAAAAAGAAGAAAAAATAGTGCAAGACGAGTTGAGTTCTAGTTTTGGGCACAAGCACTGAAGTTGAAGAAAACTGGCAATCTTTTGAAACAAAGAGGTTGTTTCTGCAGATTCAAGTAACTTCAGCTGCTTTGTTTCTGAGGGAGCTTCGCTACATGGATGCTGAGGACTATGACAATGATGAGCATGCAGGGATACCCACATCCTCACAACGGGCTCTCCACATCCTGAAAGTGGTGAACTAGTGCCACATTTCAGCAGCTAGATGCAAAACGGAAGAAGCTCACCGACCTTACATCTCTCAGATCGCACCTGCTTGCCGACTACATCATCGCCGCAAAAGTTCCACACTCGCAGTATCAACTTGAATCCTCCCTTCGAATGCGGCGACGTCACTGAATTGGGTACTTCAAACAACATGCAAAACTGGCACACGACTGC
Organism: Physcomitrium patens; assembly: GCF_059467195.1. Taxonomy (NCBI): domain Eukaryota; kingdom Viridiplantae; phylum Streptophyta; class Bryopsida; order Funariales; family Funariaceae; genus Physcomitrium; species Physcomitrium patens. Next base: position 1,998,093 of record NC_143429.1, read on the forward strand.
ATCCATGACTCCTGCTCTACCGCGACACCGATTCCAGTTGTGGGGACTTGCCTTCTCAACCTCGAAGTAGGATGAGTCAGCCTCTTGTAGCTCGAGTTTTGTAAATCAGAGAATGCACGTTTACAAAGGCACATGGTGGACTGAAGTGCAGTGCAGTGGAGTGGACTGTTTCGAAATGAGAAACTAGCTTTACGTGCAGAACTGGCATGATCAACCTCATCTAGACTCCATCTAGAAAGAGACATCAACATGAACAACATGAAAAACATGAACAAAGACGTGTGTTGAGAATGCTCTTGAGACTGTGGCTGGCATTCAATGCAGTGCTATGCTGTGAACATTCCTTGTATTATTTCATTAAACTGGATGGAGAGGCTCTAGTCACCAAGTCATAAATTTCTTCCAATTAATGTATAAAAAATAATCCTTACATTTAGTTCTCTGAACAAATAGAAAACAAATCGTTTAGAAAGTTTGAGAATTTGAATGAAAAAAATTGTACAAGTTTTCAATAAAACTTCGATACTTCAATATCTCTTTTGAATTTATGGACTTTTTGAATTTTTTTCTATTTTATGGTTATCCTTCGTATTTTTCAAAAGTACTTAAAGAAAATTATTCTTCTAATTAAAAAAAAAATACTGAAATTTTAAGATCTAAGTCTTTCTATGTACACTTTTCAATATTCTATTTAAATATACATACAAGATGTAAGATAAAAATGATATGTGGTATCAATTATACAATTTATATTATAAATAATAATTAGAGTCTTACATGATATAAATTTTATTTACTTGTAATTTCTAAAAAGAGCACTTATAGAAACATAGATTTTCATGAATAAAATTGATTATCAAGGACATGAGTCTTGAAGTACTTAAAGATCAAGACATTCTTGTGTTACTAAAAAACACTAGATAATCACTCAAAGATAATATAATATTAAATTAGAATAGCTATTGCCAAAGATAAAAAGACTAAAAAGTCTTGAAATAAGAATAAAGTCTAGAAAGGGATTGACAAGAGTGAAAAAGGCTTCATTTTTGCTTCTATATGTAGTATCTAATTAGGAGCTATATAACAACGTTTTATAGAACCTCTAATATAAGATAACTTTATTAGACACATGTCTTAACTTATAAGGCAAATTTTTAATATGTGTGCCACACACTTACATTGTTCTATAAGGTACCAACATGTGTGACATGTGGCTAGCTTGTTGAAAAAGTTTCTAACCTATCAATTAACTATAAACAGATATAAAGTCAAAGCAACATCTATAGAGCTTTTAAGAAGCATCTCTAGAAGATATTATGAATTAATCCATTTTTACCTACTTCTATTTAATCATATAGATAATTATTAGATTAAATATATATATATTTGTGATATTAGCTTCTAAAAATAAATTCTATAAGGAACACTCATCATCTTTCATAGATCTTGTTATTATTTATTTTGATTTTGATTTTGTCATAGATATCACAAATGAAAAGTCTCAATTTTTTTTATTGCATTTATAAGATTCTTTGTTGGCTCTAATGTGTATTCATTAGTATCATATCTATGACAATGAACAAGATATTTCAATCTATTTTGGTGCCCCCTTCAATGTAAGACTTCTTCCATTTCAAACTTTTAATTATTATATATTTCTATATGAAGAGGTGGCATTTATCTTCTTCTCAAAATATTCACTATCTTATATGACTCGAGAAGAGACACATTGAATACAAAATGGATCTTTATAGACTTTGATAGATATAATCAATAAGTAATAGGATTGACTTGTTCACAAATAAGAAAAAGTCCAAGCCTACAATAATCCAACTTGTCACAAAAAAAAATAGTCTTGATATTGTGATGAAGCAACCATACCTTATCACTAATGTCAAATTATGGTTATTCTTTGTAATAGGTATCTGCATTGAGCTTTTATCATTCTTGAACTTTCTTTAACTACACCTTCAATGTTTATTAAATATTTTGCTACAAAATTATTAACTTTTAAAAAGTAAAAAGTATCAAGTCATGGATAATAACCACAATTGACAAAGAAAGGTATTTGTTGACTAGAAGACTATATCAAAATATTATAAGCAAACTTTGCAAATAGAAAAAAAATTATCCAATCATCTTAATGATAGTTGATGATACACTTCAAACACTACTCTAGAACTTCATTCATCACTTTTGTTTGCCCATCAGTTTGAAAAAAAAATGTTGAAGATAGTTTTATATCTACTCTTAATATCTTAAAAAAGGTTTTCTAAAATCTTAATATAAATTATATTTCTATATTTGATATAATATCCTTTGACAATCCATGATAGTCATAGATATTGTTAAAAAAAAGCTTAGTTTTTTCTTTACTTGAAATAGATTTTTTACATGATACAAAATATGTCATTTTGATGAAACAATCTGTGATCACAAATATAGAGTCATATGAACTTGAACTTAGAAGATCCATTATAAAATCCATAGATATAGAAGTTTATGATTATTTTAGTGTATGCAATGGTTGGAGAAGTCTATAGGATTAATAACAAGGAGTTTTTGATCTTTAACAAACATCATATGAAAATAGAAAGTCTTTCATAGCCTTTCACATTTGTGGCCACCAAAAATATCTAGATATAAGCTCCAAAATCTTCTTGTATTCAAAATATCTGATTGTTAGAAAGTTATAATATGCTTGAAGGACATGTTATCATGTTTCTTCTTTTGAAATATATAAGAGACCTTTGAAATAGAATAAGTTATTTTTAAACTTGAACTTGGAAGTATTATTAGATTTAAAAGAAATATTCTTAATATTATAAATAAAAAAATTAGAAGACATATTTGATTGAATTTTCTTGACAAAAATTGAATCAATAGTCAATGTTGATTTTATAGCTTAAAGATGAAATTGCTTAGGCTTTAAGACAACCATTCTTTATTAATCAAAAACTAGATTTCTTTCTTTTAGTACAAGATAAGAATATTTAGAAAGTGTATTTGATAAATCTTATTTTTAAGGTTGATACATGATCTTAAAATCAAATCTTAATAATAACATGCTTCAAACATAAAGTTCATATTCTTTTATATTCTTAGAGAAGATTAGAATATCATTTAAATAGCAAACAATAAAATCATGAAAAAACTCACAAAAAATATCATTCATGAGATGTTGAAAAGAGGTTGGTGTCTTTGTGAATCCAAAAGGCATGACATTATATTTGAAATATTCATACCTAATTCAAAAAGTAGTCTTTTATTTATTTCTTTTTTTAATGTCAATTAAGTTATATACTCTTTATAGATCTATTTTTGTATAGATCTTTGCTTGATTGAGTTGGTCAAGAAGTTCTACAATCAAAGGAAGAGAATACCTATTCTTAAAAGTGATCTTATTAAGTCTTGAATAGTCTACATACATTTGCAAAGATCCATTCTTTTTCTTCATAAATAAGATAGGAGCTCTTATTAGAAATTTTGAATGGCATATGAAGTTCTTAGCCAAATTCTTGTCAATGTGCTCTTTTAATATAGCCAACTCATTTTTTCATAAGTTGTAGATTGGTCCAAATGATAGTTGAGCTTCTTCTTGCAAATCAATTAAATAATCATAGGATTGATGCTTTGGAAGAATATTTGTATTCTTTTTTAAAAAACATTTTCAAAATCTTAATATTGGTTAAGAATACTACTTAACATCTTTCCACTATTAGAAATAGAAGTAGCATATATAACAAAAGATAACACTTCTTTTGCCTCATGCATATAAGATCTTGTACCTATTATTAAGGATTTGGATGTACTAAACTTATATATTTTTACTTGAATAACAAAATTTTATATTAAATTATAAGAAAAATTAAGATTGTAAGAAATTTAATCTACTTAAGGATTATATATTTTTAAATATGATAATCTTAAAATAGTTAAATTAGAAGAAAATTTTATCACATTAAATATTATTATGCTATTATAATCTTTTATTGTTGCATCTAAAAAAATAGTTACATGAGTAACATTTTCAAAAGATAATAAACAACCATTTATAACTTTTATATATATATATATATATATATATATTTTTTTTTTAATTAACAATATTTTTTATTTTAGACAAAATTTTTATCTATAAGAAAAAAACTAAGACTCTTGAATCTTATAAAATAAAGATTATATGATTTTAGGTCCTAAATAAATTTCTCTTATAAAATACAATAAGAGATTTGAGAAGAAATAAGACCTTTATTAGATGTTATACAAGATTTCAACTATATGATTTTTATTGTAATTGAAAAAAATTATTTTTTGACACATCATCTTTTTTAGCAACCATACTCCTCATTTTGTAATTGTGTTTTTTTTTTGGACAATATTAAGCAATGTACTTGGATTCTCCATAATATAAGCATAAACCTTCTTAATAAGAAGAAATCTTTTCTTGCTCAAAAAGATATTTAAAATATACTTTGTCAATTTGTATATGCTTTGGCTTACAGAAGTAAGCATCCAAAAATTTAGAAGATGTTGCCATAGCTTGATTTATATTTCTTCAATCAAATCTTTGTTCTTATAATCTTTCAAAGAGTCAGTTGTTATATGCAATGGCTTAAGCAATATAAAGTTTTATTTTTAATAATTGTACAAAATATTGAGATGTTATTTATTTAAATCTGAATTTGATGGTGTAAATTGAAGTCATACGGAAAATAAATAAATAATATCTCAATAATGCACTTTCAAGCAACATCTAACAACAATACAGATAAAAGATACCTCTCTCCACGAACAAATTATCCAATTTTAACAACAAGTTGACCCTCTCTAATCCAACAACACATCAATTCAATCTCACCTTCATTTCCTTCTTAAAAAAGTCATTACACTCATCAATACACATCCAACACAAACCTTTTGTAACTATTTTTTTAAAAAAAATAAGAAATCATCAACCCAATTTTAAAAAGATACCTATAACATTACCACACAAAAAAAAAAAAAAATGATTTCTATCCAACAATGTCAACCCATAAACAACCCAAAAACTACCCAATGAACAAAAACCTTCACACAAAGACACACGTACTCAAATCAATGCAATAGTACACATGAAGTATCATATGATAATGGAGAGTATTAAACCAAAACATGAATCCCAATTAATTGTGGTAAATTAAGTTAAAGCAGACACGGAATGAGCGTCGGTGAGGGAATCGATGGCGCCGAGAGGATAGAAATCAGATCCCGGAGCGAAGAATTCGACGCCGTCGCGATGAATTACACGCGCGGAATCGGGCTTTTCGACTCGCATTAACTGAGCAGAGTTTGTCGGTGATGGAGCTTGGATTGGCAATCCAAATGCGAGCGGGCACGAGAGGATCGCGGCGGCGCTAATTCCCCGACTTGTCCCGAGAGCGTCGCAATGAATTCAGGTCTTCGAGACCCACTTGTCCCGGTGATCTGGGCTGCTTTCGAGCTGTACCGATCGCGAAACGGTGAGACCAAGCCTTGCCGCAAAACTTCTATCTCGGATTCTAGCTTCATGGAATTATCGCACTGTGCAGATTCAGGCGCGTGTGGTCAGGGAGGTCGACGTTCTCACCTCGGTTATGTCGACGCGATTCATGGGGGTGGGGGATTTAAGAACAATCTTTAGCATTGGCACTATCGTCAGGTTTTGCGTCCAGTGCCAGTTTCTGCTGTTACACGACCCAGCGGCTACTTCACTGCTTGGAATTCGTGTAGTGTGCGTCGATTCTCGTGTGGTTTACGTCATTCCTGGTTGGGTCTTGATTGAACCCGCCCCGGTGGTGGTGGTGGTGGTGCCAAGACCAGTGAATCTGGCTGCGAGTGAATTGGCGTGGTGGAGTAAGAGTCTACTTGACGTTGAGTAGAATGTACCCCTTTGCGCACAGTTTGCTCAACTCTGTTGCATTTCACTTTCAGTGTTCGTAGACCATTTCCTGAGTAACCGAAGGGAGATGTTTTTGGATTGTTGATAGTGTTGAGAGATAACGGTGGCCCAGGGATTTGTAGCGGCGCTTACCTTCCGACCCTTCTTCTCTATCGCCCTCTCCTTCTGGCGCCTTTGGTTTTCCTCTCACTCTAATGTCGGAGCCTGCCGGTGAAATTCCATGCAATAGTTTGCCACGGTACCGAGGTTTACCCTCGTAACGGCGATTGAAAAAACTGAGATCGAAGAAACCTTTTCTAGTGAAGCAATCACTGATCGGAGGAGACAAGGTGGGCGAAGAGAGGAGCGGCGAGTGATGAGGCCAGGGTGGAATTTCCTGCAATGGTTCGCGGGCGCAGTGTACAGACGACTTGTAATGTGGATTGAGAACTGTTTGAGCTCCGCCATCATCGTCGCCGATGCTCTCCGTGAGAGTGACGTCGAGCTTCTTCGCATCGCTTGAACCTCGCCGCAACAGACGTGCAGTGAATGCGATGTTAATCTAGGTTTCTCATGCATCAACAACAACCCACAGATGGATTCCCTTCGTCATGAATCAGCAACATCCCCGGGCCTCCTGCGCCGCCATCCTCCGCAGTTCATGCCATTTCCTCACTTATTTTATTCTTACTTTTGCCCATTTTTCCCACTGTTTAAACCCTAAAATTATCACCTTGGACGTGAGATTTTGGGTACCCTAATGGAGGAGTTGAACTTCGTCGACATCTCCGCGTTTTCTCACGTTCTGAATTAGTTGTTAGAAATGTTTTTTCTAATTTATATTTTTTTATATTTTTTTTATTGATTTATGAAATGGAATCGCTGGTCAGTGCAATTGCCTGAAACGTAGGGCTATTCGATGAGGAAGCCAAAGTGTGGTTTTGTCTTGTCTCAAATAGAGCCATTGCTTTTGTTTCACTTTGTTGGGACGAATTTTTCAAGTTCCATCATTTTTATTATTTTTTTCTATTTTGGAAAAACCATATCCATTGTACTTTTTATGGAACAAAATTGAATTGAAGATGATTTTTTGTTACGAATTGTGCTTAGATATTATCTATTGGGTGTTAACCACTGGCCGATGAAGTAAAATTTGAAAACAAAATGAAGATACAAAATGAGGTTAATTTATTTGATATTAGGTTTTTTGAAATCAGATAGTTATCTAAAATTATATATATATAATTTAAATACAAGATTTGAAAATATATTTTTGAAGTCCAAAAATCCAAAGTTTTTATAGCATAATCATTGAACTAGTTGTTTTAAAAAGAATCAATGTCAGTAAATTCATGAAAAAGGGATGCAAGTATAACTTTGTATTTTCACCAAAGTTTACTCTAAACTATAACGTAAATCCAAATGAAAAATAAAATAAAATAAAACAAAACAAAACAAAAAATCAAAAGTATTTTTTTTAATGTGAATTAAATATTTACACGTACTTTTTTGCTAAATATAAAATAAAATTCATGCTCCTGCTCAAAGATATTTCATTTGTGACAGTATATTAATTAGAGTGAAGAATCAATCAGCATATTTGGTAAGTGGTCATTACTACTTCTAAAATTATACTGTATCAGATATCAATTTATTGCTATTTAATAACATAAATCAATTTTTGAATGGTTTAAATTTTAGTTTCTTTGAATTGAACTTTTTTTAATATGAGGTCAATATGATTATTTTTTATTCTAATTAATTTTTAATTTTGATTGGATTCTAAAATATATTTTATAGACATAAAAGGACGTGCTTTATAGATTTTATTTCAAACAAATGTATATATATGTAGAGAGAGAGAGAGAGAGAATTGTTAATGTTGCATCTCCAATTGATATTGCTCCACCCCACGGGACCTCTTTGTAGACAACTAGCTCATAATACACCTCTTTCTTTTTGTGCATTTTTTCCTTTCTTTGCTTTAAAAAAGGGTGGTGGTTAAAAGGAAGAAATGTTAAGAAATATTAAGAAATATTAAGCTGCCAAATGTGCCTTGAGCATAGAAGTGTGTGCTTTAGTTAATTTAAGTCATGTAAAGGTCACATGAGGTGTAGCAATATCAATTAGGGATGTAGTGTTAACAATTCTCTCTTTCTCTCTCTTTATTTCCATATTTATTATGTATAATGAAACAAATAAAATATCATAAGAAGCATTAAAACAATTTAATTAAATTTAGGCAAAGGTCTACAACAATAACCAAGTACAAGTCCAATCACTGTGGGAAATCACCTAAGTCCAGAATTATAAAATAACAAGAGCTATGTGATAACTCTGGGTTTTGTCAGAAGTACAAAGAGCAGACATTACATCTCTGAACTAAATTGTTCAGGTTTTGCAGGGCAAGTGCACCAATCTTCAATAGACATGACTAAAGTTTGACAATTTTCATGAGGATTGGTTTCCCTCTCTTCAAAGAATTTCAAGCAATAAAGCAGCAGGAATAAGGAACTCTTTTGCCATGGGGACAGATGTTGTCATTCCCATGGCACAAGAAAACACGAAATGCAAACAATAACGTTGAAGAGGGCCTCTGCCACATGTCCATTACAGAACAATTGCCTCCACACATCCAAGATTGAGTAATATATTCTCCAAATATAATGGTTGAAGAGGTAGCTCATTGTTTAGGTCATTCTTCATCAACACATAACCTCAGAAGCTAATGGGTTAGATCAATAGGACATGGACTTGCTGGGACCAGGACAACTGCACCAGTAGGCTAACTATCACTCAATGCAAGCTTAATATTTCCATGGTATTTTTTCAGTATGCAGTTCAATATTAGACATCAAGAGGTGCAGGATTGATAACAGTGGTTTGCATGAAATGCATAATCTATAATTTTCCTGGGACTACAAGAAACGTCTGATCCATGTGTTCCCAGCATTTTGTACAAATGTCAGAGCTCTACCACAGCTGGAAATTGCAGTGAAGCTCATTGTATATTACACAATGTGGTTGTTAAGCCTCTGAGTAGCTGAAAAGGACTCACTATCTAACGTACGGCTTGTAATTTTACACTCAACCCAATCCACATCGCTAACTGCAAGACATCAGGCCTTGAGTTTCGCTCGCTTTGGCCTGCTCCTCTTTGTATGACTGTTTGACATTTATACGTTCTGAGAGCAGAAACTTAAAGCGTACAGGTAGCAGACCTTTAATCTTACAGTTCTATCCTCGGGTTTTCATGATGGTAATAGTACCATTGCCTTCAGTATGAATCTTGGTGCATTCCACCACAGCCTTTCCTGAAAGTCCTAATCCAGACTGAGTCGAGGATTTGTGATCTTCTCTTAAACCCTGACGGCGAGATGCCCTAGTAGACGGACTCTTGATTCGCCGATTGATGTCACTTAAAGTAACATCGCCATGAGCACTATTCGGTTTCAGTAAATTAAACGGGTACGCTACAGGAGTAGCTTTAACTCGAAACCTTGTAAGCGGGCTGGGTCTCCATCCTGCAAGACGCCAATGCAACATGCTCAGCAATAGGAAAGAGAACTATCACAAAAGCTTCGCCATAAACTTCCGAGGTATCAACTAGTTGCTTGAGTGGAGGAAGTACCGGGAGTAGATCCCTTGGAGAACGGTGTTAGAGGCCCTTGTAACACTTCTCCTTCGGACGATGGTGAAGACTGCACGGATGAACCTGCAGGCGATACACAGAATAGCTTCAATCTCTCCGCCCCAAGTCCTAACATGACAAGCTAGCTGTACTAATGTCACCACACTCAAGTAATTCGGGACATCATGAGCATTACCTTCGGTATTACTGGCGTCTTGCACTGTAACCATTCTGAAACACACAATAGAGCACAAGGAATGTTCAGCAATGCGATCTTTGTCCAATGTTAAGAGCACTTATAATGGTCAGAGTCGATACAGTCAGCCAAGGAAGAATGTACTTGCATGCATTAAGGCAAGTCGTCACATGAACTTTGCGAGGGCTTTGTCACCTACTCTTTCTGAGGTGAACTGTAGGCCTCCTTATGTCCTAAGCACTTCGATAGCCATTTGTCATCAGTAACCTTTCCACATTCTGAAACTGCAGTGAGAGGCATAGGTGGCAAAAACATGAGCAATAGATCCATAGATTGTGCACAACTCACTACAAAACCTTCACTTCCAACCACAGATGCTGAGCTTCATGTACATACCATCTTTGGAGTACCAAATATCACTAGGCGATGAGGGAACTGGCATCAGAAACTCGTCAGCTTCAGAAACCAGTGAATTCACGCACGTCTGCAGCAGCACCCACAGAAACCATAACTTAAGCAGGCCAGGCCACTGAAGACAACATGCTGGAAGATCGGGAGGCAGGAAAGCATTAGGGACATACCACAAAGGGTGAGTTGTTCACAGAGGTAGATTCGAAAGCCGGTGAAGAAGCAGGGATACATTCCTCGCCAGAACTAGAGAACTGCAACATTCGTCGCCTCTTCAGTCGCCCACAATTTTCCGCAGCCGAACTGGTAGGACTAGCATTGTCACTTTCTGTTGGCAAAAAGTCAACAGTCAGTACAAATGGGCACAAATGTTCCACTTCGGTACGACTTAGCATGAGGCACTAGCAGGTGACTCAACTGGAAGAATGTATGTTGCATATGAACAGCAGCCCAGGAAGTTTCCATAAACTAAGTAAACTTGTATTGTTAGCACCAAAGCCAATGTTGTGTTGAGGTAAAATAGTGGATACTTTGACTACGTAGAGAGAAATAGGATGGACTTGATTCCCTTTCCCTCACAATTGGCGGTGTCGCGGCGAATATCTCTTCATCATTTTGAGTCAAATCATCCCAGAAGGACTTGACGATAGCTGTAATACACGAACAACCTAGTCTCAGAAAAATTTCTACCACTAACTCCTTACAGCCGACACATGCCTGAAAGCATAGGCCTGAATTTATTTGATGTTTCAATGCTCAGAATATGCAGTTATGCAGTAGAAATAGCATCTCATACACGATAAACATTTTCCTGCGAGTAAATATGCAATCACCTATATCAGATTCTGAATCCATCTTGAACGAGTCATCTCGCCAAAGCCAAGAATCGGTGTCGTCTCGCACAATTTCCTGATCATCGATGGCAACGAGCTCATCGAATGCTGCGTTTTCCATTCTTATAAGTGAAATGCTGAAAATTTCGTGCTCCTCCTTCCAACTTGGATTTCGCCGAGATCCAATCTTGCGAGAAGACGTAAGCGGAGCTGCAAAAGAATCAATCGATATTGGGTTACAGACTTTTCGAACATCAAAGAACACAAGAGGTGAAGTCGATTTAACAGAAGGTCTGCTCTAGTTGAAATAGAACGAATACGTGGAGGCAGAACCCTAGTGGTTACCCTTGAGCAGCAATCTCGATTCCGTCAGACAGTTCACAGATTAGCAAGCTCCAATACAGTGCCTATGCGATATATACGAGCTCCCAAAGAATTTAATAAATGACGGCCGTCCAAACCCTCTAAGCAGCTAACTCCTCACGTCGAACACTGTTTTGAGTTTCCGCAGGATGTTGCATCCGCAGTACTGTGCACCACCTACATGCATAATGATTGTAGATAGCCTCTCACAAGAGGCATGAGCATCAACATTCTGCAAGAAGTTGATGCGACGATAAGACCTAAGCAGCACCTCTGAAGCTTCAGCAACAAATATGCATGTCCTCGAAGGACGGGAACATTGAGAGAGCCTGACGGCACTGGAAATGTGGCCACTCGACAGCACGATTAAGAATAAAAACTAAGAAAAATAGGGGCAAGAAAAGAGTTAAAAAATCCTGAGTCCAATATCTTAGTGGACAAACCATAGAAGTGATAATAGCGGATCGATCAAGCTCTCGTCAACCGTCGGCGAACACGCGAATGCTGCTACATCGCTGCTGAACAAGAATGAGCAAGACAAGAAAACCCACACCATTCATCGAACTACATATGATTCAACCCCGGATTTTCTCTCAACCGCCAATTAGAAATAACGACGGCCAGGACCGTGAAGGTTGACATTAGAGACGACGTAAAAAGTCCCACCAGCCATCATCGAGAGCCACAAATACAAACAAACAGAGCCGCCGAGAAGAACAACCCCACGAGCGACATATAACCTTCGAAAAGTATTCTGTCGGTCAAATTACTAAACGACCTCACATGTGACCTCGTCTAGGAACCAAAACCGTGGGCGAGAAGTGAAAATTTTCAACGGCAACAACTAGAATTGCAGGTAAGCAGGATGTCACTCGGCAAGGCGTTTCAGTCACTTCACACAAGCATTGACGGTAATCCAATTCGAAAGCAACGAAACATCCTTCGCACGCTAATCTTAAAACGCACTACACACAGAATCAATCAGAACATGCCGAGAAACACTCCCCTCCACGCAGCACATCACTCCTCAAACACCATTATGCCACAAATCTCTACTGAACTACAATAACAACAACCGACCTTCGCAGCGGCCCTCACACAAGCACCATCGTCATCACTTTCCAATGCATCACCTCCTCAACTCAACTTCGAGGTCCGCTTCCACGTTCATCAAAACACAACAACGCAGGACTTGGTCTAAAGCCACTCGACACACACAAACACCACGATGGCCTCCGCTCACCACTCCCAACCCTCTCATTCAGAAGGCTCTAACAATCACAACTCCGGGCGATACACAACTCGCAACCATGAGATCGGAAGCTAACATAGACTACCTCGAAGTGCACACGACTCAACTATCACCAGCGGTGGAATGCATCGCTCACATCGGCTGCCGCAATGCAACCACTGCTCAAAAACAGAGCTTCTTCTCTCCACTCCCGGGGGCCTACTTCAGTGGACATTCAAAGGAACGGGAAAGATGACGAGCCAGATCACGGGCCGGGCCAGACTGATGCCCCCATGCGAACCCCGTCACCCCCACGCCATCTCAGCACGCAGCTATAATCCCGCGCTTTTATGTTATCCGCTCTACCCGAATTCTCCCGCGGTTAAACCCCCTATATGCCAAAAGGAAAACTACGGGCGCCTCTCCCGCCATTAGGACCCAGCGGGACACAGTCTGATTGGCAGATCCGGGTGGCGCGTTCCCAATAACGCATCCAGTTGCAATGAGGTCTTTCCGGGTTGCACTAATGGGAACAGTTCCCGCGAATAGCTTGATACTTTAGTGGCAGCGATGCAGTTTCCTGTGGCGCCATGTCTTACTAAATTTGATGTGATTGTTGGCCTACATGTGTGGGAAAAGGAGCCTCCCACTCCAGCTTGGCCTCTTTGTCTTTACCGCTGCTACCTGGTGCCCTCCTCCTCAGTAAGTAAGTTCATGCCCCTCCCTGCCTTCACTTACTGGTAATTTCTTCCTCTACAGGAGGACTCTAACAACCAGGGTCTTCTCTAGTTAGGTGGAATATCCATGCAGATTCTTACCCCACGGCTCAGTAAAAGTATTGTGAGATGATAAAAGTCGAATAGGAAAGGGGGAAAAAGTCTGAGTGTGATATAGAGAAAGAAAGTGGTTTCTACCTTGAATGTGAGTGTGAGGTTGGGTCATATTTTCACAGCCCAAGCTTGCTCTGTATGGATGGAGCTTGGAGCGACACACAAGGCACGTCCCCTGCAAACACTCACATAAGTGTGAGACTCTTTCAGTATTGCAATTCAATGATATGTGTTGTGTGTATCATGTGGCTGTTTGGGGGACGTGTTCCCCATGGTACCCAATCCACCACACAACTGTGTGACCCTTTTGAATGGGTGGTGGATGGGAACAAGAACTTGGGGAACTCATGACATTGATTCTATTTGCAAGTGTTTGTTTGTTTGTTTTCTTTTCCTTTCTGGAATTTACTACACAATAATGACATGCATATATATATATATATATATTTTTATTTTTATTTTTATTTTTTATTTTTTTTCTTATTCATGTATATTGTGTAAGTAAGATTTATTTTCTATAATATTTGATGTGGTTTTTTATTTTATAAATTGTGATAGAATCTTATTTCAATCTAGTTCGTTTTGTATTTGGTTACGTACATTTACATTTAATTATAATGCATTGAATCAAAGCTTAAAGATTAAATAATATGGATGACCATTTTGACATCAAACAACCATAATCATTATCTAATATACATGTTTTATTGAGAAATACTTTAATATCATTACTTTAACAAAAAAAATAATTAAGTTATAAATTTATAAATTTATATTAAATAAATAAAAATAAAAATCTACAACATCTATTTTTTATCTATTAGAAATAAAATCTTCTCTAGCAAAAGATTAAATTGTGGATTATAACATGAAATGGTTCTAAACTAATTAAATTTTAAGAATTATCTAACATAGATTAAGATGCTCTTATAAGTAGTATTTGTAAGACCTCTAAATAAATTTAGTAATATTCAAAAAGAGTGAAGTACATGATATATTTTTCTAATAGTATAAAAACCATATTAAATTTTTTTAAGCTCTTTATTATTTTATTTAAAATTTTAAATAATTTATAAATATTTCTATATTACAAAAACAATCAAACTCCAAATAGAGTCATGACCTTATTTATATTAAATTTTTTTGGATATTTTATGATTTGGTTGTAGCTATTATTGATGGATAAAAAAATGCTATTGTAAATTTATTATTATTATTATTATTATTATTTTTACTTTAACATTTGACTTTTATTGTTTATTATAAAGAGATTATTTTTAAAATGTTGCTAATGCCACATGAACTTGCCATCCACAACATACTATTATAATTTTTGATATCCACCACATATCATCATAGTTTTTATTAATTCTAAATTTATATTGCACACTACAATGTATTTAATGGAATAGTTCTAATACATGCCACAATGGATAAAATACACATTATTTATGGATATGTATTTTAATATTCTATAAAGTTATTGTGATGTATAATACAAGTATAAGATAGCTTCTTGTGGCATTAACAAACATTATGATAGTATGTAGTAGATGGCAAGTTGTAGTAATAGTAGCAAAAATTATGGTAGCATTAGTAACACCTTATTTTTATTTTTATTTTTAAAAAATAGAATTTAATAGATTTATTTTATATAATTTTTTATATAAGCTTAAAATAAGTTTAAAGTTTAAATAGAAATTTTAAAAAATTACTCATTTTTTTAAGCCAATATTTGTAATAAAGTCTAAATATATATATATATATATATATATATATATATATATATAAGAAATTGTTAAAGCCACACTCTTCTTTGTCATCTCATAATTGATTCCTTCTATCCAAATAGTAGCTAAGTATTATATAGTGAGTTGGTTGTCAAGAATTATAAGTCTCATTATTAATTTTTTGTGGCTGGCAAATAGAAAAGAAGGTTGGTCTTGCATTAATACACATAAAATTATAGTAAGTCCAAAGAGTTAGTAACCATTTCTAGCGGGAAACAATGGCCTTGGTATTGCCAAGCCATTCTTTTATTTTTCAAAATATAGAGTGAGAAGAAGTGTTTAGAAAGGTTGTTCAAACTTTGTTTGGTCAACTTCCATTATAATGACCATTGTGCTTGATCTTTATTATAAGCTTAAATAAAATTCTTGAGAAACATAGAAGAGGTGTAAGATGCATTTGTAATGTGAGCTAAAGAGTCATAACATCTCAAGTCAAAATATAAAAATAAAATTGATTCATACATTATGATACAAGAGACTTGGAAGAATTGGAGATGGATTGTGCTAGTTTATATTGATTACTTGCAAGAAACAATGGAGAAAAAAAAATGAAAGACAAAAACAACAATGGAAGAAGAGTGGGAGAAAGAGGAGGAAGATGGAAGAAGAAAAAAGAAGAAGAAAGAGGACGGAGTTTGAGATGAGGTTTAGGATTTAACATTATAAGAATCTTAAGATAAATGTGTAGAGTAGATTCTAGCAAAAATCACAATAAAAAGAGATTAATAGACAAAGACAACCAGTTGTGAATTAAGATTGAAACCAGATCCTTAGGCATAAAATTGTGCACTTACAACAATTATAGTGGTTTTTAGTTTATCAAAGAATAATACTAAAAAAAAAACTTTATAAAATTTGTTTGAAAGTTAGTTTTAAGTTATTTGAGTAGATAATAACTTTATAAGAGCTTTACAAAATTAAAGTTGTTTTTAGTGAATTAATATTTTTTAAAATAAAAAATATATATATTTAAAAAAATTATAAGCATTATAGAAGATTGAAAAGTAAAAAATTTAAAGTTGTGAATCTATTTTTTAAAATATTTTTTGTGAATTTAAGATTAATCAAAAGGTCAAATAAAAGGTAATTGAAATTCAATTGCATTAAGATCTTGGAAGTTGATTTTTAAAGATCAATAAGGGTTTCTACAATCTTAAGAAATTCATTAGCAAAATTGAAATGGTTTTTTTTTTAATTCATGATAAACTTATTTAAATTTTTTTTAAAAAATTAAGAAAAATTCAATAATATAATAAAGAGCTATTATTACTAATAGATTAATATCAAGATTGAAAAGAAAAAAATTCATATCTAAGTGTATCAAGACCTTTCTATTCTAATTTTTAAGCTCTATTTTCTTTAAATTTTGTATGCATGATATTAACTAGTAGTTTGAAAAATTTAGAAATTTTTAATCAAGTTCAATAATTTAATTAATAATTATTGAGATTTTAAAACTGTAATAGGATTTGATAAGTATATTTTTAGGATTTTTTAAGGATTTTTTTAGAATTTTATTATAAATCTTTGAAGATTATTTTTTTTATAAAAAATTAATTTTATTCAAATTTAATTATAATAATAAAGGTTCAATTTGGATTTATTTAGGATTTTATTAGAATTTTTAGGTTAAATGTTAGTTACAAAATATAAGTTTACCTTCTACATTTAAGTCATTAGTGTATTCTTAAACAACATGATATATAATAAAACATAAGTGGTGAATTTGATGTGAAAGTTTGAAGTAAAAGATATTGGATTTTATTTATTCTTATTCAGATTTGATGGGAAAAAAATAAAAATAAAAATATTGAAGTTGGAACTTCAATAAGACTTTTGGATTGATCTTCAAATAGGGCTTTTAATGGATTTTCTACTAAATGATAAGGTATGTACATGAATCCAACCATTGTAAGTATATTTTAAATATTCACATTATCTATGCAACAATAATAATGCAATTATTATAGGAAGGCTTTGAAAATTAAAGCATTATAAAGAGTAATTAATAAAATTGATAAATGTGATGAAAAAGATATTTCAAAATATTTTAGATTTTAAGTAAAAAAAAAATAGAATTGAATCATGTATCCAAAAAGAAGATGATTGAATTGTTTAAACCTATCATAGTACTAGAGATAAAAGAACATGCAAAACTAATTAAAGAGCATTTCAAGATTTTATGGAAGCTCTTTCACATGCATTAAATGACAAACATTTCTTAGAAGATACTAATTGAGTTACTTAGAAATTATTCTTAGAATGGACTAAACAACCTAATAAGAACTTGTAAGCTACAAAGTTATTAAAAGAATTTTAGGGTTAATATTTTTAATTATTAAAAATAAAAATTAATATGATAATTAAATAAGATTGAATTATTTCTTTGAATTTTGATAGAAAATTACAAAAAAATTGATATTTTTTAAAAAAACAAAGAAAAAAAATGAAGGATTGATAACAAAATAAAATGATGTTAAAGATGATGTGGGATTTCTTATAAAATAAGAAAAAAATATCATAATATTACTTAAAAAAAGATTACAAGCATCTAAAACTTAAATACATATAACTTAATCAACAATTTCTATTTTCCAACCTCTAATGGCTATATTAATATATAGATACATACATATAAATTAAAGAAATTATAAATAAAATGTAATATTTTAAAATCAAATTTATAAAAATTAAAGAAAAAACTTCTTAAAATAAATTAATGATTAATTTTAAACAATAGTATGTGCAAAGAGGTATTTGGTATGATGATATTTTTATTTTTAAAAAGATAGTAATAAATTCAATGACATGATCCAATTAAGAATTAATTTTTGAAAAGATATAAAAATAATATTATATGATTTAAAAGATCTTCTCAAATCAACTTTAGTAAAGAAGACATGAAAGTATTGGTTCAAAATTATTTAGTAGCATAAAAAGTTGTAGCACTAGAAATTGCAAGTTATAGTACCAAATTGGATGATGAATTCAAAAAAAATATAGAAAAAATTAAATCTTGACCTTTTATAAATTTTATAATTAAAAATATATATATAATAAAAAACATTATTAACAATTGCTACTATAGTTTATGGTAAAACAAATGAAAAAGATTATATAGATGTTCTTTTAATCCATATATATATATATTACTAAAAATAATATAAATCTTTGATAAAAGTAAAAAAAATGAAGAATTTTGATGATATGAGAGAAAGAAATTCTTCTAAAAAATTAACTTAAAGAGACAAGATTCATGAGATGGCTTCAGAAGAATTATCCACAAATAATGCTTCAACAATGTTAGAAGAGAAAAAAATAACAAATAAAATAAATAAATCAATAGCTTATAAATTACTTTCTATAATTAGAAAATATTAGACTTAAAGAAAGTACTTGTGGAATGTATACTTAATGCTAATGTTGAGTTGACATTGAAGGAAATTAAGTCGAAGGAAAGTCCATTGCTAAGAAATATTTAAGAATTTATAGATTTTAGAAAAAATCCACCATAAAGAAAAATTAGAGGGGTATAGAAAAAAATACTTTTACAAGATGTAGGTATCTTTGATATAAATGTTGTTGGCATCTTTAAAAATATAAATATTTAAATAAAAAAATGATGGTTTAAAATATATATATATATATATATATATATATAATATTAAAAAATAATTATATGAAATAAAGACATTAGAAGATAATATAAAGATATTTGATATTTATAAAGAAAATAGTTTAGAATATTTTTTTAAATTGATCACATTTATTGGATTAAGAAATGATAATAAGATTGTGCAAATTCATTCAAGAAATATTTATTCTATATTTGAAAAGATTCAAATATCAAAGGTTATTGAAGAAACAAAATATAAGATAAAAGATAAAAATATGAAACTTATTATTGAAGCTTTGCTAGAAGATTCTACAAAATAGATAAAAGAAACATCAAAGAAGAATTTAAGAGATTCAAAGAATGCTTGACATAAATTTGCTAAAAAGACTTTTAAAGAATTAAAGATTAGATTTGATGGTTTTTTGTTGCTAAAAAAAATTGAAATTTCTAAAAGATGTTTGTAATCCAAGGTAAATCATGTGCCTTTGAACCTCATGAAATAGGATGTGTAAATCATAGTATTATAGTTTCTCTTGTTATTTTTACAATATTACATATGCCTTAAAATTTAATATCAATTACAGTGCCAATAATACACTTGCCTAAATTGATAGATTTATTAAAGAAAAGATGCAATTAAAAAGTTTAAAATCTTTTTTTGCTCTATATTCTATTTGTTGATTTACAATGCCTAACAAAAATAGATTACTATAATTTATCCAAGATATGTAGTAAGTAAATGCAATATCTATTATAAACACAAGCATATGGTCTTTAATAGCTGAGTTTGCTAAAGCATTAGCAAAAAAGACAATTTTTTCAATGGATGATTTATATTCATGCTATGATTAATTATAACTTGTATGTAGAAGTAGAGATTTTACAATGAGACCACCATTTAGAATATCACATCAATTGTAATTTATCAAAAATTATGCCAATTGTAGCTCATTAAAAATCTTTGTGATATATTATAAAACATACCTAATATATTGATGGTTTAAAGCATGTTTTATTTGCAAAGCAAATCAATAGAACTTAATCTCTTATATCTATAAAAATGATACCTAAATTTTGATTTGGTTTGTTGTGTTTGTATGGACATACTATTTGTTTATTTATCAAATGGTACAGAAATTGAAACTTCTTGTTGAGCTATATCCAAGCAATCAAGAATGTAAAAGTTCAGAGTTGGTAGGAGAAGCACCTTGAGCTGATGAAATGCATTCAAATCCTTTGCACTTCAAGCAACTAGACAAGCCTGCCTGTTTGTAAAAACCATGCAAAAGTCCATGTTCCAATGAGGCTTTTGAGACCTCAGATCCCATTGACAACAGTTATTAACTCAATGACAATTTTGTTCATCTCATTGGATGTTAGACATTTTGGATGAAGAATCACACCAAAGGAATCAAAACTGAAGTGAAATAAAGTACAAGTTGAACATCATAGATTTGACAACAATAATACTAATGCAGACACATCAAACAAGCTATTCAACAAACCTCAAAAGTTTGAATCATTTTATCAATATAAATTTGGGTGCAACTATGGGATCTTAATACCCTGGGAGAAAGTGAGAGGATACAACTTTTTAAACCTTTGATTTGGTGAAATCTAAACACCTCTCAGTTTCAGCAAATCAACAAATTTATGAGTTATGTCCTCTCACCTTGAAAGACCCCTTGCTTTGTATTCTTTGAAGACATTTTTCTGTTTATGTACAACTTTTCTTTATGTTAAAATTGCAGTGCATCAATAGCTCCCGTGTTAACTACAGCCTCTTATATATCAGGAATTAGTTTCACAAAATTCCAACACTGTAATGTGCTGATGAAACACAAAATTCTTTCAACAAAACATACATATATGTATATATATAATCACAACTACATGCTTGTAGCCAACATTGGGTATGATTCATCCATTAAACCAATGAGTGTTGCATTCATGCTCATCAATGCCCCTAAAGTCTCTTCAGACTAGAATCATCCTCTTCTTGTTCCCATCACCAGCAACAGCACACAACAGCATAAATCTCATTGCTTGGTCTGGGTCCATGCGTTTCCCGCCATATTTAGTGTTACCCATCTGGCCACGTCACCTTTTGGCGCCAAAAATTTGCCTACAATGCCAGGAAGCAAAGACCACACCCTATCACCAAATTGGGGATCTGATCCCACTAGGGGGGGGGGGGGCTGGGCTTCATGTGCCCCTCCCCTCCCTTTCCTTATCTCTTGGGTGAAGGGGCAGGCACTCTTGCCAACAGCAAAATTTATCCTGCCTCACAAATCATTTGACCCTCCCTCCCTCCCCCAAGATCATGCCATGTGGTTAATGTTTTTAATAGGAAATTCTTTTTCAAATGGTCTATATAAAGTACTCAGTGAGTTGTAAGAGTCCAACATTGTTGCCCCTTGACTGCATCTCTGGAAGCACTGTCTGTAGTGAATGCCTTTAGTCAGAGCTCCTTTAGGGCCCAAAGTTATCTCACTGTACTTTGATGACGTGGGTTAGATTATTTGGTCTCGTACAAAGTTAATCGAGATCTTTGGTTGAATGGTTTAATATATGAAGATTGTAAGTGGTCATTTTTTGTTTTTTTTATTTTGAGTTCTAAGCATAGCTTACCACACTTGATGAACACTCTCCAAAGAAGTTGTGTAACCTTAATCCATGTTGGTTAGGATTGTTGAAGACCTCAACATTGAATTAGGTTTAAAATTTTCCATGTGTGTGTACTAAAAGTAGTAGTTAAAGGCATGAGAGTATTTTGAGGAAAATAATTGCATCAGACATTATTTCTTGGAAGTAAAGGGTTGAGAGGAATCCTTGCTTGGATAGATTTAAAAGGAACAAAGGATTATTAGCAAGAATAGGTCTACCATATATTTGGCAAGGAGTTCTTTTTTCTTTTTTCCAATCATTAATTATAATGTTTAACAGTTCATGAGTTAGATTGAAGTAACTATGTGTCATAATCTATTTTGTTTCAAAAAAACATTTATAATTAAGATTGTGTGGACAAAGAAGATTTGTACATTTTAATACACAAATGGTAATGTCATAAAGATGGCAACATAAAACACATTTGCCTACTTTTACAAAGTTTAATATTCTACCTGTGCACCTCCAAATAAAATTGAAGACTTGAGAATAGATCATATTAGAATAGAGTATTAGTTCTAATGTAAAGTAATTTTTTTTAACCTAACAAGTTCTAAAAACTTATACAGAATTATTTCCAAATTTGACATCATGGATGAGTTGTTTTATGTGCATCATCATTCACAAGGTTGAGTTTGAACAAAAAGTTTTGTCCCTTGCAAGTAGCTTGTTTGTTGTCCTCAAGCTTGGAAGTAACAGACAAGCAAGGGGCATAATATTTCCTTAAATAATCATTTTAACATTTTTCACTACAAACAAGTGCCATAGAATTTCCAAGACACAGTTCTACGAGGTGTAGAAAAGGTAATTCTAAGGTTGATCTTGGATGGTTGAGATAGATTGACTTAAATCATTTTAATTATTTACATCACCAAAAACATATTATTTTGAAATATTACATCTTTGATTGAACTACTCATGTCACTGTTGGGCCACCAACTTCAATGGGCACATTGTAATTTTCATTTAGATGGAGATCTATTACAAATATTGTTCCTCCTTTACACCCAATATAGGGGTAGAAATCACCACCCATTTTCCCAGGCAAACTGATCCCATGTCTGCAGAGTGGCTCCTCCAGAATCACAGCCTCAAACAAGGCCATTTCTTAGGCCTTACAGCAAACACTCATCTGCAAGCATGAAGAGGCTGAGATGGGCCTTTCCTGGCACATGATGAGGAAAGGCCCCAACAACCAAGTGCCATAAAATACCCAGAGCTAAAGGGTCCCTGTCTTTTTTCTTCTTCTTTTGATCTCTGTCTCTCTCTCACATCATAGAAACTTACTTAATTGTGGCACTGAGTACTAATACCTGCCTGCTTGCTAGTACTGCGCACCTCTCATGCTTCAACCAATTGTGTAGTTTAAGGAACCCACCTGTGGATGGGTCTGATGAGAGGCACTTCTGCTCTGCTCTGCTGCTACATGACAATGGCAAAGACAGACTGCATGCGTTTCCAGCTCACACTTGCTTTGAAGGAGTCTCTCTGAGTGTGAGGAGGGTCTTGTGGAGATTCTGTTTCAGGGTGGTGGTACTGCTTGCATCAAGCCTCTCATGTTCTCAGTTCTAAGTATGCTTGGGGGTAAACCCTAATCCAGCAGTTGGAACAATGACCCACAAGTCAAAACCTTCAAGTCCAAAACTCAACTCGTAATCTTTGTATTTGGTACAAAGTGGGATTGGGGTGAGGCCAAATCCAGAATGCTGTTGCTGAGTGCTGAGTGCTGAAAGGGTTGAATGGGTCACACAATTTACAGACAAGCTACATGGAGATATTTCATCTTTTTTCATCATCTGGCCATGTGATGGGCTTGACCCACACTGGAAATAGACATGTTGGAGATTGATCATGCTGTGGAGAGGTATTACCATTGAAGGCAAAAGCTACTGAATTCAAATCACAATGTACCCCCTTCTCAAGTTACTCTGTTTGTTTTTCTGTTTCTGTTTTTGTGATTTTCTTACCTTCTGTGCCTAATCAAGTGAGTCAAACTGTGTGCTGATGGTAGTGAGAGGTACAGTCAAACCTAGTTGGTTGCTACATTTAATACTCTTGGCACACTCTGAAAACCACAAACCAACATTGCACTTCTAGTTCATAGTTGGCCAACATACTATGGCTCAACAGAGTGTAACATCTTTCTCCTTTTTTTCCCTGTTAAGAATCACCAAACATGTGTGTCTCCACAGCGTTGCTGTACATCTGAAAGTTGTCTACCATTAGTTGCATGAAAGTGGGAAATACAAAGTATAGAGGGAGATGTGATGGAGCACTGATTTGATTGATGACTGGCTACTGGCATTGGAGCCAAAAGCTGCTATGGGCTGTGGTTAGGGCTTCACAGGCAGGGAGTGAAACTTCCTTGATCATGTGAGCTGTCCAAGCTCACCCATCCCTCCTGCCACACAACATCTTTGCTTGTGGATCTTCTCACAGTGCTCTAGAGAAACCTAGTAATTGCATTCTACCTTGTGGGTTTCTTCATCACTGAGAAGTGGGCAATTTAGCATGGGCTTTTTTACATAGTCACTGGCTTCCAACATGTGGAGATGATTTCCTTGGAATTGAAAAGATCTTTTTGGAACTCTAGGAGGGCAGCAGGGGATTAATAACAATAAAAATGGTATACCTTTTGGAAGGAGCTTTGTTTTATGCCATTATTGTACTGAACTTATAGCACATATCATTATTATATGCAAGTATATTGTTGCATTTTATGTTGGATGTAACATGCATAAGAAGAATATCACAGCATGTTTGCTGTCATGGCAACAAACTCTGCTACCTTTGCAGACAGTGTGCCTTATATGCTCAAACAAGTGAATACCAAAAGGCTGTTAAACCATGGCCCTAGCAGAGTAAGCACCCAGCTTCTACCTATAAGTGGAATCCAAATAGCTCTTTGCACCAAAACATGTTAATAAACTCTTAACCCTGTCTAATTGCTTACAAATGATTGTGTGTGTTGTTTGTGATAGCATAATCCATTTCATAAAATTAAATTTATGTAATTAAGAATATTTTGTATGTCTTGGAACTGTTAAAAGTAACAAATTTATTTTTAAAATTATAAAAAATTATTTATAGATTTTTAAACAAAAAAAAATCATTGAATATAAAAATGATATAATTTTTAAGGTTAAAAGTACTTATTAGAACTTAGAGATGTGTTTTCAAACCAATGATTGCATGATTTTTTGATAATTTTTAAAATTCTTCCAACTTAGATAAAACAAGCCTGTTGGTTCAACAAAAAAGACTAGGAGCATGTCATAGAGAATATAGTTTCAACACCTTCTAAACCCAACAAAGCCATTATAAACTAGCTCGAATATGTAAAAGATATATACTAAGAAAAATAATTTCTAATAAGAATCATAGAGAAGAGCAGCACCTATTTTTAAAAAAATGTTTAAATTGTTTCATTTTTTTTTTTTTTTTTTTTTTTTTTTAAATTTTTTATATCAACATCTAAAATCCTGCCAATGTTATTTTAATTATTAATTTATTGATTTTTTGTAAAGCTAAATAATTTTTAGATATAAGCTTGTTCATAAAATCAAAGACCAATAAATAACAGTATAAGTCTTTTAAAAATAGGATATAAGAACTGTCTTAATCAACTCCAAATTGAATATGTATTGGTTTCATTAGATGTCTTGTTACTAAAACAATAATGAATTAGATTAAAAATGAATAAATAAGATAAAAATAATTTCCAAAGATATTTATAAGTGATAAATATAAAATTCACTAATATATTTGGGCATGTTGTCAAGTTTATGACTATTAGGATCATTGTTATAATTAAGGTATCAATACACTTAATGGTGCATTAAATTGATGTAATTTTTTTTTTAAAATAAATTAAATAAAAGACTTGACCATAAATCAAATATATATATATATATATATATATATATGTATATATCTTTTAGATAAAATAATTATTTCATGATATTGATAAATTACCAAAAATATAATATCAATATATTAATATTTTTTTAAAGAAGATCTTATATTTAGAATATTTTGTGCATTGATTCAATTATAATATTAGTGAGAAAATATAGAAGCCAACTTCAAATTTAGTGAATAAGTCACTAAACATAAAAGAAATTTATCAATGATATTTTTTTAGATATTAAGTAGAAATATATGTTAAATAATACTTCTAATTGACATATTTAAATATGGTGTATTTTAGACTTTTTAATTTTTTTGTATGATAAGAAGAAAAAATTCTAAAAACATTTAAGAGTTCAACTCTAATATAAAGTAATAAATCCTAAAGTATTCTTATTTTTATCTTAAAATTACAATACATATTTGATATAATCGATATATTTGATATAATTAAATATGAATAATTAAAAAAATACTACCATGCCAATTAAGCAATTTCAACCAAGCATTTTATGTTCTCAACCTTAAAAACAAGAATAACTTGAATTAAGTGGACTTCAAAGAATATTTAGCAATTTCTTTGTGGTAATAATTATCAAAATAAAACTTGATTGTAAAGATATCAAAGATATGAATTTCAAAGAATTAAAGGGTTAATACATTCTTATGTTACTTAAAAAAAGTAATAAATCATTCAAAGATAATATAATATTAAACTAAAATGACTATTGCTAAAGAAAAGAAAACTAGAGTCTTTTGAAACAAGAGTAAGAACAAAAAAGGTGTTGATAAGAGTGAAGAAGGCTTTATTTTTGCCTTTATATATACTATCTAACTAGGAGTTATATGGCAGTGTTCTATAAGACCTCCAACACATATTTAACTTACAAGATAAGTTTCTTATATGTATGCCATATAATTAGCTTGTATCACAAGCTATCAATACATGCAACATGTGACCAATTTATTGACCAAATTTCTAAACTATCAATTAATTATAAATATGTTTAAAGTCAAATTTGCATCTATGAATCTTTTAAGAAGTTGTACCATAAAATATTATCAAATCTATTTATATTTATTTTTTACTTAATATTTTTTATCTAAGTAAATGTACATTTTTGTGACATTATTCCTTTTCTAGAGACAAGTTCCACAAAGAGAAGTAATTATATGTTGAAGAATTATGTTTGCCACATACTTTGATCTTTTTTTTCTTTGAAGGTGGTTGATAGGTCCTCTTAGCCATCAATAGTATCTTATATTGGAAAGTAAAGACCAACATGATTTTTGATTATTATTGAAGCTTTAGTAACTCTTTTTAAATAAAACATTTGAAACTCCATCAAGAGTGGTTCATACATCAAATAATATCACAAAATATTAAAAGTCTCTTTTAAAAATATAGTAACAAATTTATTATATTTTTTTATCTATTAAAAAAAAAATTCTTAAAGATCTTCATTTCAATTACTTTGTCTTGAAGGTTGTGATAATTGCAACATCTTAACAAGAAATTTAGCAAAAAATAACTCTTGAGTTGAATTTTTTGATTATTAAATCTCTATTTTTGGAGTACCACAAATATATAAAAATTATAAATAAAAATAGAAGGTAAAATGTAATCTTTTTAAACCTTTTTTTTGTAATAAATATATGCTATTCTTCATTTTGATTGTGATGGATGTTGTTAATGAAAAACATCAACTTTTTTTGTTGTATTTATAAGATTTTTGATTTTCTTCTATGTATGTTCATTAATATCATATCTTTGATAATAAATAAGATATTCCAACCTATTGTGGTTCCACCTTAAGCCTAAGACTTCTTTGACTTTAAATTTTTAATTATTGTTTACTTTTATAAAAAAAAAGAATGATATTTGTCTTCTTTTTGATATATCTATTATCTTGTATGGCTCAAAAAGAGATACATAGAATATGGAATGGATCTTCATAGATTTTGGTAGATATAATTGATAAGCAACTCAATTGACTTCCTCACAAATAAGAAATGTTCAAAGTCTATGGTAATCCAACTTATCATAAAAGAAAATAATCTTAATACTACAATAAAATAATAATACTTTATTGCCAACATAGAATTGAGATTGTTCCTTACAATTGGCATCTGTATTGATCTTTTTTCATTCTTGAGTTTTTTTTTGTTATACCTTCATTACTACATGCATCTCTAATAAATGATTTGTTAAATATTTTGCTACAAGATTATGAATTTTTAAAAAGTTAAAAATATCAAATTATAGAAAATAATCATAATTAATTTTTTTTTATTAAATAGAAGAATGTATCATATTATTATAAGCAAATTTTATCAATGGCAAAAAAATTATCCAATCATCTTGCTAGTAGTTGATGGTATACCTCAAATATTTCTCTAAAACTTAATTTATGTACTCCATTTGTCCAACAATTTGAGGATAAAAATCCAAATATAGTTTTATATCCATATTTTAAATTTTAAAAAGAAAATTTTAAAATCTTAATATAAATTTAGTCTCTTTATTTAATATAATATCCATTGACAATCTATGATAGCAACATACATTGTCAAGAAAAAAATTAGTATTTTTTTTACTTATAATATGGTACAAAATGTGCCATCTTGATGAAAAAATCTACCATCACAAATATAAAATCATAAGAAATGAAAACTAAAAGTTCTATGATAAAATCCATAGAAATAAAAGATCGTGGTTTTTTAAAAATAGATAATGGCTGAAGAAGTCCATAAAATCAATGAAAAAGAATTTTTGATTTTGAAAAAATATCACATGATTATAAAAGTCTTTAACTACCTAATATATTTAAGGCCACTAAAAATATCTAAATATTAGCTGCAAAGACTTATTATATCCAAAATATTATATTATTAGGAAGTTATAGTGAGCTTAAAGAATACATAATTATGCTTCATCTAATAGAATATATAAGTGGTCTTTAAAATAGAATAGATTATTTTTGAACTCAAATTTGAAAGTATCATAGGACTTAGAAGAATTATTTTGAATATCATGAACAAGTGGATTAGAGGATACACTTGATTGAACTTACTTAAAAAAATTAAATCAATAGTCAATCTTGATTTCATTGCTTAAAGATAAAAAAATTGGCTTTAAAAGAATTATTTTTTATTAATAAAAAATTATATTTCCTTCTTTTGATGTAAGATAAGAATGTCTAGAAAGTATTTTGACATTTTTATTTTTTTATTTTTTTGAGCTAATAAGTAATCTTGAAATCAAATCTTCATAAAAACATACTCTAACAAGTTTGGCAACAATTCAAAATACGTGTTGATATGAAATATTTGAGATTCTTGTAATATATATATATATATATATATATATATATATATATGATTACTAGATCGAAAGTGCCTTCTAAATAATGTCATTCTTAAATTAAATTCACAATTATAAGAAGTTTTTTTTTGTAAATCTTATAGTTGATCTTGGCTATTAAAAATATCTTAGAATAAAAAACTATTGGATGGAATTTTTATTTGCTCATACTTATAATAATACTACATCCAATGCAAAGTCTGATGCATATATTTCCATACAGAATGTCTTGAAGAAGTCAATGCAGTATAAGATTGGTGCAAAAATAATATTGTCTTAAAAGCTTAAATTTTTTTTTTAACTTCTTTACTCCACTTAAGTTTGTCTTTTTAAATCAAATATAAAATCAGAGTTGTAATTTGAAAAAATTCTTCATAAAGATCTAATAATAATTGATAATTTTTTTAAAAAATTGCACATGTCTTATTTTTCTTGAAATCTTTCAATCCATGATAGTTTTAACCTTCTTAGGATCCATCTTAAGATTATTATTTGAAATAATGTATTCTAAAGAATTAACTTAAATAATAAGAAATATAAACTTTTTCATCTTTGCATATAATTTTATATCTCTAAGTTTTTGTAATATATAACAAATATGAAGTTTATGCTCTTTTGTATTCTCAAAGTAAATTAAAATATTATCTAAATAATAGATAAGAAAATAATTAAGAAACTCATAAAAAATATCATTCATTAAATGTTGAAAAGAAATTAGTACATTAGAAAATCTGAAAGGCATGATATTATATTCAAAATGACCACATTTGGCTCAAAATACACTCTTTTATTCATCTTCTTATTTCATGCATATTATTTTGATTATTCTTTAGAAACATATATTAATATAAATCTTTTTATGATTTAATTGATGAATATTTTTAAATATCAAAGGTAGAAGATACACATTTTGATGGTGATCTTATTGAGTCTTCAATAATTTATGTACATTTGCAAAGATTCATTTTTTTTTTATTTTTTTTTATTTTTTCTTCACAAATAGGATAGAAGCACCTATTGAAGATTTAGAATAGCATATGAATTTCTTAGCCAAATTCTTATCAATGTACTCCTTAAGTGCAGCCAACTTGTTTTGTAATAAGCTATAAATTGATCCATGTAGTAGTTGAGTTCTTTCTTAAAGATGAATTGAATAATCATAAGAATAATGCTTTAAAAAAATATCAGTATTTTTTTTCTAAAAAATAACTTAATAATCTTGATATTAGTTTGAAATATCACTTAAAGCCTTTCTACTATTAAATATAAGTGTCGTATATATAACAAAAGACAACCCTAATTTTGCAGCATACATAAATGCTCTTATATATACTAATAAAGATTTGATTGTATTGGATTTAAGAATTTTTATTTAACCAATATAATTTTGGATTAAAATATTAAAAAATTAAGGTTATAAAAAATCTAGTCTATTTTAAGATTATATTTCTTTTGTAAAAGTAATTCTAAAATAACTAGATTAAAAAAAGATCTAATCACATTGAATATTATTGAGCTATTATGATCTTTAGTTGTTACATTTAAAAAAATACTTTCATAGATAATATTTTTAGATGACAATAAATGATCATCTATGACTTCTATATGTATATATATATATATATATATATATATTACTTCTATGTGTATATATGATATTTATTATTTTTTAATAAAGTCTTTGTTTATAAAATAAGTTAAGGCTCTTGAATATAACAAGGTAAAGAATATGTGATCATGCTTAGAAAGATTCAATAAAAATTAAGTATGATTTTCACTTTTTTATAATGCTCAAAGCTCTTTCTTATACAATTGAAGTGTGTTTTTTTAATAAACTAGGTACTAAGATTATCACTAAATATTGTCATTTACTTGTATTATAAATTAAAAAATTCATAAGTCATTATTATTTGAAATGCTGCAAAAGTAAAGTCCAAAAGACATAATTTTATAGATGAAGGTATGTTAAGGTATAGTAAAGACAATCTTATAGTATTTCTCAAGTGCTATAGAAATTTGATTATAATTTAAGTATCTATCTATAAATATATATAATTTATAATTTTTTTATCTTTATTACAATGATATTAATAAAATAAAATAAAAAGTAGTCATTTTATATGTACTTATTATATTTTTTATAATCAATGAATATCTTCATTTTTTTTAAGACCATAGATAATATTTAATTAATGATTTATATTGGTTGGATGAACCGTGATTGTAATAAGTTTTTAAGCTTTATTTATACTATTAATTATAATAGAGGTTTTTTTATTTTATTTTTAGTATTGAATTTAAGATTAGCAAGATACAATATTAAATCATCTCTTCAAGTATGCTATTGAGGTCTTTCTAAGAATAAAAAAAATAATACTTTATTACATGACTAATATATTATATTTAGATACTTCTTCATTAACCAAATAAATATTTACTTTAATCATTGGCAATTTCTTATATTTATGTAACACATCTACTAATTTTTAATTTACACATTGAATATTTTTTTATTTTATTTTGTATGTCTTATATATCAATCATTTAAGATTTAAAGATAAATAGCAACATCACCATTGATAATGAAGTTTTTAGAAGTTATTTTAAAATAAAATATTAAATTAAGAAATAAACTATTAAAATAAAAAATTAATAGTTATAGATAAAAATTAATCTTATTAATTATTTTTGGCAAATTGTAAATAATATGAGGCTTCTTGCCACTTCAATCTATCTTAGTATTTATAGCTATCAACCAAAGACATAAAAATATAATTTTTAAAACAAAAATAAAAAATATTAATAGAAGTTAAAAGTAATAAACTATCTAATAAAATATATTTGGATAGGAAAAAAAAGATAATTATTATAGATAGAAAAAAATTTAAAATATCAAAAACCACAAAATAATGAATTAAAAATACAATCCAAGTTAGAATATTATTTTGTACTAAGTAAATACCAAGGTATTAATTTTTTGTCATAGATATTATTGAAGATCAGAAATAACTTGCTTAGTTACAACCACATAGAGATTAAGCATAGTATGTTGCTAATAGTCAAAAGACAACAAAGAGTTAAATGAAGTTACTATGGTGGCACCTAAGGTTTAGTTGGATGAAGTAGAAATAGATGTAATATCAAAAGGATGGATGTTACCTTGTTGGTAAGGAAATCATCACTTATAAGTAAAAGGTGTTGGAAGTAAGAATTATCTTTCTCCACACCTCTCTTAGAATACAATCCTTGCTCATGCTAAGTGTTTGTAGCTTTTAGACTTCTTTTCTTCAATAGGTTATGAGCCCGCTTACATTTGCTTGAATGTTTTGAAGTTCTTTGAAGTGGTTGTTGATGTGTGGATTAGATTAAATTTTCATTGCTGATGATAGGATTTAGAGGTACCTAACTTTCAGATTCAAATCTAAATCTAGATCTTGTTTGCTCTTACTTGAAGTTAAGAGCATTTTTGGTGTTAGTATTTGGTTTTCTACCTTAAGGCAAAGTTATAGAACACTTGCATTGTGCTATTGCTGAGATAGATCCTTGGTGGTCTAACTTTATAGTTTTATGTCCTAAAATTGTTGATTATGCTTAAAAGGTCTCTAATAGTGTATAGAGGTAATTTGTGAGCATAAGAGTGATTTTTGAGTGGCAAATCAGATTTGAGATACTTAGATAGGTCATCAAACTTGTGAGAAGTCTTCAAAGTGAAGTTGAGAGTGTTTTTGAGAGTAAGAACACTAGTTTGTTCACAAAGAAGGATTCTGTGATTTTAAGGTAGCAAAAACTTCTTGGTGATTTTGAGAGCTTTAGGACTTCTTCTTACAATCTTTTTTTGATACAACTCTTCCTTAGACATGGCTTCAATTAAAGGTGAAGGATTGAAAGTTATTGAAAAGTTTAGAAGTGATAATTTCTACCATTGGAAGGTATAAATGAAGCTTTTGTTGGCATCTTTGGATCTTTGGGATATTGTAGATAAAAGTGAAGAGGCTCTAAGAATAGATGCTGATATGAAGGAGAAGAAGGAGTTCAAATGTCGTGAAAAGAAGGCTTTTGGATTGATTGCAACCAATGTGGATAAAGCCAACTTCTCCCACATTATCTCTTACAAAGAACCACCAGAAACATGGAAGACTCTTTTCAACATCTATGAGAGTAAGAACTTATCCAACATCATCTATACAAGGAGAAAGTTCTTCACTTGCAAGATGGAAAAAGTTGAAGACCTCATGGCCCATGTCAATAAGGTAAAGGCTCTTGTAAATTAACTAACAATTGTTGACAAGCCTTTAGAAGAAAGTGATATTATCATGACTTTATTGATGAGCCTTTCTGAATCCTACAACTATCTTATTATGGCATTGGAGTCCATTAAGCTAAAAGAGCTTACAATGGACTATGTGATGGCAAGACTTGTCCATGAAGTAACCAAGAAGAAAGAAAAGGAGCTCCAAAGTGAAGATTCAGTATTCTATTCAGGACAAGGCAAGGGAAACTATCCAAATCAACAAGGTAATGTCAAATCTTGCTTCATTTGTGGCAAAGTAGGCCATTTTGTTCGAAATTACTACAAAGGCAAAAAGATGGAGAAGGACAATGTAAATAGTGTGTAAGATGAGTTTGAAAGATAAGATTATGCATTCACGGCAATAAATGGAACCTCTATGGCTACCATGTCAAGATGGATTGTGGATTCAGGTTGTTCTAAGCATGTGACACCTTATAAGTATTCATTTGATACTTATGAGGCTATTCTAGGATCAAACATGTTGTTGGTGGATAGTGGCACATGTGAAGCCATTGAAATTGGCTCTATTATAGTGGAGGTGGTTGTGAATAGACAAACTAATAGGATCAAATTCCAAAACGTCTTTCATGTGCCTAAGATGAAACAAAACCTACTTTCAGTGAGTAAACTTATAATGGAAGGTTTTAAAGTTTAATTTGACATGAATGGATGTTTTGTAAGAACATTGAGTGGAGATAAGGTCTTCAAAGGCTTGAAAGAGGGAAATTTGTACTACTTCATTTATAAGAAGGTGAATGGAGTGGATGTAGCTGCATTTGCTGAGTTTACATCAAACCAAGACAAGTTGAATATATGGCATCATCGCCTTAGCCATTTGAATGTAAAAAATATGAGAGAGCTCAAGTCTATGGTGAATCACTTAGATCTTGGCAATATAAGCTAAAATACAAAACAACTTGCATATGAAGGATGCATACAAGGCAAACAACAAAGGGCCTCATTTCTAAGGAGTGTAGCAACACGTGCTACTAAGTTGCTGGAGATTATTCATTCGGATGTATGTGGACCTATGAAGAAAACAAATATTGGAGGATCAAGGTATTTTTTCACTTTCATTGATGATTATTCAAGAAAGATTTGGATCTATATTCTTAAAGTAAAAAGTGAATGCTTTTGGAGGTTTAAGGAGTTTAAAGCACTTATTGAAAAATAAAGTGAATGTAAAATCAAGGTACTACGTACGAACAATGGTGGTAAGTACATGTCCAAGAAATTTGATGTTTATTTGAAGAATGAAGAAATTGCTAAACAAACCACAACTCCATATACTCTACAACAAAATGGTGTTGTTGAAAAGACAAATCAAACTATTATAGAGATGGCAAAGAGCATGCTTCATGTACAAAACCTTGGCTATGAATTTTGGATGGAAGTTATAGTGAATGCAGTGTATATAAGAAATAGGTGTCCAACAAGTGCTCTTGCATCAATGATACCACAAGAAGCTTGAAGTTGCAAACAACCTTGCATTTTCCATATGAGGACCTTTGGTTGCATTGCATATGCAAAAATATTAGATTGTATGAGGTCCAAACTTGATGCAAAAGGTATAAAGTATGTGTTTCTTGGTTACTATGAAGGTACTAAGACATATAGGCTAATGTGCTTGAAAACCAAGAAGATCATCAAAAGTCGTGATGTTGAGTTTTTGGAGCACAAGAGTACTTGTGAGCACTTGAAGATGTATCCAAGTGGGAGTAATGGTGTGTTTATGGACATATCTTTGAATTCAACAAAGAAACAAGAAGATGAAAAAAATAAAGATGATGAAGATAAAAAGCCAAAGAAGATTGAAAAGATGAAGGCTCCTACAATTGCTAGGAACAACAATGAAGGAAATAAAAATATTGAAGATTATGATGATGATGATGATGATGATGATGATGAGTACCAATCATTGAATGAGAAACGACAAGGTTTAAGAGAGAAGAAGGTTTGAAAAGAACATAGAGTGCAACAAGGTGAATCTTCTTCAATAAATGAAAGGACATATCTTTTGAGAGAAAGAAGGCAACGTGGTGAATGGTAGAAGGATCACATCTTTTTTCAAGTAAGTGAAGAAGATGTAAATGTTACTCTTCTTCCTGATCCATTATCTTTGTGTGATGCATTGAAGTCCCAAGATGCAATCAAGTGGAAGAAGACTATGAAAGAAAAGTACCAATCTCTTATGGACAATGATACATGGAAATTGGCATCTCTTCTAGCAAATCGATCTAGTATTGGTTGTAAATGGGTATTTAGGACTAAAAGAGATGCAATGGGTGTAGTGGAAAGGCACAAGCCAATACATATCTAAGACTGGACCATTGCATTGCACAACAGTAAAGAGGATATTGAGGTACTTAAAAGTTATAAAAGACTTCAAATTGTGCCTTAGTAGTAAGAACATTGATTTGTAAGGTTATTGTGATGCGATTTGGACTAGAAATACAAATGATAGAAGATCCACAATAAGATATGTCTTCTCCATTGGAATAGGAGCTATTTCATGGAATTCCAAGAGACAACCTATTATTGCAAGATCAATGATGGAGGCAAAGTACATGGCAGCAAGTCATTGTGCAATGGAGGCGTGTTGGATAAGGCAACTCTTAGAAGATATTAGAATAGTGCAATTAGAAGCAACTCTAATTATGTATGACAATCAACGATGTCTTGCATTTGCCAAGAATAAAAAAAAAAAAAAAAAAAAATCATTCAAGGACCAAAGACATTGATGTTCAACATCATTTTATACAAGAGAAGATTGAAGATGGAATAATAAGTATAAAGTATTGTACTACAAATGACATGCTTGCTAATGTGCTTATAAAGGTATTGGTGAAAGATAGACATTATGAGTTGATACAACGATTAGGATTGAAAGCCTTTTGAAAATTAGCAAAGTGGGAGTGTTGAAGATCAACAAGTATGTGCTTAGTTACAATCACATAGAAATTAAGTATAGTATGTTGCTAATAGTGAAAAAGGTAGCACAGAGTTAAATGAAGTTAATATGGTGGCACCTAAGGTTTAGTTGGATGAAGTAGAAATAGATATAATATCAAAAAGATGAAAGTTGCCTCGTTGGTAAGGAAACCACAACTTATAAGTAAAGAGTGTTGGAAGTAAGAATTATCTTTCTTTACACTTCTCTTAGAGTACAATCCTTGTTGATGCTAAGTATTTCTAGCTTTTAGACTTCTTTTCTTCAATAGATATATCTATAATTATTTAAATAATATAAATAGATAGAAGTAGATAAAAATAAGTTAATCTCATAATATCTTATAGAAAAGCTTCCTAAAAGTTTCATAGATATAATTTTATCTTTATACATGCCTAGAGATGATTGATACATTAAAAACTTGACCAATAAATTATCCATGTATTACATGTATTGATAGCTTTTAATGGAAAGCTAATAATATTGCACACTTATAGGAAACTTGCCTTTCAAGTTAAGATATGTGACTTACAAATTAGATACACATTAGAGATCCTATAAATCATTGCTATATAACTCTTAGGTAGATAATATATATATATATATATATATATATATATATATATATATATATATATATAAAGGTAAGAATGAATCTTTCTTCACTCTTGTTAATTTTGTTTTTTTGCTTCTAGTCTAATTTCAAGAGATTCTAGTATTTTAGCCTTTGGCAATAGCCATTCTAATTTCTTATTGAATATATTTACTATCTTATTTCTAATTTATCATTTCTCTTTGATTCATTTTTCACTTATTTATGTATCTTCTTTGAATTCTTATCTTTAATAGATTAATAAGTATATTAATTTATTATTTTTTCCTTCTTTTTAAAAGTGAGTGGATTACCTCACTTCTATTGTTGTATTTCAAATGTTGCAGATTATCCACCTTGAACTAATATTTATTTTTTTAATACTGATTTTTTCTTTAAAAATAGTAGATTACTCTTCTTTTTAAAAATTTTCATTTGATATTAGAGGTTGCAAATTATCCTCTTTTAATTTGACTTGTAAATTTATTAAATTATTTGAAATAAAAAAACCTCAGATGCTATTCTTAATAAAAATAACAATAGTTTTGTAACTATTGTAAATCTTTACAAACTTCTGAATATTTTTAGGATGAAAATTTCATACATCACTAATGCCAACTATAGAAGTATTATTCCTATGTCTATAAAAAAAATACTCTAAAATTTGTGCCAAGAAGTTGTATAATTTAAAAAAAAAAGTAGATTGATCTTACAATAAAATTTAAAAAGTCTTACTTCTACAAGCATAAGACAATAAAGATTAGTATACTTGAGAAGTTTAATGGAATAAGATCAAAATTTCAAGGATTTTTGTAATAAATTAAGTTCTATCTAAATTTCTATCTTTTCCAATATCTTAATGGATTTACTCAAGTTGGGTTCGTGGATGCATTTCTATCTGGAAGTACTTTCTTTTGATTTTTACCTTTGATGGAAAAAGATTCACGGCTCTTTTATGATTTGAATTCATTCTTAAAATTTTTTATGGCCACATTTAGAAAAAAAGATCAAGAGATAGAGTAGCACAAATTAAACTTTTATCTTTACAATAAAGATCAAAATCAACCACCATATATGCTGCTGAATTCCAAAACCTTGCTTGTAATGTAGATTGAAACAATAAAGCATTTATCAATAAATTTTGATATAGAATAAAGAATGATATCAAAGATTTGTTATTCATAATATTCAAAGCACATTCTTTGAATTAATTTATTACTCAAGGCATTACATATAATAATTAATTACTTGATAGACATCAAGTAAAAACTTTTGGCTGCAAAGAAATAAATCAAGTAATAATGTCAGCTCTTAAGTTTTCAAAAATTTATTTGTCAAGGTTAGAATCAATTCAAATTGATACAATACATTTTAAATCTCTCATGGAGCAAAAAAAAGTCAATGTTATCAAGAGGATTTGTGCTTATATTGTAGAGAAGCTAAGCACACTATTCAATATTTTCCAAAGAAATAATACAATCACAAAATGACAAGCATGGTTTCTCAAGATGACAATGTGTCAAAAAATGAGTTTCTCTAGGTACAATAGAAACCATGCAGCTAGAATCATGTATAACCTCTAAAAAATATATTATTATTTTTTCAAATTCTTTGCCTTGTTTTACAATAGATGTATGTTTAGGACCTAAAAAACACAATTTTTTTGTCTTGTTAGATTAAAAAACCTTAGCTTGTTTTATAGACAAAGACTTTCTCAAAAAACTAGAAATAACTTTAGTTAAGAAAACTAAATCGACACATGTAAGAAATATAGATAATTATTCATTGTCTACTAGAGATATTATCTATGAGAATATTTCTTAAGATGTAGTAGTTAAAGATTATAATAGCATAGTAATAATTAATATCATAAGATCTCTCTCCAACTCAATTTTTTTAGGATTATCATGGTTAAAAAAGTATAACTCTTATATAAATTAAATTTCTTGTGACCTTGATTTTTTTAGTAATTTAATTCAAAATTTTGTTAGCCAAATAAAAATACATAAGTCTAATACATCCAAATCTCTACTAATAGGTGCAAAAGATTTCATGCATGTGGCAAAAGAAATAATATCTTTTTTTTATATATGCCACCTCTATTTTTGATGGTGAAAAGATGTCAAGTAATATTCTTAGCTTGTATTAAGATTTTAAAGATATTTTTAGAAATAAAAATAAAAATATTTTTCTAAATCATCAATTCTATGATTATTCAATTGATATTCAAAAAAGAGCTCAATTGCCATTTATACCAATCTACAATTTATCACAAAATAAGTTGGCTGCATTAAAGAAATATATTGACAAAAAAATTAGACAAAAAATTTATACATTATTTAAAATCTTTAGCAAGAGCTCCTATCTTATTCTAAAAAAAGATAGATCTTTATAGATATTCATAGACTATTAAAGAACTTAATAAGATCACCATTAAAAATAATTATTTTTTATCTATAATTTCAAGACTTTTTGACCAATTCAATTAAATAAAAAAATATAAAAATAGAGCTTTAGAAAGTATATAACTTTGTATGTATTAGAAAAAGAGATAAATAAAAAATTATGTTTTGAATTAGATGTGGATATTTTGAATATAATGTTATACCATTTGGATTCACAAATATACCAATTGCTTTTCAATATCTTATAAAGGATTTTTTTTGTGAGTTTTATGGTGACTTTGTTATCTATTATCTAGACAATAGCTTAATCTATTCTAAGAATATTAAAAATATGAAATTCATATTTATCATGTGTTATAGAAATTAAAAGATACAAGATTATATGCCAAAATAAAAAAAACTATGTATTTTATACCACTCAAGTTGATTTCTTAGGATATATAATTTCAAATAATGGCCTTATGATGGACCTTAAGAAGGCCCAAACTAACATGGATTGAAAGATTCCAAAAACAATTAGAAATATGTAATTTTTTTAAAAAAAATTTATCAACTATTATCATATTTTTACCAAGAAGTTAGTTTAAGTTAAAAATCTTCTTATATGCTTGACATGTAAAGATAAACTTGAATAAAGTAAAGAAGTTAAAGAATCTTTTGAAGCCTTGAAAATAATATTTATTTTTGTATCAATTTTATATTAAGTTGATTTTTTTAAGATGTTATTTATGAAAATAGATGCATTAGTTTTTGCCATAGATATTATTTTGTTACAAATAAGAGCAAATGACAAGCTCTACTCAATAACTTTTTATTTTAAGAAATTTTTAGCAACTAAGATTAATTATGAAATCCATAATAAAGAACTTTTTGTAATTGTTAAATATTTTAGTATTGATTTTATTTCAAAAATGGCATCATTATCTAGAAGGCACTTCAAGTCCAGTCATTATGTATATAAATCATAAGAACCTTGAGTATTTTATGTCGGTATATATTTTGAATTGTTGCTAAGTCCATTGAAGTATGTCTTTATTAAGATTTGATTTCAAGGTCACTTATCAATTCAAAAAATGATATGATTTATTAGACACCATTTCTAGACATCCTTATCTTGTACCAAAAGAAGAAAATGGAGCTTTTAATCAACAAAGAACATTTTTCTTGAAGTTGGAGCATCTTCATCTTCAAACAATAAAATCTACTTTGACTGTTGATTCAATCTTTTTTAAATAAGTTGAATTGAATATGTTCTTCAATTTTTTTATTTATAATATTAAGAATATTTTTTTAAAAGTCTCATAATACTTCTGAGTTTAAATTTTAAAAAAATCTATTCTATTTCAAGAAATAATTATACATTCTAAAAGAAGAAGCATAATTATGTATTATTTAAGCTTACGTCAATTTCTCAATAATATGATATTTTGGATATAATAAGATTTTAAAACTAATATTTAGATATTTTTAGTGGCTTCAAATATAGAAATTAATTAAAGCTTTTATACAATCATTTGATGTTTGTTTTAGATCAAAAACTCCTTGTCATCAACCTTGTGGACTTCTTCAGCCATTACCTATTTCAAAACAACTATGGTCTTCTATTTCTATGGATTTCATTATGAATCTTCTAGTCTTAGATTTGTATGATTTTATAATCATGATATTAGATTGTTTCATTGAGATGGTATATATTATGTTATGTATAAAATCTATCACAAGTAAAGATGCGACTAAATTTTTTCTTAACAATATCTATCTCTATCATGGATTGCTGAAGGATATTATATCAAATAGGAAGATTCAATTTATATCAAGATTTTTAAGAATCTTTTTAATATTTTAAAGATAAATATAAATCTTTCTTTGACTTTTTATCCTCAAATTGATGTACAAACAAAGCAAATAAATCAAGTTTTAGAGTAGTTTTTAAGATATATTATCAATTATTAATATGATGATTGGACAATTTTTTTTCCATTGATAGAGTTTACTTATAATAATATGATAAATTCTTTTATACAAAAAATCCTTTTTTTTGCTATTTATGATTATTATCTATGAATTAATACTTTTGATTTTTTAAAAGTTGATAACCTTAAGACAAAAGATTTGATGAATCATTTATTTGTATTTCAAACAACAACAAGGGTAAAATTAAAAGAAGCTTAAAAATGAAAAAAGACCAATACGGATGCCTATTGTAAGAAATAGCTTTAATTCCATATTGGCAATAAGGTATAGTTATTTTATAACAATATTAAGATTAGATACTCTTGTGATAAATTGAATTATCATAGGTTTTGACCATTTTCTATTTATCAAAAAATCAATCATATTGCTTATCAATTATATCTAATGGAGTCTATAAAGATCCTTTCTATATTCTATATGTCTCTTCTTGAGCCATTTAAGATATTGAATATCTTGAAAAAATAAATAAATGTATTTTTTCCTATAAAAGTAGATAATAATGAAGAGTTTGAGGTAGAAGAAGTTTTAGATTTAAAATGGTATTAAAATAGATTGAAATATCTTATTCATTAGTGTAGATATAATATTAGTAAATGCACATAGGAGCGACCAAAGAATCTTTCAAATGCAACAAAGAAGGTGATTATTTTCATTGACGACATCCATCAAAACCAAGATAAAGGATAATAAATCTTTGTTAGAAAAGAATTACAATTTAAGAAAGATTGCATCCAACCTTTTGTCCTTGTTTGTAGTTTTTGTATATTGATGGAATTAAAGAGATTAAAAAGTAATAGCTAATAGATTCAACTCAGGAGCCATTATTTGCTAACTTATTAGACTAGACATTGTGAATATCATAGCTTTCAAGACAACGTAATTGAAATGAAGACTTCTAAAAATGATGTTTTTTTCCTTAAATAGATGGCAAGATATAATGTGTTTGATATCATGACCTTAGAATAGACTCTTGATATTTGGTGATTTTATTAGAGGTAGAAATAAATTATCATAGTATTATAAATGTTTCATTTAAAGGAAGTTACAAAGACCTCAATAATGATCAGATAATAGGGTGGTCTTTTTGCTCTAAAATGGAACATTATTAGTGGTTAAAAAGACCTATTAACTACCTTTGAAGGTAATAATAATAAGAGTATATAGAAAATATAATTTGTTTCATCTTGGATTTTTTCAACATGTGATCACCACTCTTCATAGAACTTCTCTCTAAAAAAGGGAATGATGTCATGAATATATTTGTAGTTACTTAGATAATATAAATAAATAGAAATAAATAAAAAAATTAATTTAATAATATTTCAAGGAGAAGCTTCCTAAAAGCTTCATAGACATGGCTTCATCTTTATATATGTCTATAAGTGATTGGTAGGTTAGAAACTTGGCCAACAAATTAGCCACATGTCACATGTATTGGTAGCTTATAGTATGAACTAACAATGTAGTGCACTTATAAGAAACTTGCTTTGTAAGTTAAGACATGTATCTTGAAAATTGGACATGTGTTTAAGGTCCTATAGAATGTTGTCACATAGCTCTTAGATAAATAGTATATATATATAAACAAGAATAAAGCCTTCTTCACTTTTTTTAATTCTTTTCTTAATTCTAATCTAATTTCAAGAGTCTCTAATTTTTTAGCCTTTAGCAATAGCTATTTTAGTTTCTTATTGAATATATTTATTATCTTATTTCTAATTTTTTATCTATCTTTTATTCAATTTTTACTTATTTATATATCTTCTTTGAGTTCTTTTTCTTAACACTTTGGTTCTAAAATAAAGAAGAAATAAAAGACTATCTTATAATTAATGGAAAATATTTATCAATTTTTTTTTTAGAAGTGACATGTAATTCTATCAAAGAATATGTGATCAAATAGAGACTTGATTGATTTAAATACAACTTGATTAAGATAATAGACAAGGAAGTACAATCAAGGTTCCATATATCCTATCATATATTTTAAGGCAGAAAGTAATGGAATGACTTATTATACTTAAATTAGAAATAAAGCATAACAAAAGAAATTTTATAACATACTTTACTAAGATACTTAATTAAAAAGCTTAGCAAAAAAAAAAAAAAACTTTGATAAATAATTAAGTGAGAATAATATAATAGAGTAGTTTAAAATAAAAATATATAGAGAAATCAAAGCCAAAGGTAGTTAAGCCATTAATACTTGTGAGATTGAAGAAGCTCAATCCTACAATTCTAAATAACAATATATGAAGGACATTAGTACCTAAAGACTTAATTAC
Organism: Physcomitrium patens; assembly: GCF_059467195.1. Classification (NCBI taxonomy): domain Eukaryota; kingdom Viridiplantae; phylum Streptophyta; class Bryopsida; order Funariales; family Funariaceae; genus Physcomitrium; species Physcomitrium patens. Next base: position 2,041,327 of record NC_143429.1, read on the forward strand.
ATTAAGATGGAGTCACTTTTATGTAATATCTTGATATTTTAAAGATAAGATCATAATAAGAAAGCTAATTTTAAGACAAATATTGCTTGGAATAAATGCCACAATATAAAAGAACTTCAATTTTTCAAATCTTTCTTGGAGATCCATCTATATAATCTAAAGAATAAAAGAAGTAGTTTATTTTTATAAATTAAAAAAATAGCATTAGAGATGATTGTTATTATATTGTAATACAACTATTAAGTAAAAGAGAAAAAAAATATTATATTATAAAATATCTTATTTTAGAATAATATAAAAAATTACTTCAAAAATATAGATAATAGTTAAAGAGATAGTAAAACTAAAATGTATTAGTTCTGCAATATTATAAAATATATTCTACTTATTTTATAGAATCATAAATAAAATAAATCAAAATAAATTAACATAAATAATATTCAATAAATCTTGATATAAAAATAAAAAATAATAATCAATAAAAACTATTTAAATAAATCTTGCAATGATATCTATAGAGGATTAGTTATGATTTAGGGTCAAAACCAAACCTTAAGACAAATAACCACAAATCTAGAGTAGAAGTAGTTTTTTTTTTTTTTTTTTTTTTGTTGTTGATTAAAGTATGGATTTTGAAAGCTAATTTAAGAATAAATTTATGAATTTTTGTTTTAAAGGATTTAAGTACGAATTGAATTTGTAAAAGGTTTATAAGACAAGGTTGTTTGGGTGACTATTTTTTATATTGAATAATATGAAATTATATTTTAGGATTTTTTTAGATTTTTTAGCAAATTTATGAATAAAATTTTGTGAATTTTTATATGTCTTATATTAAGTGTTTGTTGTAAATTTAAGCTCAGTTAAATAGTAAAATCAAACATAACTAAAGTTCAAGTGATTTAGAATTTTTAAATTTGGATTTTAAAGATCATTGAGGATTTTTTAGATTTTTAGTAATTTGAAAGTTTAATTGCAATAATTACTTTGTGTGGTGGTGGTTCATTTTTTTTAATATTCTTAAAAACTTTGAAACAAAATTAATGGATCAACAACAAGTTATAACTTTTACTTTGAGATTGGAGAAAAAAGAATGCCAATGTTTGAGCAGATTATGAGCATTTTTTTAATTTGTGAATTAAATTCTCTTATTACTTTTTGCACTTATTGTAAATTAATAAAATGAATTTTATAAAAAATTTGAATGGAGATCAATGGTTAATTTAATAGTTATTAAGGTTTAATTTTTTTTGTATTATGAATTCAAGATTTTACTATGATTTTTTAGAATTTACTTAAATTTTGATTAGAATTTTTAGAGAATTTTAAGGATTTTTTCATGATTTATATAGGTTTTCTTTGTAATTTATTTAGAATTTTTTGTAACTCTTTTAGGATTTTAAAAATATCTCTTTAAGATTTGTTGTAATTTTTTAGGATTTTTTTTCCTATTAGGATTATTATAAGATTATATAGATTTCTAAAAAAAATTAAATTAAATATTATTTAATGTTTTTAAAAAATTGAATGTAATGTTATAAGATTGTTTAAGTTTATGATTGCTAAAGTGTTCTTTAATTACCTTATACATTTTGTTTTGGTTGTAAATTAAATTTCAAAGTAAGACCATACTTTTTTATAATATGATACATAATGCATTATTAAGCTAATTTTTACACAGCACAACACTGCAATCTTTTTTTTTTAATACATACAACCTAAAAGAGGGATATAATCAGTAGTGCGCTAAGGATTTAGAGACTCATCTCCGTCAAAGCCAAGATTCTCAGCTTAAAAGATCATAAGATTATTAAGTAAGACTATTACTTGACTTAAAAGATTATAAGACCACAAAATAAGGCTATTAACAGTATACCTTTTAAGCCTTTAGAAGTCAAAGAAGGCAAAAAGATGAAATGTTTTGGTACGTGCAGAAAGATATATCATTTCCATTATAGAGATTAGTATAAAAATGATTTTTAAAAAATTATGGTAATTAATATTTATATTAATATTGACATTGAATTTATAATTTGTAAACTTTAATGATTTCTAATAGCAATGACATATGGCTTTGTGATTTATACAAATAATAAATAATATAAATATTGAGGTTACTAACTTTAGTAGTGTGAGTTTTGTAAAAATATAATATAATGGTTATAGAAGGCCGATAATATAAATATATATATATATATATATATTTCAATTAACTTCATCTTTTTTATTTAGAATTAATAAATTATAAAGTGACTTATTTTTCTTTGAAAGATAAAAGAAGTAATTGTATATTTACTTTGTCAAAGCAATAACATGATAAGTACAAAGTCAAAATATACATCATGTTGGAGAGTATTAATATTTGACAAGTGGATTATGATGAATGAGGAGGTTCTTGAAAAAAAATAAAAAATTGATGTTTTCCAATCTTTGTAAAGTTCAATGCTATGTTTAAAGCTAATTGTCTTAGGCTAGTATAATAGGGCCAACTAGACTGTGCCAACTTAACACAAAAAGTGTGCAATATGAGTTTCATTTTTTGCAACTTGAGCTTATAATGATTTATAAAATCTGAAGAAAGAAAAATTTGAGAGAGGGGCAAAGGACATCCAATACTAGAAATCTTTCAAAATAGTTGATGGAAGAAAATATAACAGATTTTGCAAGTAATAGATATAATCAAGAAAGTCACTCCACTAAATTTTTAGTATCTTTCCAAATATTCCAAAGTTAAAAATAAGAAAGAAGAAGAAGGGAGAAGAGTTAGTTTTATTAAAAAGTAGGAAGTATTTACCAAAAAATCATAATAGTAGTAATTCAGATCTTATAACTACCAATGGATGAGAAATATTTTTAAGATTGTGTTAGAAATAGACTTTCTTGTGGCATTTGAATACTTGCATGTATTCTTGTGACAAAAAATACATGAAGTATAAAGTCTTAAAAAAATTAAATATTCTAGGCAATGTAAAATTGTTATATAACTACATTGTTATATAAAGAGCTTCTAAGATAGTATTTAGAGTATAAAGTAAAATAAACTTCCACTAGTTGAAAGTTTATTCTAATTCATAACAAGTAAATTAATTATAAAAATCTTAGAAATTTTATTTTTTATTTATATTTAAATCAATTCACTCTTAATCTCTTTAAATTACCTAAATATGAGATAAATAACCCTCCATTACTTGGAAATTTATCTTAATTCATAATAAGTGAATTAAATATGTGAGTTCTATAATTTGTAGTTTTTATTTAAATCTTAATTAAATCATTCATTAATCTTCTTAAACATCTAAGTAATCAAGCTCAACTTTTGCCATTAATTTATACTTATAATAATTCTTTCATAAAATATATATTAATTTTTTTTAAATTTTAAATTTAAAATTTAAAATTTTTTTTATTCTATTTTTAATTTTATATTAATTTTCATCTATCAAAAAAAATCACTCAAATATAAGTTATCATCTAAAAGTAACTTTTCATCCATAAATCACTTTTCATCCATTCTTAAAATTTATCCATGTCTTAATAAATCATCTTTGTTTGAAACTTCATCCATTAAATTTATTTTTATTCAATAATAATTCATTCAAATTTAACTTGATTTTTTTTTTAATCTAATTCAATCAAATCTAATCTAAATCTATCTAATATAGAAGTCAAAGTTATACACCTTCATCCATCCATGAAGTACTTTTGTCAAAGGTAATTTGATACTTCTAGTTCACTCTATTCTACTTTGGCAACAACCTTATAGCAACAAAGTAAGCCTTATTGCCAATGCCATGCTAATAACTGATGTGAATTAGAGTTATTGAAGTTTTAGTTCTCAATATTGTCTCTTTAAAGTCTTTAACCTCTAATACTCATGACCATTTAAAAGCATAGGAGATGTTCTCTACTTTGATAATTATGTTGTAATAATAGAATGTAGTGCTAAATATTAATAAGGACTAGAATAAAGACACAACTTTTTCAATTGAGAACATCCATGCTAAAAACATGAGGTTTTTAATACATTCCAACTACTTGATGTCTATATGCGTCAAGAAAAAGATCTTATCTAATAATCATGGTAGTGCTTGTAGCAACCAACAAGGAATTTTATTCTAACCTCTTTGCTATATAAAAATCAAAGATACAAATAGGTAGTGCGAGAATTGTGATTTGAGCATCCTTGCTTATAAATTATTATCTATTAGACGGAATTATGAGGCCTTGGAGTGCAAAACATCCTAGTATTACCACCAAACAAAATCAGAAACACAATGGAACTACCACTAAGTTTGCTTGCAATGAAATTACCTTCTTAATGAACAAGATTCAACTCTCACATGGAACCTTTGATGCAATTGATACAAATCTCACATCCATGTGATGCTCTCAAATATTAGAATTGATATTTCTACCTTATATATTGTATGTAATTTGATATTTGATGTTCAATAGCTTCTTTAGTTGTAGTCAAAGCATGCAAACTTATTTTTTCATTCAAAGAAAAACAGAATTATCACTAGGAAAATAATAGAACAATGAAATCTTCTTTTGTTATTATACATCTACTCCAACCATAGCCATAACAACAACCTCTACTAGCACAATGTTGCACCACGCGAGCTTATTCTTTGTACTATGAAAATGGGGTAAGAAAAGAATATAATAGGATATGTACACCCACATAGGAAGCACTTCTATAAACTTTGTTTTGTTTAGAACCTTCCAATTACAAGCAAGACCAATAGAAGAAAAAAAGAAAAAAACCAAATTTTGCCTATTATATGGCTGTGAAGAAGAGAGTTTAGATCCAAATTGCCAAGCCTTCATATTACCACCTTAATTGACAAAATTGAAGAAATGTTTGTTGAATAAATAAATAAATAAATAAATAAATGCTACTAAGGACCTCAATGAGATAGAAAAAAGAAAATATAGCCGCAATACATAACCATGCCTATAATATGCACATCATAGTAAATAGTACACTTATAGACTCCGCCTCATTTAAAGCTCTCTACTCAATTCTAGAACAAAAAAATGAAGGAAAAAAAAAAAGATTTGAAATGGCCCAGTATCAAGAAGACAAGCCTCTTTAAAAGAACACAAAATCCTTCATTACAAGTGGGTTGTAAAAAAGCATAATGTTGTCTCAAATAAAATCAAACATAAAAAGGCAGCCCAAAGGTTGAGTACAATTTTTAGATTAGTTCCTTTCTTGTGCCAAGATGCACCCAACTCCTAATTCTAATCTCAAACTTAAACTTCTTTTTACTAAAATACATATTACTTACTTCTTATTAATCTAATTTAAGCAAAGTTTAATTCATTGAGCTTAACTTAAGCTACAAATTTTAAAATTTTAAAATCAATGAATAATTTTTTAAAAAAAATTGAGAGCCAAATCAAAGAAAAAGTTTGCAGCTTGTCATAGTTCCAGCCTTCAAAATCCAAAAATTTCAGCAGCTCTCTTCCTACAAATTTGCACGGATCTTTCTTATTAAAGTTCTTTTTTCTTACTTGCAAAAGCTTTTTGAAAAGTTAACAACAAGATCTAGCTTCTCTTTAAAATCTCAAGACAAAAAAATAAAAATATAGTAATTGGCATAGAAAAATTCAAACTGATATTGAATCTTTTGCCCAAAAATTCCAAAGACCCCTTCTTCTTGTCATATTGTCCAAAGAAGCCCACTTGATGCCAAAATTCTATCCTAAACTTTCCTCAATACTTGCCTTGAATCACTATAGAATTAACTATGTACCCTAAAAGGCCATACCTTCAAAGCTTGAATAATTCATTCAAGACAACAATCTCTTATTCTAAATTCTATTTAAATTTTTAAATAAATTAATATTATATTCATCTCTTTTTATAAATAAAATTAATTATTTTCTAAATAACTTTGATACACTTAAATTAACTGCATCAAGATACTAGACTCCTATTAACAAAGAAGTTGCTGCCATTTTTGGGCAATCCTTCATCTTTTTTATTATTATTATTATTTTATTTTTTTTCTTCTTCTATTCTTTCATAATCATCTTTTTTTTTTGTAATTTTCTTTTTTTCTTCTATTTTTTTCTTTTCTCTCCTTACTCTTTCTTACTAATTGCATATCTTCCTTCATAATTTGTTTTTTTTTTTGTTTTTTTTTTTATTTTTTTTTCTTATTTTGAATGATGTTAGATTAAAGATTCTATTTAATTTTTAATTAAATTAACAAAATTAATAAAAATAAGACTACTATTATAAAATCATAAATTCATATTATCTAATTTAAAAAAAAGATATATAATTTAAAATTTCTATTCAAAAGAAATTTTGTAAGAGATCTATTCTTGCAACTAACATTCTATTTTTTGATAAATAGTAAAATAATAATACATTAATTTACTAAATTAATAACTTTAAGTACCATAAGTGTATTTTTTGTATTAAAATATACAAATGAATCAATTCTATAATTCACATAAAATCTTTGTCTTAATACTTTAAATTGATTTGTATTACAACTCAAAAGTTGGATTTTAAAAATATATATATTATTGTAGTAATAAAGCTATATTTAGGTTTCTTAAATAATAAGCTTCAAAGAAAGAAAATGTATATTTTTTCTTTTGAGAGTTACAAAAGTATCATATTTTTTATTGGATATTTAATCAAGTACAGATGAGAAGCTTCAGCAAAATAAGGAAGAAGTTTGGAAGAAGATTGAGTCAAACAAAGGTAGATGAAGATATCAATTAAGAAGTGGCCTACCGACTACTACAATATAAGACCCACATAAGATGGATTGAAGATAAGTTAAGCTTTTTTTTAATTGAAACAAAGATAAAATAAATATATTGATATGAAGTAAATAGTCATATAAATCTTTAATATTAGGATCTAATCTACACAAGATATAATGTCATAAGGTAGTAAATTGGATAATAAAATCTTTGGAATTAAAAATTGGAGTGCCTAAAATATTATATGGTGCTGCAATGGAAAGGTTTAAAAAAATATTATAAAAAATAAATAAAATGAAAGGTTGTAATAAAATACTCTCTTTAATTAACCAAAAAGCAAAACTTCACTTAAGTTGGATAAAGAAAGAAAAGAATAACAACCAAAATTTATCCAATTTAATAAAATTGATTAATACAAGAATAAATTATTATCTCTTTTGACTATTTTGGTCGCACTTTTATCTTTTAAAAAAATCAAAAGAAATGGCTTGAAGATAATCAATCTTCAAGGAATTTATTTTGTCCTTTAAGACTCATATTAATTTTGTGTATTTACATTTTCATGTTGGAACACAATTATATGGTAAAAATATAATTAAAAATAAAATTTTAATTAATATTTAATCATCTTGATTCAATAATAATTTAAGATATTTATAAAAGCTTCTTAGTTTATTTTCTTATTTTAATAGCTTGTAAATTAAAGGTTGATTAGTAATTTTATCTTCTAGACTCTAGAATTTCTTTTATTACCTTAAAAGGCCATAAATTGATAAAAATAGGATAAAAGAAATAAATGATTAGTATGGTTGATACTAGACTTAAGTTGAAGGTAGGATCAGGTTAAAAAATCCCTATAATAGGTGGAATTGATATCCAAGGGTCAACTATTTGTGGAACAAGGTTAAAATCAGATCTCTAGCTACTAAAACACCTACCTAGGGCAAAATAGGGGAGGCATTTGAAGGTTAAAAATTGGGATTTGTGAGCTAGATTTAAGCTTATTTTAGAAGTATAAGGCTTATTTTTATATGGTTTGGAATGACTTTGTAATTGATGTTCAAAGTCAAGGTTAATATTGGTGATTTGGAATTTATGCAATACAATTAGGACTAGCACTCTCAGCTAGTTCATGCAATTGATGTCACATCTGCAGTTTAAAAATTTGATAATGCTTGATTGATTAGATGTGATAAGTGTATATAAAATTTTACATTAATCTAATGGTTTTATTACAAGAGGGTATTAGAAGTTAGTAGTTTGAGGTTGGATAGGATTTCTATGATATCTAAAGATCTACTTATTGGATGAAGATGAAATTTGGCATAGTATTAGACGACTTCAAGATCAAGCTATATATTAATTTTGAGTTGAAGTTAACAGCTGAAGAAGAAGAAATTTCTATTGGAATATCTGCATCAACTTTCAAGTAGGAAACCAAGTAATATCAATGTGGTTTTTGGACTTTTTTTTTCAATTTGGAAGTTGAATTAGACTAAATTTTTCTAAACATATAAAAGACTTATATTGGCATTTTTAAGAAAAAATTTGTACTAAATGGATAGTCAAATTAGGAGTTATAGCTCGCCAAAGCTCACTAACTAAAATTAATGCTAACAAAGAGAAATCAAAATTATCTAATTATTAAAGTAATAAAAGAATTGGAGTTTATATATGATTGAGATTACTAAAAAGAGTATTTTTGAGCACTTTGTATTGACTTTAAGGACTTTTAAATTAAAATTAAAATTGTATTCTTCTTATATAGATGATATATATTAGGATTTTTTAAATATTTATAAAACACAACTTCATCTTCTACAACTAGATGCCCGGTACATTCTCAAAGTAAACAATATGTATTACGATAATATTCTTCTTTTTTATTATTGATTCATAACTTAGCAAAGACTTCAAAATTCATACATCTTCTATTTATTGGAAAATTATTAATGTTCAAAAGATAGATTGTAGGCAATAAAAATACAAATTAAAATACTATGTGACATTTATACTTTAATATTTTAGATTAATACTTGGATTTTAAATTACTTTTGATCCACATTACTAAACTGCCAAACTATATTCTAGACTATAGGTTTCTATTTAATATTGTATTGATATTTTTTTTAGTATTAAAATAAGATATTTATCTTTTTAAGCTGTGTAATGAATAAAGTTACTTTTGATTGAATCTATACATCTTTATTTATAAAGTAGTTCCTTTCCTCTTTTTCACTCCATATAGTGATATTTGTTTTAGTCCACATCATCCATTACAATTGATGTGCCTACTACATTTAATGAAATGCTATCTTCATTTCTTGTGTCAAAATCTACATATTTTTTATATGAATATCTTATTAATTTTTATTCACTCTACCTCAATTTTTATTTTATTTTTATTATACACTAATTTTGTAATTCAATTGTCAATATTCACATTTGATATCAACAATCTATCAATAGTGGTACTTATGGCTAGAGAATATATGCACATTTGGCACAATAATGTAACTATTATGACCATCAATTTTGGTACTTCATATACTTCAATATATGTAAGGTTGCCACTATGATATAATTGGTGCCTCTATAATATCATCATATTACACTTTGTGCTAAAAATTCTATCATCTTTATAATTTTTTTTCTAAATCTCAATACAAAGACATAAAAGAATACTACACCTAAGTTTACTTAATATTTTGCCTAATTATTTTTTAAGCTAATTTTCTACTTTAACTCAGTAATCTTGGCCCATATTAATTTGTATCAAGGCAAATTCTTTAAGGTTGGTAATATCATATGTGAATCATGGAATTGACAAATAGAAAAAAATAGAAATATTAATGCAAATTACATTTTATGGTAGAATTTTTAATATAGATTTCTAAAATAGAAAAAGTTATTATTATAATTATTATTATTATTTTATTTAAATAATATTAAATTATAATATAATAAATATAGTTTATTATTATTAATTTTTATTAAAATAGAAATCAAAGAAGAATCTTAAATTTATTATAATCTAAAAATAATAAATAAATAAATAAATAAATAAATTTTATAAATAAAATAGCATGGATCTATTATATGAAAAAAGTAAAAAATAAAAAAGAAGAAGAATTAATATAAAAAAAAAAAAAAAAAAAGCTAAAAAAAGATAAATAAAGAAAAAATAAAATAAAAAATAAAAATAAGAAAAAAAGATGAAAAAAAGAACAAGAGGTTGCTTCTAAATCTTGGCATTCTCTTTGTCAATAGAGGTTGGGGCCGCCTTTGATTCTTCTTCCCTATTTTTTTCTAGTTTTTTTTTGTATGAGGCATTGGCTCTAAGGCCTGCAAAAAAAATTCAAATATTTTCTTTTCTCGTCAATATGTATGACAGTGGCAGTGTTGCAATGGAAAAACATTTTTTTTTTTTTTTTTTTTTTTTTTTTCCTTCTATGCATGGAAAGGGTTGTAGATCAAGTAAATTAGTGGTACAACAATCTAAACAATACATCATCAACATCTATTTTATGAAAGTGTTTGGAAAGTGCCCTTTTATTTTTTTGTAGTTTTTGTTCTATTCTATTTATGTAGTTGTTAAATTTGAAGTTAGCAATGTTATTATGATTTTTTTTGTTTATGGTAGAACGCTAACGTGAAGCACCTTAGAAATTATTTAACTTGCAATGGCAATTGTTGAAAGGCACAATGGAATATGTTGAAGTGCATTATATTGCAACGACAACTTTTGTGTTGGATAGTCCATTGCATTGATTGACAACACAAGAAGGTTCTTTGATCCACTTGCAAATTGGTGAACCCAAAACAAGCTAATATAATTTTTCCATCTTCACAATTAGAGTATAGGATTAGTAATCGACTTATTGTCTATTGATATTTATTTTTTGTTGAAGAAGAATTGATATTTGGAAAAGATTAGTTGTGAATCAAAGACAAAATTAGAGATTAAAGCACACAATCACAAACCTATAATAATTTCAGGATTCTTTAATTAATCAAAGAGTGGAATTTGAGAGTAAACAAGAAAGAGATTTTTTTTAGCATTGATTTGAGTTGATTTGAGTGCTAAACAATTTTGTAAAGACTTTGTAAAGTTAGGGTTATTTTCGAAAGACTTTGGATTTTGAAAAATTTAAAGAGTTGGTACTTTAGACAATTGTATAAGATTTGTAGATGATTGAGAACTAGGATTAAAAGACTAGCAAGGATTTCTAACATATCCATCAATTTGTTATTTGGATTGAAGTCAAATTTTTCATACAAATAATAAACCTAACTTCCAATAATTATAAAAAAATTAAAATTTATTGAATAGTGAAATTAAGAGATTTTGGTTCTAAAATATTGGCATCAAGGTTGGAGAAGAAAGTTGGCCAATATCCAAGTAGATTCCAAAGATTATCTTCTATGTAGTATGTATGATCTTTTTTAATTTTTAGTACTTATTTTCAATTTAGCTAATAAGAAGTGTAAAAATTTTGAGTTAAAATCAATATTTTGATCATTAATTATTGATATTTCAATCCATTATGGAATTTAGGGCTTTTTTAGAGCTTAGTTAAGATTCATTAGGATTTCATTAGGATTTAGTTAGAATTTTATCAAGATTTAATTTAGAGATTTATTAGGATTTCATTAGGATTTCATTAGAATTTGGTTTAAGATTTAGTTAGGATTTTTTTATAGTTTTATTAGAATTTGTTTAGAATTTCATCGAAATTGGTTTAGGATTTGATTAGGATTTGATTAGGATTGGTTTAAGATTTTATTAGTATTTATTGAAGATTATATTAAGATTTGGTTAGGATTCAATAAGAATTTGATTAAGATTTAATTAAGATTTCTATTTTTAATATTCTTTTAGAATTTCTTTATTATATATATTTTAAGATTAATTTATAATTTCTTAATATTTTTTTTATAAGTTTATTAAGTCTCTTTTGGAATTTAATTAAAGATTAATCAGAATTATTATAATTTAATTAAAATTTATTTAGAATTCTATTAGAGTTATTAGGATCTTCTTTTTGTACGTTCTATTTTATCTTCTATAGCTAAGTGCCTCATACATTCTGAAGCAAACTTCATAAAATATGACACTATGAATTGAACAATATAGCAAATTCTTCCAACTTAGTAAGGACTCCAAGATAGTGATGTTGCAAGTAGGGTAGGCTTAAAAAAATTAAGTTAGAAAAATTTTAGGATAAAATATATGATTAATATATGAATGAAAAAATTAATAAATTAGATGAATATTTAATTAAAGATGAAGTTTTTAGCATGGATGATAAGCATGTGTGTATTTTTATTTTATTTTTTTAATTTCAACAGTTTTTCAAACTATGTCCTATAATAGATCATGTATTTTTTTTAAAACCATCATTATCTATTTTTACCAATAATTAACATATTAATGTATCAAACATAGAATTTTTATTTTAATTCTTATTATTTTTTCATATTTTTAGTAATTTTTTATTTATTTTTAATATACCTTGTAAATATATATTATTAATAATACAACAATATATGTCTAAAAATATTATTTTTAAGCTATCAAGATTTATTCTTAATGTACTCCAAATCTTTTAGTTATTATTTTTTTCATTTCCATCCAAACATCTTCTTCTTCTTTTCAACTTTTATAAAGCTTTCTTCCAAAACCTTAATTTTATTTTTCTTAAAAATACATCCATAATTTTTAAGCTCATAGATAGGTTATTGTAAGCTTTAATAAAAAATTACCAACCTCTTAAAATTCATTTGGTAATTCAATGTGGTATCCATAAGAATGATTAATAAATAAATTTAGATTTACATCTTAATCAAGTTCTTCAGTATCTATTTTATGAACTATCATAGAATAATTTTTTATTTATCTCTAATTTTTTTTTGTTACAATCAATATACTACAAGCACTAGTAAGTAAGACATTTTTGAGTAATATATCTATAACTATATCTAGATATTTTACATCATCTGGAATTATAATGATTTTTTTTATTTATTTATTTTTTTTGTTCGTCATAAATTAGCTTTTTTGGTTTTAGATTCATTCTTAAATTGTTCTAAGATGTTGTAAGATATTTTATAGCTATCACCAACCTTTTAAATATTTTCAATATAGCATGAGGCATTCTACATGTATTTTACATCATTAAATGAAACTTTGCAATTGTAGTCTTTCTTATCCCTTCCATGTTAATTAGACAAATTATATTTGTGCTATTTATGCATAAATGTGATAGTTCTAATAAGTACTGTCTTCTCCTCAAGACCATTTCTATATTATAATCAATGTACAAAGGAATTAAAATTATAAATTTAAAAAATTACATAATGCCTGTAAGAGCTTCTAAAATAATTATGTAAATACAAATTTACTTTTTGGCATTCAAAAAACATTGAAATAAAATCAAATATTAAAAAATATAAAAATGAAATATTCAAATTATATTAATAAATAATTTATATTAATTAATAAAAATAGTACTAACAGTAAATCACTATGCTTTTGTTGCAATTGAATTTATTGATAAGTATTATTTTTAGATCCACAATAAGAAATCATTATAATTGTATAAGTTTCTAATCATTTAAATATATATATATATATATATATATATATATCAATCTTTTTCAGATACTTCCAAATTTTGGATGTTTCAAAGGATTCAATTTATAACATTCTTTAATCATTATTTTTACTTTATTTTCATTTTTTTCAAATAAATCTTTTTTTTTGCAAATTTTATATATATATATATATATATAATTTAGCATACAAATTTTGTTTTCCACAATCAGTTATTGATAAAATAATCTTAATTATAATTTTAAATAAAAAATAAAAAATAAAAAAACACTCATAGACCAAAAATTTGTCTAAATTTGATATCATTATTGTTATTCATCAAAAATCATTAAATAAAAAAATCATAAAATAATCAAGTGTTTAAAAAAGTTTGACCCATTGGTTCTTATTCAACATATTTTTTTTTCTAATAAAACCTTCAATTCTCCTACACAACTTTAGCAATGAAGAAGAATGTTCAACTATATAATGGACTCTTTTAGTATTTTATTATTAATATATTTATCTACTTGTTAACCTTCAACATTTCTTTTATTTTTATATATATGCTAAATTTTAAAATTATAAATATTATCTGAAATTGAATATAATTAAATAAATTATAAATTTCTTTGTTTAATATCATATCAAATTCTACAATGTTCTAAGATATCATCTTCATGCCATTATGGCATAGAATAACAATTAGTAAGATTTGATATTTGTTTTACAGTGTACATAAATATAGACATCAAAATGTACAAAAGGGAACCAATAGCAAGTGCAATGGTTTTGATTGTACTTGGCTTGCCAGCATTAAAATAGTTCCAATATAATTTCTATCATTGTCATAATTTATTTCACTATCAGTGCAAGAAAAAATAAAACAAAAATAAAACAGTATGTCTTTTTAAATCTTACAAAATTTAAACATTCTTTTGGAGTTGTTAGTCCTCAACTATGTTAACTTCAATGTTTCTATTAGTTTTTAGTCTACAAATGTAACAATATAATAGCAAGAAAAACAAAAAAATATATTATTATTATTATTTTTTATTTTTTTTGTGTAAATCAAATCCATGCTATATGTCAAAAAAATTACAACACAAGACTCAAAATTGGATTCTACCTATGAATATGTACTAGAATTAATGATTGGCCTTTATTGGACTTCATCAAAGTCCTACATCTTAGTAATTGTGACGAACATAACCAATATATTTTGTTGTAGATGTTTTGAGAGCTATGTATAGCTACAACTACTGGAGAGTGTTTGGATGCTATACACAAATTTATTGATATCTTTAACCAGATTGCAATGTTTTACCTTGTGAATAGTCCATAGTGGTTGAGAATATATGGAGTAATCTCACCTCTGTCCTTGAACCAGCTCTGTGTTAATTAGTTCGTGTAGCATAAAAAAGGAGTTTTCTTACACACTAACTTTAGACCGAGAACTTCTCATCACACAGCAGCTCATGAAGCAAGTCATATTGTGCAGTTCAAGCTTGTCGCCATTTTTATTCAATTCATGTGGTAGATATTTAAGATGACTTTTGAACTTCACTGAAACCCGAGATGCTTATAAGTGAGTTGATAACAAACGCGAAGACAGGTTGTTGCGTTCATCAAGATAGAACGATCTTCGAAAAATTTGTTCTCTAACGGGACATCATATTCTTACAAACACCGTCGCCCTGTATTTCCTTCGACACACTCTGATTGGATGCCTCAAAGTTTTCTTCACTCTAATTCCTCTTGTGCAGCTTTGACTTTCTAGAACTTTCCACGTGTTCTTAACAGTGATCACTTACCTTTGACACTCGTTCTCGTGGAGCTCAACGTACATGGGCATATTGCGTCCTCTTGAGAGGAATGTCAGTAGTAGTTCATTTGC
Source organism: Physcomitrium patens (assembly GCF_059467195.1). NCBI lineage: Eukaryota > Viridiplantae > Streptophyta > Bryopsida > Funariales > Funariaceae > Physcomitrium > Physcomitrium patens. The sequence continues at coordinate 2,056,551 of NC_143429.1, forward strand.
TAGAATGTTGAGTGCATATGAAGAGTATTGTACTCTGTAAGCAAATTTAGCATGTGTTCCCAAGAAGGTACCGACTCTTAAGACCTTTTTCCTCCAAAGGTATTTCGACTGACGCTTTGAGCTGATGATTCGTAAAGCATGGTTCACTCGTTTAGAACGAACCAAGGGGTACAGACAATGAAAAAAAAAAAAAAAAAAAAAAAAAAACATAAATAATGAAAACGGCTAGCAGAAAGCTCGTGCCATGTAAACCCAAATTATCCTAAGAGATTTCCATTGTTTTTGAAATCTTTCTACCACTGATGATTTCAAAGTTATCGGAGAAGCCAGCATACAATGAACAAATTTAGCATTTACAATGCAACTGATCAACACTCGCCAGCTTTGGACTCAAAAACTTTCTCATGCTGCACTCTACCGCAAGCTGCTGTACCAACATCACCTCATAAAAGGTGACGTGGATCCAGCTACCCACCAAAGTTGCTCAATAGGGGGCCTTCACCTTGATACATCAACATCTACAAGAATTTCCATCGCTCTTAACCCTGGGTACACGAGACAGGAAGAAAATGTGTTTAAGTGAACTGCTGATGATATAAAGAATTCTAGCATGGTACCTATCCTTCGAACATCAGCGCCAGAAATTCTACTGCCTCGTAGTTACTTCTTCAAATTAAAGAAGTATTAAAACCGGAACAAAAGAGATCAGGATATTAACAATCCAGGTACAGATCAAGACGGGGAGAAAAGTACCTCTTCCATTTCCGTAGTCTCTTCTGTCTCCTGAGTATTTGGCGGACCGTCACTGTTGGTGTCTGTTACAGGCTTACCTGAAGTATCATTCCCGGGTAGCACAATATCCGAGGGCAATTGTCCTAGCTTTAGCGCCTGCAGAAGATAATTTCGATTTCAATGTATGCACAACAAACTTGTAAAACCCACGAAGTTGAGCGAAAAGTTGCATACAACATAAAAATGTTGCACTGAAGGAATTAGTGATTTCAGTTTCCAAAAATGGATTTCCCAAACAGTGCTACCTTTTCAAGCCTGGCAACTTCTTCAAGTGTCTGTGAATTTGCGATGGCAGTCTGAATCACCACAAAAGAGAACGTTATCAGAAACACAAATATAAATATGCAATTCCATGATAACAGCAAACAATAAACAAGACGCCACTTGACCTAAAATGATAACTGCTTTCCAACAAGTCTAACCCATTCATCATACACACAATGCAAGGTGTTGCTAGAAAACCACCTCTGCATTTCGCAAAATCTATAATTGTGGATAGAAGGAAACAATTAATCCGAGACTTGACTTTAAAATTACAATACCTTGATAGCTATGATCTGCTCTGGAGTTGGCCCTTTTCGAGAAGGTTCCTCCGCTTCAGGAGGGATAGTCTCAGGAACATCATCACTAGGTATTTCCCCAGGAACAAAAGTTTTTGCCGGGGGAGGAGGCGGGATTTCGGCAGGTCGACCATTTTCGGCTGCAAACAGCTTCTTAGCTTCTTGCTTTTCCTGGAGAACAAAAAATATAACTAGTAAAAAAGTTGGGAACAGATTTGACGAAACTACTTAACGATCAGAAGTCAATTTCTAGCGAGAAAGTGAACATGGTTGACCGTATTTAAGACATATCCATTTACGACAGACCAAGAATCCTCAGAGTGCTGATTCCAAAACAAGCTCCATCACCCTCCAGCTGAGGAACTAAATTCCGACAAAAAAGTTCCCTGCACTCCACACAATAAGTGACTCTAATCAAATTAACTCACCTCATTATTCCCTTCGTTCAATCGACTTGACAAACACAAGGCCAAACGCCTCCATGTACTGCTGAAGTGAGGTAACTACTCCAATCAGAAGATGAAAATCGATGCTTCGTATGTACCTTTAGCTTCACTTTCTTGAAGTCGAGAAGCCTGAGCTTGGGAAGCTTGTGTATCAAATACAACCGATAGTTCGGCCTTTTCGTGACGACGTTATCCAGAAGGCACAAATTCTGCAGATTCACAAGTGTCCGAAGATGGTCAAGGTCCACCAGATTTGAAAGCCGATTGTTTGTAAGCACCAATGTCTCCAGCTTTGGTAATGCCGCTGCACAACCACAACTTTCAGAACACTTATTAAGAGCATTCATGTTTATTAATTACTCCTGTGCACTGAGAAGGATACCTCGCAACCCAAACGTATGGATCATAGAATCACAATCCTTGAAAGAAAAAAAACTCTGTAGGTTATATTACTTGGAGTCTAAACATAGATATCCGTTTCCTATGAAAATGGACCATGAAAGATTCCCAAAAAGATCATGGCGTGAATTGCTGTTAATCTTGTTTCAATGAGGATGCTTTCAAATAAGCACGATGGGAGTGAATAGGTCCACACAAGAATTTCTCCCACATGTGCACATGCAATTCGAGCACATTGACAAGCACTAGATTTGATAATTTCACATCAAGAACATAACAATTCATTAACTGAAATTAGAGTTAAGACTTCTATTTTTAACACCAAGCACAAAAGCACATTCTCAATTATACTCACGCTTAGAGAAATTGAGACTGACTGTCGGATTACAGAATTACAATTTATATTTTGCTCAGCAGAGCACAGTATTAACGTTCATCCAAGCAGTTTGACATAGGTCTGAGATAGAAATGGACTCAAAATCACATCTTACTACATAGACATCAAGTTCAGGAAAATACCTCCGATATTAGAATTGATGCGTGCTATTCTATTGTTGTTCACAAGCAGGGTAGTAAGACGCTTCAGATGTGGAAAGCCCTCAAGCTTCACAATCTCGTTATCTGATAGGTCGATGCTAGCATATTGGTCCTGAAATTACAATTGAACAATGAATGCACAGTCCCCAAAAGAGTTTTCAAAAAAATAAAACAGAATTACTTGAACAACGTAATAAATCATAGACATTCGCGAATCAAAATCATATCATCCAGACATACTAGTTTGACAAGAACCCTAAAAATCCCAAAATCCAATGACCCAAGCACTGCAATCCAGATCTCGCACCTCTGTAGCTCCAAGATTTTCGATAACTCCAATCTTATTGCCTGAATAGTCCAAGACAAAAATCGTCATAAATTGAATGATGTGACAGGGGTTGTCGACAAGGAAGCCATATACAGGAATCTTCGACCTTACCTAATCAAAGTTCATGAATTAAAGCAAATGCTTTACAGAATAAATTTAAAGTTGGCACATCCGAAGGAAAGGGAACTGCTTGGAGTTACGTTCATTAAGAGGATAAAAATGTCTTAAATTCTTGGTGGTATAGGAGGAAAAACTGTTATTAAACATAGTACAATTACTAGGAGCTAAGAAAACAAGTTTACCAATACAAATACAATATGGTGATTAAGAACACAGCGTTATTAAAAACGCGACTAATGTGGTAAAAAAAAAAGAAAAAAAAAAAGAAAAAAAAAAGAAAAAAGAAAAATCAAATTTCTACAATCCTGATTACCTTAAAATACTACTGCAAATACTTGACGTGAAAGTTATTTTGAGGGAATCAGGAGTGTCTTGCAGTAGTATTCTCAAGCCACATCAACTGATTTAAAAGCACATAACTGGTGAGATGTCATGCTGGATTCGGATACTCACGTGAGCCAAGCCCTTGACAATGGAAAAAACCTTTAAAAACCCTGAAGTAAAAGGGAGCAAAAATAGGGACTGGACAATACCGCGAAGATCGAGCTCCCTTTCTCGAACTGCATTGAAGTACTGAGACGACCGTAGAATCAAATCTGCAGTTAATCTCACCATCGCGCTCCCTCAGAAATGGCCCCGCAAAGTAGGCGCGTATTGATCAAGTGGACAAAAACCCTACTACTTAGTCCACCCGTGCAAATAATTCTAACTAAATCCTCAATTGCCCTTGATATTGATACACTCAAAAGGAGTTGTAGCTCCCTCTGCCATTCCGCTCATTCACCATTCCGCACTGCTTCAATCACTCCCTCGTATGGAACCCTCCCCGAACTCAACTCCTCCACCTATCTTCCAACAAATTTAACCAAACTAAGCCGCAGGTTGGAAAATAAACTTTCCCAAGAGGAGTATTGTGAGAGAAATCGAAACAAACTCCAGATACAAACAACCAGCAAGGCAGCTCCTAAACCGTCGAGGAAAGAATGCCAACAAACAAACCCCTCAAAAAAAAATTGCCAATAGAGCTGCAAAACGAAGCCAAGCAGCGAATGGAAGCGCAGGCGAGAAGGGGAGCAGAGCAAAGGTAGAGAGAATGCAGACCAGAAGTACCGTGCGGAGCGAGCTTACGCGTGAGGCAGAGCCACGGGGATGGCGAGCACGCTTGTGAGGCTCATGTCCAAGCGTAGAACCCTAAACCGAAAAACTTGAGAGCATGGAACCAACACCCGGACCGAGAATAGGCTTAAGTGTGAATGGGACCAGCTACAAATGGATGTAATTTGAATGAAACAAGCCACATAAAAACATGCAACATAGAATCATAGAAACATACATAGGGAGATTTTTCTAAAATTGAAGCATTTTTTTGGTACAAAAATGTAATTAAAAACCATACTTAATAAAAAAAGAAAAACATTATTAATGATGCAAATCCTCAACAAAACAAATTTTTAAAATATAACTTTCAATTTATTACCTTTGATAAAGTGATTTGATATTTTATGCTTTGAAGTTATAGATAAGAATAAACTAAGTTTCCAATACACATTCTATGAGGATGTATATTTTAGTGTTCCATATAGTGCATTGTGGTGTGCAATGCAAGTTCAAGACAACTTATAATGACATTATCAAAATCCACAATGACTTGTGATGGGTGACAAGTTGTGGTAGCAGTAGCAATATATATATATATATATATATATATATAACACCCTCAATAAATTAAATATATATATATATATATATAGTATTTTAAAATTACTTGCTGGAGGGAAAAATGCACATTACTGTCATAGAATGTGACTTAATATAAATACTGTGTTGAAATATTGTCAATAAAACTGAAATATAAAAATCGCATAGAAGAATATGATAAATCAATTAGTACAAATATAGACATATCCAATATTTAGTAAAAATATTTATTTAAAAAAATTAAAATTATATTATTAATTATGATTATTCATATTTTGAAAAGTGAAGAAACTTTTAATGATTTGATTGTATAATTTATAAATCAATAAACAAAAAATTCATGAGTTATCATGTACTTAATGCACGAAGGTAATTCGTTTAATATTTTTCTAAGGCCTGCTTGGACTTCCTTTTTATCTGTAGAAAATACAGAGTGACTGAATCCTACTCAAGTTTGCATGCACATGCAAATCTCATGTTTGAACCACAGTTCGTAGCAGAGTAATAAGCGTCAAATAAAAGTGGTTTATACAAGATAAAATTCGCATAATTCATAAACCTCATGTTGTCAATTATTATTCTTTCTAAAATTATTAACTGAATATTGCACAAATTTTGTCATTGACACACAAGTTTTGTGTGCTCAAATTCTAGTACAATCTATATAATTGTTTGATGTTCTTGGCAAGTCTCTGTCGTACTTAACACTGCGGAGATCCAGCATAGCAATTTTCTCTGCAAAGGTTTTTCAAACAAACGCTACAGCTATGCGAGTTAGTACCTATGATATCATAAAGTTCAGATGTGCTGATACTGCAAATTAGAAGCCCAATTCATTCGAAAAGCTAGGCAGATTGGAGATTCCAAATTGCACGACTTCAGAGCATAACACAATTCCATGCATCATGGATTTTTAACAAAACAACAGTAAATATTAAGTACTTGAGCATCGCCGATGATGATGAAAACCAACACATCTCAGAAAAATATTTTACACTTGTGAACTAAAGCCGTCCAACGGCGTTGATTCCTTCACTGCCAAGTGCTTTGTCAGAGTCAAAAACCTCACTTTCTCAACTGGCTCACTTCTCTGACCTGTGACAAGGACATTGTTAGACTGCAGTTGTGCATTGCCGTTACATGCAACACAAGCGCAACCACCTCCAAATAGCGCGTACGAGATGTGTAAACTTCGTACACGAAAATGAATTATTCTTCGCATACAGTTGCAGTAAGACATATAATACCTTGACCATCGGATGAAGTATCAAAATAGTCTTTATGCTCCGTCATTTACAGACATTATTTAATGTAATCACAATGCAGAGGATTCCTAGCAATTTACAGTGTTATGAAGAGCATCTAGTAAACTAAAGTCTTCTTCCTGATTCAATTGAAGCAGCCATAAAACAGGAAAGTAGAGATGTCAGTACAAGTAGAATTTTTCTCGAGGAGTTGGACCATTGGGGTTGTGAGCCTCAATATCAACATGACGAATGCCTGGAACCAGTTTCTGAATATCCTTCTCAAGTCGGTCCACTTCACAACCAACTGCCGACACCACTTCCTCACCTGTACAGCAATCACAAACATGAGTACAAACTAACACGCAGAAAAATGAATTCCCCCAGAAAGCAATGAGTTTAGGCTTGGCTTTTTTGAAGCAGATCATCTGCAGCATCTGCCTCAACTTCCTCTGAAGATTACCCAATACGTAAGGAACTGAGAAAGATACTCGACAACGTGTGACGGATCCAGTACAATCTAAAACCTAAACGTTCTGATCTCAGATTCACAGAGTTACACTGAACAGAAAATGGAGATAACACGAATTAAACCTGACCTAGCCTCAAGTCCTAGTTTCTGCATCATGAACTAATGGACACCACAGAAGCCTCATCAAAGACTGAATCTCTTAGAGAAAAATGTATTGATATTTTGGTTCCTCTTATGTGTTGTGTAATAAGCGACGTAAACATCAACTGATAGTTTCATTTGCTATGCAGAAAGCATTAAAAAACATCACATACTAAGAAATATCTGAGCTATTTACTTACCGTACTCCGCCATCACGCGGTCAAGAACACTTCCATCAGAGTTACGCACAGCCTTGCGAAACTGCACAACACAGGCCACCTGAGTATTATTGCGTGAAGCTGAAGATAACAATTATTCAGTCTAAACCTTACAAACGGAGACAGACCTTCTTGAGCAGAAATTCTCAGTGTTCATAAAAAGTAAGAGAAATTTAAAGATATCTAAAATGATGAAAATAAACTCTACCAGATTCGAAGGAGAAATTGAAAAACTTACTTCTTCCATCCAGTTGTCGCGACCCACACGTTGCAAATAATTTTGTACAATTACAACACCATTGAAATCTGTACACAATTTCCAAGTTAGATTAATTACTGCAGCTCCAGTAAACGTTGTCCGCAAATCATATGATCATAAGATACCTTGAAGGATAGTACTTAGAATGATTTCTCCATTGATACCACATATTCTGCAATTCTACAACAATGCTACATTTTGAAGAAAAAGATCCAGAACACTTCAAATGGCATTCTATAGTTTAGGATTCTAATCAAGTCTCGATTGGGAAAGAAAAAGAGAAAGAAAAAGAAAAAGAAATAAATAAATAAATAAATAAAATAAAGAAAAGAGAATGGTTGTATGATGAGAAAATACCAATTTCGGCTTTGAATCTGTACTCTCCAGGTCCTATCACTTCACTTTTGCAGTCATACAATCCTTCAACAACCTGACCAACATGAACATACCTGCTTTTAGAACAACTACCTCAAAGGACATACTTCATCCACCCGTGTAAAAACGACCGATTAACAAATAGAGGGTTCAAACGAGTAACAGAAGTGAAGGGGTGATGCGGAAATCACAGTTCGCTACGTGAAGTTCACACCACGATACGATGTTGACGGAGAAAAAAATAAAATAAAATAAAGGGTTCAAAAAAGAAGATGCGCACAGGGTCAGCAATGAGAAGGTTAATTATGCGCCGCATCTCCACGTCATCGATAGATCGACCCAGCAGTGCTTGTCTATTCCGTTGAATCAAAAAAAGGGCAACCTGTACGCAGAACGCGACAGCTTTAAGATCATATCATATGCATAGTAGAAATAAGGGAATTATAGTCTCCAGAAAACAGCCTCACAAGGGGAATAGATGGACTTCATGGGTATTTGGTGGATAAGTACTGATGCAAATGCAAATTGTAAAAAAGATGCAACAACAGCTACAGTACAACTCCGAGGAGGTTCTTACCCCACCGAGCAAGCCACCTACAACTATCGAACCAAGTGCATCCCACATTGGGTTTCCAGTTATCTCAGCAGCTGTAAGAGCAATACCAGCGATTCCCAGTCCCGCACATGCTGCTCCATCCTGTTGATATAACACAACAAACATATATCAAAATCTAATTTCAAAACCGAGGTCTCCCGACGTTCACATATATCCTCACAATCCCAGTTCAACATTATATACATATATATTCAGAATCAACTCAAATGCCTAATATAAAACGGTAGAAATTTCATTATATTTCAGCGTAAATTGGTATAAAAGGTTAAAACGCAGAAAACCTCCATCAACACAGCAACTGAAGTTGGGTCATGGCCACGCCAAAGATATTCTCGAAGAGACATCCCTTCAGCAGCCGCTCCTTTCTTTACGGCGCCGTACGCAACGTACAATGATGCTCCTGGATAAGCAAAGGAAAGAGAATCCATCACAGAACTGATAATCACCTGCGTTTATACCAAAAGATTTGTAGAAAAAAAAAAAAAAAAAAAAAAAAAAAAAAAAAACGGCTATACAACAGGTACAAACATGCACAATATAAATGACTTTAAGAACTGGATGAAGGACCGCAAACTCACCTTCCATGATCATTGACCCAGTAAGAACCGCAGCTGCTATCGTAACATTTGACAAGGGCTGCAATCAGCAGACGTTGGATTTTAAATAAGTTGCCCCAAATTCAGCAATGACATTCAAAAACTGCTGTTCAACTGAGAAGCAATAAAGATTACAACAATGAATTTCAAAAATACTGTCACTGCATCGATTATCAATACCTCAGCGGTCGCTAAATTCTGCACGCCGTGTACGATGGTTGCACCACAGCCCAAACAGAAGATTCCAACGGCTGAAATTAGTGACCAGACAAATCGTTCTCTCGAATAGCCATACCTGCGAAAATATTAAGCTACATGTTAAGAGACCAAAATCAGCAAAAGGTATTTTAAGTGAATTTTTTCATTTCTTAGCGATACGAACTAGATAAAGAACTACTACTTGAATTATCAGACAGGGCCATTCAGGCAGCAATGGTCCGCAAGGCCCCGTGCAAAGTTTTATATGTTCTAATATAAATTTGCCAAGATTGGCAAACCTTCATTTGCATTCATGCTAATTATCACATTGAATCAAATCAACACTGTAAAATTCTCTCTACAGTTGTGTGTATCTGAAAAGGTTTTCAAACGTACGGATGAAGAGCATCTGGGGCACGACGGGAGCTGATTAGGCCATATGCAAGTAAACCCTAAGTCATCACATGCGACAGTAAGAGAAAGTTAGCTACACACGCACGAAGGGAGATACGCCAACAGCTATTATATGATGATATGAAGTTGTTAACTATATAATAGACAATGACTATATGATGTTACCTGGTTTGCCAAGTCTGCTGCTGAATGAACAGCCTCTGCCAGCATGACATGACTAGAAGTCATGAACCACACCCCAACTTTCATGGAGAACACCACAAAGTTGCACACAAGCGCTACCACAACGGCTCTTTGACTGCGCAAACACCTGAAAGTCAATTTCATTCCTATACTGAAGCACTTCAATCGTGCACATTGGCTACATAAAAAATAAAAATAAAATACAAACAGAATACACGATAGAGGCCTTCGAGAAGATTCTCAACTACATAACTGGTAAAGGACATTCAATTCAAACGTGGACGGGCTATCCGGACGTATTGGAATGAGAATAGGTATAACCTGTGGTCAACCACTGCAGGAGCGTTCCGTGCAACGTCCTGCGTAGCATCTGAGCTGTATACTTTCAAGCCAGCCAAGTAAATTGTATTATTTCGTGAGTCATTTTTCGAATTAGAATGTTAGTATATATGGTACGGTTTGGAAGAACATTAACACGACGTTGATTCCATCACACATCCTACACAACGTGCATCTGCCAAATAAGATCCTGTCTGTTGATATTCGGATTATGAAAAAAAAAAATTGTCTTTTCGAATACAAACTAAGTACATTGCATTCCAATAGATTGGTCACTACCATTCTATCCGCAACCGGTCCATCGTGGAAACACACCAACATTTGCCGACGTCCATGTGAAGATCTTTTAGGCAGGAAGGCATTGATAGAATAAGCATTTAGATAATTCATACGTTACCCAGAAAAAAAAGAATGATGTAGCGATGCCGGGGAGAAGAAGCTTACGTCTAGTGCACGAAGAACTGGACAGAATGCTATTCAACAATTTGGGCCCAGAAAAGTGCCGCCTCAACCCTCGCGATTGTCGATTCGAGTGCAAGCTCCACTGCAGAGCTGTTTCGGAGTCCTGTGGTATTCGTCCAGTACAGCTCATTTGTGGCATTATCTGGTATAAGCTAAGATCAATACCAACATGGTTGAGAGTACTTTCCATAAGTCTGTTTCCAATGCTAGTTTGGAATGCCAATCCTGCTCGCTCCTCGGACACTCTGTTCGCGTGGACTCCTAACTCCCAATCCCAGATGCGAGATGCTCCATTTCCAATATTCTTCCGAATCGTAGCACGAGCTGATGGCCCGGTTTCGTTAACTTCTTCAGATACAATAGGGATCCTCTCATCATTCCAAGACGAAAGCGACTTGCCAGGAATAAAACCTTCGAAGTTCCCTTCTTTCTTGTTACGATGATCATCCCTGTCAGAATAACTGGAAATCGCTGCCGGAATGAAATTCCTCTCCACTTTGGATAGAGAGACCCGCGTATTAGGAATCGGGTCAGAATGGTTAACCGGAACAGATGTTGGCTGCACCTGATTTGAAACAGAGGCTGAGCTCGGGAGTAGACATTGTACACTCTTGCTAGACCTCGAAGTTGCAAGCGAAAACTGCACCAAAGAGCTGCAATGTGCTACACCTAGCCCTGACCGTAGGCCATGCCCAGAGTCTCCTAAAAGTGTCTTTTGCAAAGATTGCACAGAGCGTTGGTGAAGAAAATTGTAATTATGAACGAGGGGCCCTTGATTAGCTTCAAGGGCAGCAACTGGAGATGCATAATTGAATATCGCAGCTGATGCATTTCTATAGCGTGGCCAAATTTTCCGATGGAAAATGACTTTCCGCATTAAAAGATACAAACATAAACTGCTGCAATAGCAATTCTACTTCACTTAATGACTGAAAACGACGTCAAAAGCTCCCGAAATACTGTTAAGAGCATAATTTAAAGTGCCTCATTCAATGAACTCACGACTGGCAATGTGGACGCTAAACAGTGATCAGCTCACGAGCTAATGCAGAGTGCAAACGCAAGTGTATGAATCACGACATAAATGCCTTACTACCATTCCTACAAAATTCCTCGGCAATGCTCTGCACAAAAGCTAGCGTTGACCTAAAAATTAACTCTTCCTATCAACCAACTCGGCAAATCCCGATCAAAGCTGAAACCCTAAGCAACTCACATTCTCTTCCAAACACTCCTTTCAAAGACAATGAGAAAAGACCCTTCTTAGGTATGCACCAGTTCTCGAATCAATTCAACAGCCCGAAACAAATACGCGAAGCACTAGACCAAAAAAAAAAACTGCAACCCTGGACTATAACCGCAGGACACGAGCGCCTTTCGCACCACCAAGAGCTCAAGTCTGGGAGGAAATTAGTGAGGCAACTACTGGTGTGGGAAGGAGAGGAAGGAGTCGCGACGCGTCGGCGCTTGGAAATTGATCCTGTGCACCGACGAAGATGATGCCGATGCAATGCTCTGTGCAAACGACGGACTCATCGGCTAGGCATATGCTGCGACCTAGACTGATTCTCTTGAGGGCACTCGACAGATACTCCGAGAGAAGTGACACAAGGTGTATTCCTACGATTGGTTCTGGGATTGGCTTCCACCCAATCTGCGGATCAACGAGATTGTTGGCATGACGACGAACGAACGAGCGAGCGAGCGGGCGAACGAACGATGTTCTCGACGGCAGGCTCCCCTCCTCTGTCCTTCCGCTGGTGCCCTACACGCATGTATCCTCAGCTTATGTGAACAGAGGATATTTGTAGTCCTGAAGAAGGTTGAAATGATAATCAGTAATTTATTTACTTATCTTTATTTAATATTTAATATTTTATAAACTGTACTCACAAAATAGGTCTTCCATAGGATGCTGCTTCTATTTAACCGCATATCTATACAACTTCTTCCAAATATATATATATATATATATATATAATGTTTTAATAGTAACTAAATAAAATGAACATGGCTGATTGTGGAGTAGAGTTTTTAAAACTATATATATATATATATATATATATATATAATCGTCACTACAAAAAGGATATTTGTAATTAGAAGTTTATAATTATTTACATACCTTTAATTTCTCGCAATTGTATTTGTAATAATTATGGTAAAGAAAATGATGTGAGAGTTTCTATTTATATACAAAGTGAATATGCAAGAAGATGAATGGAACAATTAGTCAATTATGGAAATGTGATTATTGAGGTGATTAGCTCGAGGTATAGGAAGTCGACAATCCTCTTGATCATTTCCTTGTGGAGTGTTATTTAGGCGTTCAGTGATTGTTGCACTTACAATTTTGTAGTGATTGTCTGAAGATTTTCTTTTTCTTTTTTTGCAGATTGACCTCGGGTAATAGGGCAAGAGCTTAAGAGAGTTTTTTTGTTTTTTGGTGCTTACAGTTTTTTATTTTTTTGATTTATTTTTTTGATTTATTTTTTTGATTTTTGATTTTGCTAGTTAGGACTTGGAACTTATTGAGAATGTTTTAGGAAAAGAGAGACAATAGTAGCTAGAAGTAATATGCACACATATGTAAACACATACTCAAAAAGTGAGTTTATTGATAAGGTTATATCTCTTATACAAAGAAAAAGGGAGGAGATAAACAATTTCTCCTTACTACATTCCAAACACTATAGCTATAATAAATAGTATGGAGAGTATCGGCTACATTTAATGCTCTCAACACTCTTCCTTACTCATCATAATATTTATATGCATAGAATTATAATCTATACTTTTTTGTAATCTTATAAGATCAACAACTGTTGTCACATTAAAATCTTATCTAAGATAATCTTATTATATTTAAAGACAAAACCATAGATAAAAGAAAAAGAGTACAATATTATTTGAAGAATTTATTAACTTTATTGCTCAAGAAAAGTAAGTCCGCATATCAATGCCATAAGTAAGTTGGCAATAGTTGCACAAAGAAAGAGCTTTGATAAATAGATCAGCAAGGTTATTTGTAAATTTAATTTTTTGATTTTAAGTACTTCATCAATAACCAAGTCATGGATATAACTAAAATACTTTGAATCAATATGCTTTATCATTTCTCCTTTAATGAAACTAATTTGTATCTGTGTAAGACAAGTGCTATTATTTTCATACAAGATAGTTAGAGAATCATCATATGAAAGTCCATAGGTTGGCTGAATGAATTTATCAATTGATCGCAATCAAATGTATTCCTAAGATTCTTCATATATTGCAATAATTTTTATATGGTTGGATGAAGTTACAGTTATAGTTTATTTCATTAATTTTCATGATATTGCAGCTCTATGTCTTAAGAATATATAGCCTATTTGAGGTAGTTGTTGAAATATCAAATTTATATCCTACATGAGAATATTCAACCAAGTTTGGATTTGTAGATCGTGAGTAGTATAATCTCAAATCTTTAGTACATTTTAAATAACGTAGTAAATATTTGATGCCATTTTCAATGTCATAATATTGGACTTGCATTGTGTCTTGCAAGAATACTAATTACGAATGTAATATTTGGTTTTGAATATGTTGCTAAATATAAATGTATTCCAATTGCTGCAAGATATGGAAATTGCTCTCATAATATTTCATCTTCTTCTCTACATAAACGGTTTGGATTATGACTATTATAACTACATTCAATCATTGGTGTGGATAACGAAAAAGCATCAATCATATTGAATCTTTGTAAGATTCATCTAACATATGTTAGTTGGTAAAAAAAAATACTACCATCTATGAGATGCATAATCTGAAGATCAATACAAAAAGTTATTTTTCCTAGCATTTTCATCTCAAATTCATATATAAGTAGGTTAGTAGCTACAACTCATGTAGATCTAGTACCTACTAGGTTAAGATCATCAACATATACAATGATGATCACAAAACTAAGTTTATGTTATTTGATAAATGAATAAGGACTTAGTGGATCACTAACAAACTTATTTATAATTAAATAAACTTGGAGACATTGATACCACATGCGTCTAAATTGTTTTAGACTATATAGGATCTTTTGTAATTTAATATGACATTATCATCCTAGAGTAGGTGCATTTTGAGTTTGTGTTTCCAAACTAGGTGGAAATTTCATATAAATATCTGTATCAAGTGAACTATACAAATATATAGATACTACATCCATAAAACTATCACAAAAATACACATATAAATCAATAATAACTTATATGATTTAGATAAAAGTAAATAAAAGAAGGTTAATTCCATAAAATTATCTATATAAGCTTTATAGACACTGCTTTGACTTTATAGGCGTCTTTAATTGACTTTATAGATTAGAAATATGATCAACAAGTTGGACATATGCCATATATGTTGGTAGTTTGAAGAACAAACTAACTATGTAACCCACATGTAAAAAACTTGCCTTATAAACTAAGGCATGTGTCTTACAAAACCAAGACATGTTAGAGGTCCTATAGAACATTATTACATAGCTCCTAATTAGATAATATATATAGAGACAAGAGTGAAGTCTTCTTCACTCTTATCAATTCTTTTCTTGCTTCTAATCTAGATTTAAGAGTCTCTAGTTTCCTTGTCTTTTGGCAATAGCCATTCCATTTTCTTTTTAATATACATATTACTTTATTGTTATTTTGTTACTTTTCTTTTAACACAAATTTTTCAGGTTTATGCATCTTCTTCGAGTTCATGTCCTTGATAGAGATACATTTCAAGGGTGGCATGAACTTCCATTCCAATAATATATCAAAATGTAATTGAATCCATGACTAAAAAATATATAGATTTATAATCAATGTCAAATCGTTGAGTAAATCCTTGAGCATCAAGACAAGCTTTATAGCAAACTATTTGATCTTTAGTATCTTGCTTATGTACTAACACTATTTTATATTCCATAGGATGAGAAGTAAGAGTGTCCACAATTGGACCAAAGACTTTCATATTACATAAAGAAGCATATTTCTCCTCGATGGCAATTTTCTATTTTAACCAGTCAAAGTGATGCATAGCTTCTTGAATTGTTTTGATATTCATAATATTCTTTCTTATAAAAAAAAGAGCTTCTACCATCATGAATGTAAATAATTCATTTATTATAATAGATAGTCTATCCCAAAGGTCATTTATAGCACAATATAGAATAGATAATTTTGTATTCAACTTGATTTTATTCCTCCTAATCTTAAGATTTTCTATTGGATGAGGTGAAGGTATAATGTGTATGGACATATTGTCATTAATTGATGGTCCTATAGGTTTAGTAGAAACTTCCACAAAAACAATACCAAAATCACCACATGTTATAGCTTTCTTCTTTTGTGGTTGCTTATCTGGCTCATGAATCCTTTTGATTGCTGATGTTTTAAACTGAGGTATATTTCTTAGTGATAATGTAATGTGAGTGTATTTATTCTGAGCTTTATTAATTGAAATTCTTATAATCCAAGGTACATCATTGAAGCCATTAAGTGTTTCATTTGCAATCCGTTTTAGATACAAAATCTTTGCAACTTCACTTTTAGTCAAAGATATTTTAGGATCAGGATTCATTGTAAATATTTTTGGTACTCTAAATGTAAGCATTATATATATTTTTTTATTAAATATTCTTTCTTGAAGAGATGGAAATATGTTCTCTTTAAAATGAAAATTTTAAAAATGTGCTTATAATTATGTGCCAATTGATGGATCAATTATACAAATAATATTTGATCAATCAAAACCAACATATATGCCTTCTTGTCAATGAGCTGTGATGGTATGCCATTGAGGTTCTAGTACTCGAACCCAAGTACAGCAACCAAACATCTCTAGATGAAATATATTTGGAACACAACCTAAAATGAGGACTTGTGGTGTAATAATTTCAAGACAAGAAGGACATAGGCATATTAATGTTGCAGCATGTAAAATTATATGATCCCACATAGATGCATATAAAATTATATAAAGAAGGAGTGGTAAGGTAATGAATTCTATATGCTTTATAAATGACTCTGCAAGTTCATTTTGAGCATGTTCATATGGAATACAATATGTCAATTCAATCCTTGTTGTACTACCATAGTCTTCAAAGGACTTTAATATAAATTCTTTTGCATTATTTATACGCAATGTTTTGATAGTATAATCAAAAAAATATGCTTGAAAACAAATAAGCATAGATATAAGATTAGCAAATACCATGTTTCGAGATGATAATAATGAAACATATGATTGTTTATTTGATGCATGAATAAAGACCAAAAAATAACAAAATGGTCCAAATATTGGATTAATAGAACCACAAATATCACCATGCAATCTTTCAAGCATTGGAGGTAATTCTTGTAGAAGTTTTCAAATTAAAGGCCTAGCAATCATCTTGCTTTGCATACATGCATAACATAATTCCATAAAATTTGCATCTATAGATCTTAAATTATATCCAATTATAAATGGAATTAACTTTCAAAATAATGTAGATCTTGGATGTCCCAATCATCCATGCCAAAGAGAAATGTGACTCTCTGTCATAAATGATGTAAAATTAAATATAATAGGAGGCCAGATTGCAATCTAGTATAAACCATTTGTCACAATAAAGGTTTTTTTTACAATTTTATAGTACTCTTCAAGAATCAAAACCTCTTGTCCATCTAAAATTGCAATTGACATGTGATAATTATTGGCACATACATCTATGTAGCTAATCAAACTCAGAGATGCTAAGGGTACAAACATTGCATATTTATATTTTATGATAAAGTCCGCAAGTAATTTTACCATCATTTTTCCATCTTGAAAATAAAATTTATTTGTTCCAGCTATAGACATCAAATTTTTAGTTTGTCAAGTTGAAGATTTTTCAATAAAAAACCATCTATCTCATAAGATAGTATGTGTTGTTGCAAAATCAATGAGTGCATCATTTGATTCATTATTAGAAGTTTTATCATTCATATAAGTCTCTAAATCATCAATACCGATTGAATCCATGGACTCATCTATGGTATAAACTTCACAAGCCTCAGCTTGAAGTTTCTTATTTTCTTGGAACATTTTAACAAAGTATTCTGAAGTATGACACATATGCATCAAATATCCAATTATTACACACTTACAGCAAGAATACATCTTTGATTTTTATTTTCTATTAAAATAAATTATAGGACATTTATGCTTTTCATATGGGTGGAAATGGTCACGATCATGACTGACTTGGTACTTATGAGTATTTTTTTCATGTTTGTATAATTATTTTTTAGACTTTGGAATATTAAATGCACAAGATTTTGGAACCATGGTTCCAATAGGATAAGCTTCTGCATTACGTAAGAATAGCTCATTTTGTTTCTCCATAAGAAGTAGATAGGACATGAGATCAAGATGACTCTAAAATTTCATATTCCTATATTGTTGTTCAAGTACAGCAAATGCAGAAGGAAATGTAGAGAGAGTTTTCTCAATCATTTCTTCTTCAAAGATGCTTTGTTCATATAATCGTAGTTATGAAATAATTCAATACATTTCACTATTGAAAGCATTTAAATTTAAAAAATCCAAGGCATGTAAATATGTTCAATCATGATGTGCACATGGAAGGAAAATAGACTTTTGATGATCAAACCTAGATTTAAGATTCTTCCAAAACTTGGCTGGATCTTCCATTTTAAAATATTGATGTTATAATGCATGTACAAGATGTCAATAAAGGAAAAGAAGTGCTTTTCAACAAATAGCAATAAGAATTGAAGTATTTATAATAGGAGATTCTTCAAACAAAATTGCATCCAATAGTTGTTCAACAAATAAATTTACTTTGCCATTTTTGTCCATAATAGATAGTTGTTTCCATCACTAGCCAATGGTAGAAATAGAAGAGCTTGAAAATGTTGGGATGTAGTGGTGATAGTTGGAAATATAGTAGAAGTAGTTGAGGTTGTTGAAGCACTCATTATAAATAAATCTGTGAATAAAAATACAAGTTCAAGTAGAAAAGGTTGAGTATAATGCACCTTAAAATGTAAAGCCAAATAGAATGATAAAGTTGAAACTTGAAATCAAAAAAGTTAAAAAAAATTAAGATTTTTTATTTTTTATTTTTATTTTTTATGTAAACAAAAATAAAGTATGCAATGGACTATAGCAAGGTGCGGCAATTTGTTGCAAGAGTACAATAGCAGCAACACATGACAGCAACAGCAACAACAATAACATAAGACAACAACAACAACGATAGAAGAAGAAGAAAAAAATTGATAAGAAAACAAAGGATAAAGTGCACATAAGTTTTAAAAAACCAAGGCTAGAGTATAAGAGCAATTGTGCTAATAATGTATTGAGAATGTTTTAGAGTAAGAGAGACAAAATCAGCTAGAAGTAATATGCATACATATATAAATACACACACAAGAAGTGAGTTTATTGATAGAGTTATATCTCGTATACAAAGAGAAGGGGAGAAGATAAACAATGTCTCCTTATTACATTCCAAACACTACGAAGAGAGCTGGCTACATTTAATGCTCTCAACAATGACGAGAGCTGGATACATTTAATACTCTCAACAGAACTATCAGGCCCACCCCCGAGCTGTGTAGGCCCACTTCCGGCCTGTTGCCCCTGCGACTGCGCAGTCGCATTCTGCTCCCTGCTCCTCAGCCTCTACATCCATCTCTCGGTACATAGTTGGTAGGCTCTGGCCGCGTGTAAGTGGTAGGAGGAGATGCTCGTCGTCGAGGGGTGCTTCATGATCGCGGCCACGGGTATGATTGCGTTTTCGGGCGCCAATCGCAATTTCGTGTTTGTGCTTGATTTGGTCGTGCGTGAGAGGTTATGCTTTGTGCTTGATTTGGTCGTGCGTGAGAGGTTATGCTTTGTGCTTGTGTCATCCATGCCTTTCTCTATAGAGAATTCCGTTTGGCTGGAGCTGGAGTTGAGAAGGATTTAGTACTCGTGAATAGGTCAAGTGCCACTCGACAATGAATCAATTCTCGGGGTGGATGTTGAGAGAAAGAACTGCGAGGGGGCGAGACAGTGGTAGAATGCTGTCTGGTTTTAAAAACAAGATGTGAGAGATGGAATGGTCGCGGTCGACTTGTTCCCGAGGATTTTTCAGCTGACAATCGGTCTCAGGACTTTTCTGTGGTGGAATTCAATAGGGGCGTGTGGAGTTCCGGGCGCAAGGATGCGATGGTGATGTTCAGGCTTTCGATGATTCGAAAAGACCCGATGAATTGTGGAGAGCTTACGCCTTTGGCGACGAACTTCCCACGCAAGTCGATGCTGTTACCCAAGGCACGCAGATTGTACAAACGGAGTACAAAGCGACTCCAGATTTAGATTATTTACAGGTCAGTGCTCTTACCTCTTTTGCATCCGATCTGTGAAAGCTCCGTTCTCTTTCTAGAAATCACAAGTTGTAGGTAAAAAATTCATTCATCAGCAGAGAGTGTCAATGTACACTTGCAGTTTGTAAATTGGATTTCTATTTGTATGTGACGAAATTTCTTCTTTGTTTATGTTTATTTAGGTAGGTTCTATTTTGCAGCACCCTCATTCATGTGCTTTGTTTTCAGGAACTCCTAGCTATTCAACAGAATGGACCAAGGGCAATCGGGTTTTTCGGTACTCGGAACATGGGGTTTATGCACCAGCAACTTATTGAAATTCTCAGCTATGCAATGGTAATCGCGGTGAGTATGCATGTCCTACTGTTGTTTATGTATTATTTCCATTTTACGAATGTTTCTTTACCTATGTGGAGTTCCCTACTTGAGGATTCAATGGGAGAGAAGTGCGACTGTTTTACCTCAAGCTTTCAAGGTCCTGTTATATTTCTGGCTTAAAAGTGTGGGGAGTATTGTGCATAATGAAATTGCTTTGACGCCCATTTTGCATGTTGTTGCATCCCAGGTTAAAAATGTTTTGGAAATGCCTCACAATGACCACTTGCCGCTAATTGAGGCTAGCAGGTAATCGTGTTTCAGATTGTCTTAGATTCTGAGTGCGCTAATCCCTTAGTTCTGTTTCATTAGGTACAGAGGATCATAATTATTTTCATAATTGCCCACAGGAAGACAAACTTTGGCAACATGTGCGATTCCTACTTTTTGATATGCAGTAATATGATATTAAACCAGTGACGATTTTATCACCTGCTGACTACTTTAATTGGTTTGTTTGCAGACTTTGTAACATGGACATTTTATCGTATGTGCAACAAGTCATTTGCTTTGCTTTTTCATGACAGCAAGTTGTTAATGGAGACCTGCAGTGAAGCCAAGAGTATGCGGAAAATTGTCACTCTCTTCTACTTAAAGGAACTCAAATATATGATTAAGCTCATTCAAAAGCTTTTGTTTAGATAGTAAACTTGTAGAAGATAGCCAATTGTTTATTCAAGTGTATGAAGATCCGATGTTTGGTAAACCTTGTAGGGTTATCAGGAGGCGTTCCATGCTTCTAGAATCACCATTTTTTTTTTTTTTTTTTTTTTGTTTTCCAATTGCTAAGAAATAAAATGGTATATGTTAAGGAATGTCCGAAGTTTTCAACGTCTCACAGCATCTAGCATGGAGACTCAATTGTTTTCGTCTGCGAATTCTTGGAATTTTCAGTCTGTATGATTTCAAAGTGTTTCTGCACTGATAGCAATAATTAAAAAACAAAATGTAGCTCTGAGAGCGCTTTCATGTAGTAACCCTATCTGTCTTTCCCTGCACTGTGAACAGATATTTAGCGTTTCACATCAAAGTATACTTGCTGCTGTTCTGAGCAGTATCGACCTTTCTTGACTTGGGCGTATGTTTTGGAAAATCTTGAGACAGCTTTCTTACAGTTAATTGTGCAATTTCATCTTACGGTCTCGCGTGAAGTACACCCTTTCCACATTCAAACTGAATTTTGTCTCTCCACAGGCACAACGTGACTGAACGTTGTGGCTCCGCATGTTCCTGAATTAGGTAAAGTCGAAATCTCCCAAATTTGGCACCTTCCGGCTAAATTTTGCGTTTACAACTGATGCACTTCCAATACTTACTAACGTGTATAGGTGGATCAGCCACGGTGGCCAGCTAGTGGGGTCCACCACCGCGTCTTCCTTCTCACGGCCGGAGCATTGTGGTGGGTACTGTGACCGCGGAATGTTTAGTGCAGCAGAACCTAACGATGTCCTTCACTAGATTCCTTTTTCACAGCCCAATCAACCAATTGCGACATATCCCTGGCAGAATCGAGTGTTTACATGCTGTGGGTACGTGGTATTTCATTTGTTTCCCGCATGTTTTGAATTTCTCTACCCTCAATCTGTGGAGGTCGTCTCAGTGGGTTTCGGTGAAGATTTAATCTGCTTCCTTAGCTGTTTGTACGGGAGAGCTTTACAGATTAGTGTGGTGTTTTGTTGCAAATAAGAACGAGTTGTGTGAAACTCAGCGCGAGCAGACAGGTTTGAGCTTTGTGAGAAGCATTTCAGGAAGTCAATGAGTTGATCCTGTTCAATTTGGATGCAGGATATAATTTGAGCAGAAGCGAGGTGGTGCGGGTGGTTGTGTGCAAGTTTGGGGATTATCATCGAAATCTCTCAATCACGTTACTAGTTTGAAGGTTATGGTGTTTGGGCAGATTGTGATCGGGCCCGCGGGCTCCGGGAAGACTACCTATTGCAATGGCATGGCTCAATTCCTTCACCTGATTGGCAGGTTTGCAACTCAATGCTTCATATTCTGCTTTGGAACGAACACTAAGATAAACTTACACATGGGCCTGAATGGTTTTTTAGATTTCTTGGTGCAAGATTCTGATGATTTGAGTTTTTATCGACCTCTCTGTGAATTAGGGTTTTAGGTTTTGGGTTTTGGGTTTGCGATACATGATAGTTTGAAACTTAGCATTTGAAGGGGATGGTTGAGTTAGAATATTTTTCTGCTGCTTCTCCGTGCAGAAAGACTGCAGTCATCAATCTGGATCCGGCAAATGACAACCTCCCGTATCCTTATGTTTTTATGATGAATATGACCTTGTTTTTAACGTCGAGTGTTTTTCTTTAGCAGCCTAGTTTTTGAAAGTCTAGAGAATAAGTATTGTAATTCATCAAGGGCGTTGTGTAGTTTTGAAGAACTATTCTTGATTACGTTATGGGAGCATCCAGTTGGATCCCTGACCAAGTTAGATACGAGTGTGCCGTCAACATTGAAGACCTTGTCAAGCTGGAGGATGTGATGTCTCAGTACGATCTTGGACCAAATGGAGGTAATTTTTTTCTTAGCGAAAACGTGACATCTAATCTATTCGGTTATACGAGGACCGAATATGGTCGGATGGATCACGCATGCCAGTAGCAATCCTAGCAAAGCTTCATTGATCTAGTGATCTCGGCAAGTAAATCTTCAGGTGTGAAGGGTTAATATACGTTTGCAGTATTTATCGTGAGTGAAGCTGTTTAGGGTTCGAGTTTGCGTCGGCAGTGGAGAAGTTAAGCGTTTAACTTTCGCCCTTGTGTCACCAATTAACATAATCTTTACTTGTCAGTGGAGGTAGCTTGCGTGTAATGAACTTTCGAATGTGGGCCTACTGCAGGACTTGTTTTCTGTATGGACTATCTTGAGAAGAACTTAGATTGGCTGCAGGAGAAGCTTCGACCGCTTATTAAAGGCAACGCGCTGATCTGAACTTGTCTATCAGTTGACTTGTGTGGTGTCAAAGTTTCTTTATTCATTGTTGGTGTTTGTAACTGATTGCATTTCCTTTTTATGGAAGCCAATGGAACTACTTTGGAATTGTGTGTATGGCAACAGGGATAGAGTAGTCGTTGAACGTTTTGTTTAAGACAGCTTTTGTTTTCTCCATCATGCTAGGAAGTTCTAGTTAGTGGTTAGAATGGAAGTTTTAGTAATATTATTGCTATTTTACTGACAGGTTTCATTTCTAGGTTGAGGTTACTGTAACATCTTTTGTGGCTCTGGTGTTGCAGACCATTATCTTATATTCGACTTCCCTGGCCAAGTGGAGCTTTTTACGCTACATTCAAATGCAAAGAACGTGATATTAGAAATGGCGAATAAGTGGGACTATCGGGTGTGTTCCTTTTCCTATCTATCATTGTTTACTTCTACATAACTATTTTCTTTTTGGTTCGTCTATGATAACTGTGGGAGAAAGATATGTAAGTAATGATTGTGCGTACATATAATTCCTGATTTCACAATTTAAAAAAATGTGTAATTTTATGATTTTGCCTTCCTTATGCAGCCTTGAATTTGCTGGTTGCAGCTCACAGCGGTTCATCTAGTAGATGCCCACCTATGCAGCGATCCTGGGAAATACGTATCTGCGCTTCTGGTATCTTTGTCTACTATGCTTCACTTAGAGCTTCCACATATCAACGTGTTGTCGAAGATTGATTTGATTGAAAGCTACGGCAAACTTGGTAATTTTCCACTGTGCATCTGTTTTTCATACATCTTATAGCAATATTTTTTGTCCATTTATTGTTGCTATTGCTCACACTTGTGTACTATCCATGATCTTTTTCAGTACCATGAAGTAGGAAGCATTTGCTATTTTTTTATCTGAAGATAGATGCTTTTGAAATTACGCCGTCTTTTTAGTTTAGCCTCCCAGTTCACAGGGTTGATGACTTCGAAACTGGAGTGTGTTTTCTTTTTAATTGCATTACTGGAGCGTCAATGCACACCTGGTGTGAATTTTGTACAGACTAGGTTTTTCTGTCAACAACAGGATGTGTTGATATCGTAATGATCGTTTATGACGTGAGATCGTTTATGACAGCTTTTAATTTGGACTTCTACACTGATGTTCAAGACCTCTCTTATCTCCAAGGGTATTTGGATAGTGATCCAAGATCGGCCAAGTATAGGTACATCTCTGTCCTTTGTGTTGCATTTTTCTAGGTTGGCAACATCTCGAAAAGCGGTGTTGGGGATATAGGATTGTCGGTTGTGAATGTTCAACTTGTGATTTCGTTCGTTAATACCCCCTGTGGGTTTGTTAGCGTATGCAAAGCGTAAACATCTTTGATATACTTTGGTGATATTGTGAACTGCAATTGTGTATTGGTTCCGTTCCAGGAAGTTGACGAAGGAGTTATGTGAAGTTGTAGAGGACTATGGTCTTGTGAGCTTTACAACATTAAATATACAGGTCTGTAACTATTCCTCACTTTTGAGCAGGCTTTATTTGGGATTAGGGTTTCGGTTCAGCAAGATTTCCCCACATCAGTAAGAAGTTTAAAGGCCTCGAGGCCACTAAATGTAATTCATTGTGCTCATGTATCCGTTAGAGCCGTGTAGTTATCCTTTTTTGTAATGCTGTCAATAACGTGCATGTTATGAAATCGTAGTCGGCTTTTCTGCTGGTTCCTTGGTATCATGTCGAAATCTCTTTTGAAGTGCATTTCTCATCGCATGGATTTTCTTTGGTTTTTTATTTACAGGATAAGGAAAGCGTGATGGATCTTTTGAGGATAATTGACAAAAGCAACGGCTATGTCTTCAGAGGAATTGAGGGTAACATCAACGAGTTCAACAAACTGGCTGCTGCCCCCACCAAGTGGGACTACGATAGATATCCTTTCTTTTTTGTTTTTATCATCAGTTAAGATTCTTTGATGATGCATCATGATTGAATGTTATGACTTGGTATTATTGTTGGTTATGCTGTTGCTAATCCTGCAGCCTAAGCACATTGGCATGGATTGTCTGCCTTAACATTGGTTTGATTTCTACGACGATGGCCATTCAAGAGATGTATATGAGGGACGATGACGATGTTAACGATTCTGACACTCCTCGGTAGGGGGTGTACCCTAAGGTCGCATTTGTGAAGTGTGGAGTGACTAGACTTGCAGCACAAAATAGCCCTTTAGAAAGTGATGTACAAAGTGGTAATTAGAAGGATGAATGAACGTATGCCAGTGTCGGATTCTTGGAAAATATCGGTTTCAACATAACTGAATTTCCACGTGGTTAGAAACAAATGTCTGTTGACAAGGCTGCCTGCTTCTCCGTAATAAACTATTTTTTGCTAACATTTCTCCATCTTATTTAATTTCTTTCTCTTACAAGATCTTGTATTATTTTGTTCTGTCGTTTTCTTTGGAGGGTCCAATATCATTTTGAAGATGACGTATCAGGCAGTTTGGTTACTTCATCACCTATTCATCACCCAAACACGCGCGCTTGTGTTATGTCTGTGTATATTACTTTATTGGTGTAATGTAGGAGGTCTCTGGCAAACGTTTTCATGATATTTTATTTGATTCTTATTTTTGAAACATTAAGAATTTTTTTTTGCTATGCAAAAAAAATTCACAATTAACCAAGTCCTATAGATAGCTTTGAATAAAAGGCATGACTATTGGATATTTATTGGTTACAATACAAAGTCTAAATAAGTAGGGGTAAGATTCAAAATTTCTTTATGAAGTGTTCTATTATATAAATTTGTTGTTTAAATTCAAGTCTTATTCAACTACAAAAAATATTTAGTTTCTTTGCCAAGGGGTTTGTTAATAGATTTTTGAATCTTGAGTTAATGTAATTCATAATAATCTAAAAAATAAGTTAGATGTATGCGTAAGGGCATTGTCAAAATCAATAAATGACTTCAAACAAATTGCAGCCTTAATCATTGTTTAGAATTTTTAGATTATCTTAGAACCTTATAAATACTTACAATATTTTTTGCAGATTTTTAAATGATCTTATTATTGTAGTCAAAATAAGGTAGTAAGTTAAGAATATCTCAAAGTTACCAACCCAAGTTTTGAAGCAATTGAAATGTTGTTTTGTTTCTTCTCCTTTATCAAAAATTAATTTTTTATCTCCTATGTTTCATGTCTTACTTCTTTATTTTTGCATTCTTGACATATATTTTAAAAAATATCAATAGTAATCAATTTGCTAGTGCCATTATTAAATTACAATGTCTTTATGTAAGAGAGGTCAAATAAATATTAATTTCTTATGCACTCTAGTCTTATTTTGTACAATTAAAAAAGTGGTCAAGTGTTGTTCTTTTACTAATTGACCACTTTTAGAAGAAGATTTTGATAAGAGAAAAAAACGTTTAAGAATAAATTTTCTAAGTTTAACTTTCTCTTGAATTGAAGGAGTTCCATATTGCCATGTTAAGAGATGAAGCTCAAATTTGAAGTCTTGAAGTGTAAAAGATATACCTCAATTCAATACTATGGCTCTTCTTGTTAGAAATGTCCATATTCTTGACATTGATAATGTGCCTTTAGAAAGCATTAATAAATTCTAGCATTTGACTCATTTAGTATTTATTCACTAATTATTAAAAATAATATGTAAGTTTCTTATTAAATTATTGTATGTTGAATTAAATGTTACTTATACATATTATAGTAACATAATATGCAATTATAGATAATGGTTCATGTATTTTAGTTAAATCTAACGTGGCAAGACCTTAAAGTTTATATATATTGAAGCTACAATTTTTTTTAGTAAATTCATATCCATTAACTTGAATGTCTTTGATGGAGTTTTCTTATTTATTTAAATAAATAAGTATATAAGTAAATATACAACCAAATTTAATAGAACAAAGTTAGAATCTATTTTTTAGGTTCCTTCAACAAAGATATTGCACCAAAAGTCCATGTCCTCAAAAAAAATGAAATGAATCAAAATTCCAAAATAGAATGTCAACCCCGTTCCTCCATTTGACCCAATGGAAAGCTTACACCAGATGCCGACGTATACAAACCAGGTTTAGGGTTTGGCGATTGCTGTAGGAATCTTCAAGTCTGAACAGGTACAAAGTGTGAATTTTTGTTTCCTGTGATAGTGCGTGTGTGGTGGAGGCAGGCGTGAGGTTTTGCGCACGCAGAGAGCGTTGGGATTGTCTAAGACACATTTGTAGGTGAGTTTTTCATCTCAAGCGGTTGATTCTCTTCCTTGTGATTGATTTTGGTTTGGCCTTATAGCTTGTTTGCTCTTTAGTTTTTTTCTGCGGCGGCAGCGTGTTGAACATCGTGAACAGAGTTTGTAAGTTGTTGTAAGTGGGAATTGTACATCAGGATTAGTGATCATGTTCTTGAATTTGTTGAATGAGATGGGATGAAGTATCTGACGAGATTTGTTCGTTTTTCGCTGAGTCGTTGATGCTCAACTACATGAAATGAGTCCTCTTATGCTGCTTCTCCCAGTAATTGAAAACATCCTTTGCCCCGCTTGAATTCACGCCCATAGTTTATACAAGTTTTCATGGTTTGCGCGAAGGATTGCTCGATTTAGGTCACGAACAGGGACCAAGTACATGGCAACTATGGTTTGCTTTACTTTATGAGTAATTCGGATTGTCGGGAGAACAGCCACACTTTTGAAGAATACAGCAAAGAGTTTGCGTTAGCTTTCGAGTCGTAATGCCGCTGTCAGGGTGCAGGTTAGCTTAATAGAATTGACTATGGTTTTTGTGTGAAAATGTTCGTCAGGCAAATTCACCCTCCAACCGGTGAGATCTAGGGAAAGGCCTGAGAATGCCGGCAAGTAAGTCGCGAGGGCGGCGCAAGCTGGGTTGTACTTTGATACGCCTCAATCTGTAAGCCAGCTTGTCCCTTGAAGCCACTCCCATATTTTTTTTTTTCTTTTCCTTTATGTTTTTGGTATTTTAGGAATGAGACATTTGTATGAAATTCAGGTCAATTATTAGTTTCTTATTCTTGGTTGTGTGTCTGGTGGGCAGGATATTAGATTCTTCTAAACTCAAGTCATCCGAGGACCTATTCACTGAAGCCTTAAACACGGTTCTCACCACGCTCTACGGTGTAATTGGAGGCGCTTTCAGTTGGGATCTCGTGGAGTTTGACAGCAAAGCTTCTATAGGTAGCATCCGGTGCCAGAAGAGCGATGAAGAGCGTATATGCGCAGCTGCTAGCTTTTTGACACAGATTAAGGGCTTCCCATGCCGCCTTGAAGTTCTTGAATCCTCTCCCTCTCTTCTGCCCACTTTTGATCTCGACCCCGACCTTTTGGACTCGTCCGCTTGAAGACGTTTCAAAGAACATATCTTCATTTTACGGCAATTGTCACACTCTCTGTTTCTTGCAACATCCAGCACATGCCAAGTCCCTCAAATATGGATAAAGACATCGAGATCGGCGGTGTCGACCCCTCGCTCAGCGTCTTCAGTTATGATTGTAAACTCGGTGAGCGCGCCACCAGCGACGTGATTGTTAGGCTACGAACCATCCACGGCCGTGACGACTGGATCTATGCTCGTAGTGAGATTCTCTGCGCCAAGAGTAGGTATTTCACATTACGTCTCTGCGACGAATGGCCGACATATGATCTCGTCGACTCCCGCTACTGTGTTGAAATTATTTGCGATGAGTCCGACATCGAACACCATGTCAACCTCCTGCGCATGTTGTACTCTAACCTCGAGGAGCCTGTCGGGGACATGTGGCACAGCGTGGGGAATGCGCTCGGGACACTGAAAGTGGCCACTAGGCTCGGCTGCGATGCTATAGCTACCAAGTGTGCGCGCTACTTGGAGGCTGTGCCGTGGGAGGAAGGCGAGGAGGAGGAGATTCTCAAGGCATTACCAGCAATTGTGAGCTCAACACGCAAACTCGTCGCTGGTCTTGGCGCGGAGGCCCAGCCCGTCCTTGCAAGACTGCAACCTGTGGACGCGGCATCGATTCGCAACGTGTTCCTCTCCGCTGTGCACATGGCGACATCATCTGAAAGCAAATCTTACTCCAGCACATCCTCGAAGCTACCGAGGGATCTGAAGGCGGCAGCTCAAGAAAAAGTTGAGTACATGTTAGATGAAGACGACGATGCGCCGCTGCTCATCGCCGACGAGGAGCTAAAAGCCGCGCTCAAGGCGAAATTCTTGGACCTGTTTGAAAGCTTTAAATTTGAGCTGAGTACGCTCACGGATTCCACACGATAATTTTGCGAGGCGACGATCCTTGAGAAAATCTCTGACCTCTTGTGGGCTTCTCGCGTCCTCCCTCATGGGGGGCTCAACCCAGAGTTCGTGGAGTTTTGGTTGGAGGTTTCGAGTGATATATCTGTAGCATTGATTAGTGAGAAGATGCGGGAAGTTTTGTGGGATACGAAGCTGCGCGTGATTGAGATCACGGCAACGGTGCTCCATGCGGTGGGGTATGGGAATGTGACCTTTGAGTGCTGGCGAGCGCACGCGGCTGGTAAAGATTTGGTTGCCTTTCATTCGCGAAACGACGCCAATGCTGGAGGAGATGTTTGCGGTGCAGAGATTGAGCTTAGAGATGGATTTAGACCTGTATCAGAGCATCCAGAATGCACTTGTGTCGCTTGTGTTATCGTTGTCTTCGGTAGATCAGGCTGAGATCCTCGCAGACTGGCTTCGCTGGGATCACGCCAGGTATGACATTCCAAATGTATCAACCTGTTGCAAAAGAGCCAAAAGCTTCTAATGATTCTTGTAAATGCCGAAGGGAAGAGGGCAACTTGGCATTATCTAGTGCCAGTATGAATGCCTCTCCACTTTATCATGCTAGGCAAAAAATTTCGGCGAATGTTAAAAATATCACTTCCCATCTTAGGAATCCCGTCACGGTCTACATTCTTCGTAGTTCATAACATCCTCCCCTCTCCTTATCCTCATTACTACCCTTGGTTTGGACCTTCAAAAGATGCATGCTTCTTATCAATGAAGCTTGTGTTTGTCTTTTACATTCTTCGGTATCAGCCTAGAAGAGAGTTTGTGACTGATTCTTCTGTTTGAGTGGGCAGATTTCCAGATCTGAGCGAGGCATTTGAGGTGTGGTGCTTCCGAACCAAAGCTGCAAAGCGGCGTCTGAGCATCGACACTCGTAAGGGCGCGAGTGCTATATGCAGTGGAGGTGCATCATGATCAAATTACTTCACAAGTTCACTGCCTCCACCATCCCCACCTAATTATTATTATTATTTATTTTTATTTTTTGTTTTTGTTTTTTCTCAATGTGCGAAGGTTTCTAAAATTAATTATTGTAATTTCTTAGAACCAAAATGTTTAAAAGAATTAAAAATACAATTATTAGAATTTTTTGTAAAGTTTTTGTGTATCAATAATCATGAAACTTAAATATATGCAACAACTAAGAAACTGTCTTCAATTCATGTAATTATAACTTTTCTTCTAGCAATCTCAAATTCTATAGACATATCATCTTATTAGAGTGAAGATCAAAAGGGATTCTTATCTTTTGACAAAGAAAGAAAAAAAACATAAGAACTTTGATAGCCTCCAAGTTTACGGAGTAGAAAAAATGAAGTAGATTACATTTGTGGTAGAGTGGAATCTCTACTTCTTGATCAACTATGTTGTAAAAAAAACATAAGCAAAGACAATGATAATACAATTGACATAAGTGATCTTGATGAGGAACTTTTATCTTAAGAGACAACTAAGAGTAGAAGCAAATCTCCCTTAATATAGCTATTCCATAAAAAATAGCTATAAAAGTTAGGTATTTAGAGAAGAGTTTTGTATCTTCTATAGTAGCTTTGTGGCATAAGTCTTAAGTGTGAGATGACGCTAAGGGCACCTTTGTAGGATGTTTCTAAAAAAAAAAAACTAGTTGAAAAACAATGGATGCATATAAGAGGTATTGTAAGTGATATTAAAGCTTTTTAGTTTAGAGACTATGAGCTATTTCTATTCAACTTTTAAAAAATTTGCTTAATAAAACAAGGATTAAGAAAATTGTTAGAAAAATGATAAGAGGGTGCTTACATTGATCAAGGAGGAGTTTTAAAATCAAAAAGAATAATTCAAAGGAAGAAATCCTTAATTAAAGATCTCAATTTTGAAAATGAAAAAAATAGTCAAAATTAAGAAGCATCCTTGATAAGTTTCTAGAAGGTTTAATAACCTCAAAGTGAGATAAATGAATGAAAATAAGAAAGGAAAAATCCACAAATATAAAATATGATCAACTCAAAAGATTTGATAGAAGGTTGAAGATAGAAAAAAACAAGTAGCTTTTCTTAAGAAATTGAAAGAATTATATCAAGATATATGGAAGAAAAAAGAAAAAGAACTTAAAAGAAAGATAGAAGTTAATCAAATTTTTATTTATACTCTCATGAATGTAAACAAAATACTCTTTAAAAGACAAAAGTGTTAAATAAGTTCACTTTGAATCAAGACAAATTAATGTAGAAAATAAAAGGAGAGAAAACATGAAAAAAATACAATGAGATTTCTTAAGAATGAGTATTGGTATTTGCCAATGATATTAAAAATGATATAAACAAGACAAAGGCCTTGTGTTAAGGACATGAATCACAAAAACTAAAAAACCTCAATACATTCTTGTACTATTCAAAAATATAGATATTCATTTAAAGTAATATAATATTAAAACTAGAATGGCTATTTCTAAAGATAAGAAGACTAAAAATTCTTAAAAAAGATTAAGGATAAAAATAAGTATTGACAAGAGTAAAAAAGGCTTCATTTTTGTTTTTATATATACTATTTAACTCAAAGCTATATGGCAATGTTCTTGAGAACTTCCAACATGTGTCTAACTTTTAAGATAAGTTTCCTATACGCATCCCACATGGCAAACTTGTTGGTTAAGTTTTCAATCTATAAATCACCTATAAATATATATAAATTCAAATTCTTATTATTATATTGTAATATAATTATATGATAAAAGATAAAAATACGGATTCTATTCTAGAAGAACCTAATTGAAAGATACAATAAAAAAACATGGATAAATAATAGGAAGATAGTAAAAAAATTTAGTGTTAATGCTATCTTTTTGAAAAAAAATGCTTCTACTAATTTTTTATGGCAATAAAAAAGGAAAAATAGTAGATTAAAAAAATATACATGGATATCTTTAGAAAAAAATTAAGAATAGTTTTTATTAAAAATTACCTTTCAAAATAAAAAATTAATACTTGGATAGGACTTATTATGAACTTAGGTTGAAATTAGATCCAAAGACATAAAACCACGCACTTACATCAATTTTGAGGTTCTTTGGTTTATGACAAAGTAAAGATTAAGAACAAATAAGAATTTTTTTTTGACCATTGATTTTCATTGGTTTGAGTTTGTAATGACTTTTAAAAGACTTGGCAAAATCAAGGTTTTTTTAGAATGACTTTGGATTTTTGAGAAATGTAAAGATTT
This sequence comes from Physcomitrium patens, assembly GCF_059467195.1. Classification (NCBI taxonomy): domain Eukaryota; kingdom Viridiplantae; phylum Streptophyta; class Bryopsida; order Funariales; family Funariaceae; genus Physcomitrium; species Physcomitrium patens. Next base: position 2,089,154 of record NC_143429.1, read on the forward strand.
TATACTCTAGAAAATTTTATAAGATTTTTAAATAATCTACTAGTAAAATTTTGTAATTGTGTGATTATATTTGTATTAAATATATGCTTTAAACTTGAGTTTAATCAAATTATTTATTTGAAGGCTATTGAAATTCACATGTATAGAAAACTTGAAAATTAGAATTTACAGATATAGTGAAGGTTTCTAAAATTTGCAGAAATTTGCTTATTAAATTGAATATACTTTATACACTTCTATTAAACTTTATTTTTAATAACTTAGCAAAGTTTTTAAGCCATTAAATTATGAAATCTAAAAATATTGGTAGTAAAAAATTGACAACAAGGTTAAAAAAGGATGCTAGCCAATACCTAATCATATTATGAGGTTTATTTTCTATTTAATAAGTTTGATCTGCTTAAAATTATTTGTGCTTATTATCAACTAAGTAATTAAAAGATGTGAAAATTTTGAGTTAAAATCTATGATTAAATTATTAATTATTCAGATTTTAATCTATTATAAGATTTATTAAGGATTTAATTAGGATTTAATTTTTAATTAAATATTGATTAATTTTTTTTAAGATTGAAAAAAAAATTAAGATTCTTTTAAGATTCTTTTAAATTTTTCTTAGGATTTATTTAGGATTTGTTCAAGATTTATTTAAAGTTTGTTTAAGACTAGTTTAAGATTTATTTAGGTTTTATTTAGGGCTAAATTAGGATTTGGTTAATATTTTATCAAATTTTTTATAGGATTTATTTATAATTATATTAGGATTTTGTTAGGATATATTTAGAATTTATTTAGAATTTTTATTTTTATTATTAAAAATATTTATTATTATTATTAAAAATATTTATTATTATTATTAAAAATATTTATTATTATTATTATTATTATTATTATTATTATTATTATTATTATTATTATCATATTTTATTTTTAAGATTATTTTTTTAATATATCTTTAAAGTTTGTATATAATTTTTTTATATTTCTTTTATAATTTTTTTAAGGCTTGTTTTGGACTTAACAAAAGTTTGATTGAGATTGTTAAGATTTAATAGGAATTTATTTAGAATTCTATTAGAGTTGTTAGGATTTTATTTTTGCAATTTCTAATTTGCCTTTCACAACCAAGTCCTTTGTACATTCTTAAGCAAGGTTTTATGCAATAGAACAATGATTACACTATTTTGATTTAGATGTGTTAGTCAATACTACCAAAGCTCTCTTCTTTGGCTATTGCTGCTAATTCATTTAACAAGATAATTCACAACGGAGCAATTTTTTTCTCAAAACCATTGAAATTTTTACAACATACAAAACAAAAAATATTAAAAAATTAATTAAATGAATAAAGATACATGATTCAATAAAATAAAAAATAAAAAATAAATAAAAAATAAAAATAAAAATATTAGATTGGATTATTTTATTTTAATAACAACTTAAAACAACTATAGAATAGCAATTTAGGGAATGCCTTGGACTTCTTTGGCAACAAGATAGAATGCACATGATATTGAGTTGCAAAGAGCATAGTAAATTAAGTACTGTGGCTTCTATAGTAGATACTAGAATGCCTAAACTTAGACTTATAATACAATTTATAGTAAAGGCTTATCTTTACTATATACTTGATACTACGTCTCCAATGCCATAATTTATTTATTATAAATATTGCTTGCTTTAATATTTAGTAACTTTGAACAAGGATGCAAAATTAATTTATAGACATCTACTTCTTGCCACAAAGCTAACAACTTTGTGAATGTATAAACTAACAAAAATTATGAATTGAAAAGATGCATAAGTATATCTAAACAAGCTGGTTGTTGATTTTCTTAATTGGAAGTTTTGAAACACAGTATAATTTTTTAAAAATTGTTTGAAAATTGAGGATCTTTATTTTATACTAATTATCTTTGCTATAATATTATTAAATGTGACATCAAAGTAGATTGTAGCCAATTAGTACTTAGACACATATAATAATGCATGTCGAGCAATTAGACCCAACATCCCTTGTTTAAAGTGGAATAGGCAATTGGAAGCATTTGCTACCAACTAGGCGAAGAATTATTATTGTGTTAAATAAAGCTTGCTTGAGAATGCATTAGATATTTAGTTGTAGTAAGTAAATTAAAAATTGCATCAACAAGGCCCTAATAATTCTAATAGAATTCTAAATAAATTCCAATTAAAGCTTAAAAATGCTAGTAAAATCTTAATTAAATCTAAAAGAAGTCTTAGAAAATTATAAAAGAAGAATATAAAACCTAAAATAATTTATAAATAAATCATAAATAAAATTTTGAAAATATTTTAAAAATATAAAATTATAAATTCTAAATAAATCCTAAGTCAATCTTAATCAAATCTTAAGTAAATAATTTGATTCAAAAAATTATTTTAATATTGATATATTTTAAAAAGAATGGTGTATTATAGATAAATTGTAATGAATAATGACACGTGGTTTATATAGCAAATAAAGTATTCTTTTACAGCTATCAAATGAACCCAAATTTAAAGAAATCCATTAGATGATTGTAGAGCTAGGACCAATTTAATTTGAAACAGTATTGAAATATTTTTTTTGAGTGGTATCCAATTACATATCAGTATTTTATAGAATCTTCTTTGGCCTTGATAATTGCTTTTAACCTCCTAGGCATACTTTCTATTGACTTTTGGCACAAAATTGCTTCAATATTATTTCATTCCGTAGCTATTTTTTTCCATAATTCCCAAACTTCTTTTGGTTTTATCTTCTAGGTATTGAACTGGCATTTGAGATGCTTCTAAAGATGTTTAATAGGATTAAGATCAAAAGATTAAGTAAGAAAATCTATTACTTTAATACTATGATGATCAAACCACTTTCATACTAGTTTTGAGTTACACTCGGGGTTGTTATCTTGCTGAAAAATCACCTCCTCTTCAAAAATGCCAGATTCTTCAGTACTAAAGAGCAAGTTTTTTTCAAGAATCTCCACAAATTACTTAGCATCCATCCTCTTTTCAACCTTTGCCATCCTTTCAACTTCATTCCATCCAATACAATTCCATACCATTATATTTTTACTTCCATACTTAACTATTTTTTGGATCTTTTTGTTAAGCAAAGACTAAACCTTTTGTTTCCGCACCTACTTTCTGCCATCTGATCCAAATCTATTGATTTTTGTCTCATCTGACCAAAAAATCTTCTTTCAATCATCCATAGTCCATTCCTTGTACTTCAAAGAAAAATCCAAGCGTTGTTTTTAATAGCACGTAGATAGTAGTAGCTTTTTCTTCTTCACCACGGCTTTCATATTCCATTTCTTGAAAATATTTTGAATGGTTTGGAT